>NC_069104.1:9099165-9413856 GCF_947172395.1 Bicyclus anynana | reverse complement strand
CTTGTTAAGAGGATGGAAATCCATACCCCTTTTCGGTTTCTACACGACATCGTACCGGAACGCTAAATCGTTTGGCGGTACGTCTTTGTCGGTAGCGTGGTAACTAGCCACGCTCGAAGCCTCCCACCAGCCAGACCTGGACCAATTAAGAAAATATCAATCTGCCCAGCCGGGGATCGAACCCAGGACCTCCGTTTTGTAAATCCACCGCGCATACCACTGCGCCACGGAGGCCGTCAAAAATATGATAGGCTGATATGATGATGATGACAATTTTCTTTTAAACAATAAAATTAATATTTTTTAAAGTTTTAATTTAATTAGTTATTTATACATAATTTTAGTTAAACTTTAATTATGTATTTAATTGTATCTAATGAATCTGCAATGACCTACTTGTGGGGTACATAGCAGCGATTTCAGGGTCTCTGATCCAGGGGCCTTTGACGGTGAGGAACCCGAAGTAGGTGTCGCCATCGGTGTCCATAGCGCAGCGCCAGATGCCCACGTCACTGTTTGTGGCGTTCACTATCCGGATACCGCAGTCGTGTTGGTGGAGACCGGAGGTGTAACTGGAAGTGTACAAATAATAGCCATTGTAGCGTGTAGACTAGGATTAATTAAACGTGTAAGTTAGCTGTTAGTGAATGTAATAAAATGACGTAGCCTTATGTAAACAATATGGTACAGACACGCATTTCGCTGTCGAGTGTCGATCCATGTAAAATAAATAGTCGATCAGTAAACGCCCTAACGTGAACACGCCTTTTATTTAAATGCCATCTAACCGTAACAACATATTATAACCGGCAAACCATTTTTTCAAGTTCCGTAGTCCACAAGAAACTCATATTGTCTCGCCATATCCGTCTGTCTATCCGTTCTTTTGTCCGCGGTTTACTGCAGAGACTATTATCAATAGAAAGCTATAATTTAACATGAGTAAAAGAGCAACTATTGAGTTTCTTGCCGGTTTCTTCTCAGCAGAACCTGCCTTCCGAACCGGTGGTAGAATCTTTACAAATAGTCAACTGACGTGTCAAAAGTGCTTGTAAACTGAGCCTACTTGAAATAAATGATTTTTGATTTATGATTTTTGATTTTTTGAGTACAGAGTATAACCGTGGTGTGATAGCCTAGTGGATATGACCTCTGCCTTCCATTCCAGAGGGTGTGGGTTCGAATCCGGTCCGCGGCATGCACCTCCAACTTTTTAGTTATGTGCAGTTGTGTGCGTGTGTGAAGTCTGCCAATCCGCATTGGGCCAGCGTGGACTATTGGCCTAACCCCTCTCATTCTGAGAGGAGACTCGAGCTCAGCAGTGCGCCGAATATGGGTTGATAACGACAGAGTATGTACATTAAAAATGTGAACAAAGTCGTAAAATTAAATCTTGATCCCCTTCTACCAACTAAACCAGATACGGCGAAAAAAATACCGATAACAATACCCTACACCATGGGATAGACAATAAATAATAATTCATCCTTATTTTGCATGATATTATTCAAGCGAAAGTTTGTGTGTAAGTGTGAAAGTGTGTAAGTGTGTAAGTATGTTTGTTCCTCTTTTACGCTGCGGTACTGAAGCGATTTGGCTGAAATTTGGAATGGAAATAGATTTTACTCTAGATTAACACATAGGCTACTTTTCATCCCGGAAAATTTATGGTTCCCGCGGGATTTGTGAAAAACTGAATTCCTCGCGGACGAAGACGCAGGCGTCCGCTAGTTTTGCATAAAGAGAAGGAACCCAGTCTTTTCTTTTTGAGATACTGAAAGAAGTAGTAAAACTTACTTGACTCCAGTACCGTGCCAGCTGTATCGGCTTTCCCCGACACCTTCAGTAGCGATCAGAATACGGCCCTTGGGGTCCCGGAACTTGCACGTCTGGACCGGGGACGGGCTGGCCAGACCACAGGACAACGTGATTATGTGTTTGTCATTCGGGTCCACAGTCACGCTTGTATTGACTGGCGGTTTGTTGGCTGAAAGATAAAATTCTAAATTCAAAATTCATTTATTTCAATTAGGCTTAGTTTGCAAGCACTATGTATGATGTCCACTGCTGGACGTAGGCCTCTGACCGTAGACTGATTTCCTCAGTCCACCTCCATTCTTGAGGAGTAGTGTTTACTGACAAACAAATTAACAATGAGGGTAGAAAACTCAAGTCATTTCATAACTTTTTTATTTATAAAATATTATTCAAAATATATTAACTATACCTAAGCGTATTAATCAAATTTATTTCCATTAATTTAAAAACAAGTTAATAATAATTAATATTAGGTGTGAAATGACTAGTGATTTATACCCTCATTTTTAATTTGTCTGTTGGTAAACAGTACTCTTTGAGTATGGCTTTAGTATAGTGGGGGGTCGACCAAGACTGCGCTTTTTTTTATTCCTTACAAGTTAGCCCTTGACTACAATCTCACCTGATGGTTAAGTGATGAAGCAGTCTAAGATGGAAGCGGGCTAACTTGTTAGGAGTTTAGGATGAATTCCACATCCCTTTCGGTTTCTACTCGACATCGTACCGTCTTTGTCGGTAGGGTGGTAACTAGCCACAGCCGAAGCCTCCCACCAGCTAAACGACGATACCAAACAAAAAAGAACTTACGAGCATCTCGAACGATAACATTGACAACGTACTCTTGAGTGAGCACTTGTCCAGGCATCCCAACGTCCAACCTCCAGAGTCCTTGATGCTCCGACCTGGAGACTCTACCCACGTTCATGACGCACCTTCCAAAACCGTTATAGACCTCAAAACCTTGTGGGTTCCGTACTCGACAGTACACTGCGTCCGCAGGCCCAATTGTAACGGATGTTGGTCTGTCAATAACCCATGCGAGATCTATAGTGTTTGGATTTTGGACAGCTGAAAATTAAACGCATATATTACTCGCCGATGCTGGTTCGCGTGAAATTCTGGTTGTTATTGTTTGCATTAAATAGACTCTATAAACCAAAAAAAATTTTTTTTTAATTCTTTACAAGTTAGCCCTTGACTACAATCTCACCTGATGTTAAGTGATGATGCAATCTAAGATGGCAGCGGGCTAACTTAGGAGGAGGATAAAAATCCACACCCCTTTCGGTTTCTACACGACATCGTATCGGAACGCTAAATCGCTTGGCGGTACGTCATTGTCGGTAGGCTGGTAACTAGCCACGGCCGAAGCCTCCCATCAGCCAGACTTGGACCAATTAAGAAAACCTCAATCAGCCCAGCCGGGGATCGAACCCAGGACCTCGTTCTGGTAAATTTACTGCGCATACCAATGTACCACAGAGATTGCTTGTTGCCATTGAATAGGCCACTACTGTACCAATTTGAAAACTACTTTCGCCTATGGAAAGCTACATTATTAGGGAGTAACAAAGCTATATTTTATCCCCTTATTACCATAGATACAGGAACTATGCGGATGAAACAGCGGGGGGATGAATCACTAATCTATAATAATATTATAAAGCTGAAGAGTTTGTTTGTTTGTTTGATTTAACGCGCTAATCTCAGGAACTACTGGTCCGATTTGAAAAGTTCTTTCCGTGTCAGATAGCCCACTTACCGAGGAAGGCTATAGGCTATATATTATCCCCGTATTCCTTCGGGAACGAGAACCCCGAGGGTGAAACCGAGTGGCGTCAGCTAGTTAGGTATTCATGGGCAATTTTGAAAATTGTTTCACTAATCTGAAGCTACATTATTAGCAAGTAACATACGCTATACCTTTTCTCCGTATCCTCATGAAAAAGTGAATTATGCGAGACTTGCGGACGCCCGCAACGTCATCCACGTGGAATTCAGTTTTTCACAAATCCCGCGGGAATCATGAATTTTTCCGGGATGAAAAGTGGCCTATGTGTTAATCTTGAGTAAAATCTATTTCCATTCCAAATTTCAGCCAAATCGCTTCAGTAGCCGCAGCGTAAAAGAGGAACAAACATACTTACACACTTACACACAAACTTTTGCTTTTATAATAATAGTGCGAGAAGTGCGAGATTACTTTAGGAATCGCCACCAATTTTCGCCAAATTAACTCGTAGTGTAATCATAATATATTAATCGTCAGTTAGCAAGCAACATTATGTATTTTTTATTACCATGAACGTTAACCCGGACGATGGCTCTGTACTTTATGACGTCACCATAACTGATCTCCCAATCTCCACTATGCTCAGTCGTTACATTTAGGACTTTATAACCGCACGTCTCCTGGAAGATGCGACTGTAGTGTGATGGAGCAAAGCCGTTTGGTGCCAGAAGCTTGCAAGTGTTTCTATACTGCTCCGGGACAGAGTTCCTCAAAGTTATGTACATGTTCATCCCTTCCCTTACATCTAATACTTCTGCGGCAGGTTGCACAGTTTCTGAAAATATTCAAAATATTCGCTATTATCACTGAAAATATGATACTATATAACATTATGTATCATCATCATCATCATCATATCAGCCGATGGACGTCCACTGCAGGACATAGGCCTTTTGTAGGGACTTCCAAACATCACGATACTGAGCCACCTGCATCCAGCGAATCCCTGCGACTCGCTTGATGTCGTCAGTCCACCTGGTGGGGGGTCGACCAACACTGCGCTTTGTAGTGCGGGGTCGCCATTCCAGCACTTTGGGACCCCAACGTCCATCGGCTCTTCGATGGACGTTGGGGTTACATTATGTATACTTATAATAAATCTGTAGAGAGGTCAATTCTGTACATGAAATATATTTCCAAAATAACTATTATGCGGTTATTAGTGATCGATACTGATGCCAAAAATGCAATTTGCATTGCAAAATGCAACAGACAGACAGACGAAAAATTTTCGTCTGTCTGTCTGTTCGTTATAGAAACAAAAAGTACTCGACAGATTTGAACGAAACTTTGTACAATTATTATTCTTCATACTCCTAGGCAGGATTTATGCTGCACTACTCCGAAGCGAATCAACCGATTTGAATGATCCTTTTTTTGTATATTTGGTAGGTACGGCAAATATTTTCACCCCTAATTTTATTACGGTGTTATTAGTATTTTTGAATGAAAGGAATTTATAATATGCCGTCTAGCAAGTAGTGCTTAGTCAGTATAATAATAGATAGGCACACTATTACGAAAAAAGATAAAAAAAAAACAAAGTCAGGTTTTCATTATTAATAACCTACATTTGGCGCACTGTTGACCACGAGTCTCCTCTCAGAATGGAAAGGGTTAGGCTAATAGTTCATAGTTAGGGTTGATTACACCATTTAAACCCACAAAACGTATGAAGTCTGAACAGAGGTGGATGAAATTTGGAAGTTAAAATTATTATTAAAGGCTTCCTTTTGTTCCCACTGCAAAGAGATCTAAGTGGGTGACGTCACAGCTAATTAGTAACAAAGTATTCTGACTTTACGTTAATAATAATAATTTAAAATGAATAATGGCAATAATCCTATTTTCAAATTATTACGCACACATTTTTAATTACAAGTACAATCTCATTATGATTAGATTTAATCATTAGGACGTGACCTGATACTGATACGTTTATTCACAAAGTCCTGTAAAAATTGGTTGTCTACAAAGTCGTATACATTATCATCATTATCAACCACTATTCGGCTCACTGCTGAGCTCGAGTCTCCTCTTACAATGAGAGGGGTAAGGCCAATACCACCACGCTGGCCCAATGCAGATTGGCAGACTTCACACACGCATATAAGAAAATTCTCTGGTATGCAGTATTCCTCACGATGTTTTTCCTTCACCGTTTGAGACACGTGATATTTAATTTCTTAAAATGAACACAACTGAAAAGCCCCCAGGGGATCGTTCACCCGTTAAGTGTCGAATTTAAGCTCTATGCGTTTGAGAATTCGACACTCAGCGGATGATTTGTCCCCTGGGGGTCCCCATGCAACGTCTATGAACTCTACTGTTCCAGTTTATAGAACAGTATTAAAAATACCAGTTATGCCAGTTATACCAATTATGCCAGTGATGACCTACGGATCCGAGACTTGGTCGCTAACTATGGGCCTTATTAGAAGGCTCAAGTCACTCAGCGGGCGATGGAGCGAGCTATGCATGGAGTTTCTCTGCGTGATCGAATCAGAAATGAAGAGATCCGCAGACGAACCAAAGTCACTGACATAGCTCAGCGAGTCGCGAAGCTGAAGTGGCAATGGGCAGGCCACATAGTTCGAAGAGCCGATGGACGTTGGGGTCCCAAGGTGCTGGAATGGCGACCCCGCACCGGAAAACGCAGTGTTGGTCAACCCCCCACTAGGTGGATAGAAGACATCAAGCGGATTGCAGGGAGCCACTGGATGCTAGCGGCTCGAGATCGTTTTGTTTGGAAGTCCATGCAAGAGACCTATGTCCAGCAGTGGACGTCCATCGGGTAATAATGATGACGATTATAAATACGTCTGATGACCCGTTTTGCTCGTCTGCCCGCAATTTATATTTTAAAAAATGTATCGTTTTGTAATACCTTAGCAAAAATTCAAAATGGCCTTGAATATTCCTATTCTTAGCACAGCGCAGTTGTTACAAGCAACGCACTTTACTATAAATTAGTTACACTAATACTATCTACACGTATTGTTTGTTGATAGCGAATATACACGGAAAATATTGTATCGATTGTAAAAATTCTTTCACTCGTTTTGTAAAAGAATTTTTACAATACGAAATTACGAATACTGGATTACTAATTAGGAATACGAATACGGGAATAAAAAGCCCGTGTTATGTAGCTTTCACGGGCTAACACGGGCTTTTTATTCCCGTATCCGTATTCATACGGTAACGAAAACCACGTGGATGTCCCGTCCAATTTAGTAATCAGAAGACCTACATAAACGTAAATTAATTAACTTATTATTTTGTTTTAAGTCTTTATCTATGAAATTTGATGTACTCGTATAACCAGCAATTTCATATTTAACTAGCAGACGCCCGCGACTTCGTCCGCGTGAAACCCGATGTAAACTTTCAACTACCCCTACCCCTCCATCTTTTTATTTTTTTCTGTCATAAGAACCTTCTCCTGACAATAACAAACACATCAAAAAAGTTACTGAAATCGGTCCAGCCGTTTACGCGTGATGGCGTGTCTAAGGGATATATAAATTCATTTAAAGGTAGATTGGCAATTCTAAATGCAAATAAATAGTATTTTAAAGCCGTGTTATCCTAATTTGTTTTCTTGTTGTGAAATTGAGTATTTGGATGGATAACTGAAAATTCGTACAAATTTATCAGTTCAGATCCTACCTATTAATAGTTTAGATCGGAACCACTTCAACCGAGGTCGACGAGCTTTGCATATCTAGTATGATAAGACTTGAGAGTGGAATTAAGAGTGAAATTATCGAAAATTGAGATAGGAGGACGTAGCAACAGAACGATACGTACATTATGGATATAAGTGCGGTATGTTGAAAATTACAGCCGAGGCGATTAAATTGTATTTTTGGCCCTAGATATCGGGGTTAGTATCAAAACATAAACCTACCAAGCTAAAAATTAAAATGATTTTAAAACCCCGCTATTTCTGTTTATATAATACATAATTGTTTGAAAAAAAATTGTAAGGGGATTTTATTACATTTATAGGACTCTTGATTTTTTTTTAATTTCACCGTCCTCACGCGGAACGAGACACTTTTTCAGGCTTGCAGCCGACGTTTACTGATTTATTTAGTCTTTATCACTATTAGAATTTAACAAAATTAGACACCTGGTAAGCCATATTGCAGCGACGAGAGCTATAGTAAGGAAGCAGAGGCTGTAATTATCAAAGCGCACGTATGTCATACGACTTTCTGAAAATGAATTTGCATTTTTGCCTGTTTTCCTTTGACACTTCATTCATTCATTTCCTTTGTTTTCCTTATGATGACATTTTGATACGCTTGTCATTTTTGCACAGATAACAAAGTGCGTTTGTTTTTTAGACAAATGCACCAAAAACAGCTAGTATTACTAATAAAGAAAATTAATATTTTTATGTTACTGATACAGATAAATGGTTGACGTCTATTGTCAAATTATTAAAATTAAAGAATTAAATGTTTTTTTTATTATATTTTATCTCACAAAGTTAATTTTATTCATAAAATGTTGAGCAATTTTCTGACATAAAAATTCTTCGACAAAATTTAAAAAAGTACCGTTCGTTATTAGACGGATAATAAAGGTTTTGTATTACACTACGGCAGATGTGCATTTTACTTTATATTACGGCACATGTGCGTAATGAGATACATTACGATATTGAAATTGGTGAAATAAGCGATACTTTTCGAGCAAATGTGTTATACTTCGTCATCAACCCATATTCGGCTCACTGCTGAGCTCAAGTCTCCTCTCAGAATGAGAGGGGTTAGGCCAATAGTCCACCACGCTGGCCCAATGCGGATTGGCAGACTTTACATACGCAGATAATGAAGAAAATTGTCTGGTATGCAGGTTTCCTCACGATGTTTTTCTTCACCGATTGAGACACGTGATATTTAATTTCTTAAAATGCACACAAGTGAAAAGTTGGAGGAGCATGCCCCGAACCGGATTCGAACCCACACCCTCCGGAATCGGAGGCAGAGGTCATATCCACTTGGCTATCACGGCTCTTAATAGTGTTATAATAGTTATTTGTTATGCAAGGCAGCAACATTTGTATGCTGTAAGTGCGCGTTTTGAATACCGAGCAAGTAAAGGGTCTTCAAACAAATAAAATGAATAGAACTAGCACAGGATCCCAATATATGACGATCTGTTTGCTGGATAATTTTTTTTTATATTAAATTACCAGTATATACCAAATATACCAATTAATTTTAGAATCTATATCTACTAACTAGCTGACGCCGCGCGGTTACACCCGCGTGGTTCCCGTTCCCGTTGAAATTTGGGGATAATATATAGCCTAAAGCCTTCCTCGATAAATGGGCTATTTAACACTGAAAGAATTTTTCAAATCGGACTTGTAGTTCCTGAGATTAGCGCGTTCAATCAAACAAACAAACAAACAAACAAACTCTTCAGCTTTATAATATTAGTATAGATATTATAAAGCTGAAGAGTTTGTTTGTTTGATTGAATGCGCTAATCTTAGGAACTACTGGTCCGATTTGAAAAATTCTTTCAGTGTTAGATAGCCCATTTATCGAGGAAGGCTATAGGCATTATCCCCGCATTTCTACGGGAATGGGAACCACGCGGGTGAAACGGCGCGGCGTCTACTAGTTTAAAATATAATAACTTAACAACAAGAACAACCAAACCAAAGCTCAACGTGTCGTAAAGCTGAAGTGGCAAAGGGCGGGGCACTTATTCGAAGAGCCGATGGACGTTGGGGTCCCAAGGTGCTAGAATGGCGACCCCGCACTAGATAGCGCAGTGTTGGTCGACCCCTCACCAGGTGGACTAACGTTCACACCACACATCCACCTCAACATACGCATTTTGTGCGCATGCATTCTCCTCTATCTATCTACTGTCCGTCTCTTTTACCGCCCAACATTCTGACATTATATATTTTGACGTGGCATTGACAACGTCTTATAATTCAATGAAGCCAGCTGCACGCTCGAAAAAAAGATGACGTCATGCGTCGTTCCCTCGCTCTAGGGTTGCCATCTTTTTTACAATAAATAAAGTATATTCTGATCTATGAAGATTATTAAACAGTATTTTAGAAAAACGAATATTTTCTCTTGAAAAATGCAACCATTCCATCAGTATTTTCTTATGACGTTGTCACGTTCAACTATCGTCAGTAAGCCGACTTTACAGACAGCCGATTTTTTATAATAAAGAAATTAAATAAAAATATAATAAAAATAACGATTTATAAAATAAACTATACGTATGTAATACTTAGAAACAAGTGGCACTTACTTTCTACAACAATCCGGAAGGGTAGTATTCTTTCAATCTCTACTGAAAATCTATCTCCCTTCGATATTAACTTCCATTTACCCACAGCATACGTTGTTACTTTTATAGCAACCGAACAGGCACTAGATAGATCTTTTGCGATGACTTCCGTGTTTTCTAGAGCATCCACATTGTTTCGTATTCCATCGGGACCGACGATTTCACAAGATGTGGTTTCACCGAAGTCTTGGTCCGGTATAGTGATTATATGGTTGGAATCAATTGTTGTGGTTATTAACTTATCATCTAAATAATAAACTGTCCTCTCATTTTTGTCTGATGAATCTAAAATTTATAAACGTTTTTATTAATCGTATTGTTCAACAAGTCTGGAGATGGCTTGGAAAAAAGGGTAATGGTAATTTTTTATGCAAGATAGGCTTGTCACTACAATTTAGTCATATGGAAAACGTTTATGCTTTTTAAGATGCATCGCACTTGCCTAGAAGATGCCTATTAACTCTTGCTTTGAAGGTGTTTAAATTACAAGTGTCAGGAAACACAAAAACCGGAAGGGCATTCCAAAGTTTTGCCGTAAGAATTAGAAATGTGGATGCAAATCGTATGGTACAAGTTGCATGGACATCCACAACGTAAGGATGCTACCATTCGCGGCGTCTTGCTGCATATTAAAAATATATGGGAAATATTCTTTTTGGAGTATATCGGAGTATACTCCTTAAGAATCCATTTTTCATATCAATCCTTATATCTCCCTCAGGATTCTGACTAGGAAGCTCATATTTCTTTATAGGCAAGTATTATACCTCCCTAACTCCTGGTTGACGGCTTGATAGAGTCCTTACCGAACACCTTGTATAATCCCCGGTATGAAAAAGATATGGGCAGTAAAATTCGATGAACCTATTCTGCGCACCTTTCACTTTTTAGGCGTAGTATTGAGCCTATTTAGGCAATCGATCTGAAAGAGGAAACTCCATTCGTGCGTCGGAGCTGACACACACTTTTTTTTAAATCTTACCTGGTATATCGATGGAAACATTGTATCTCTGGACCCTTGATCTCCCATCAATGTCTTCTGACGTAAGAGTCCACATGCCAACATCTCCTATCTCTAAATGGATAGATACGGCACACTGCGACAAATCATTATCTGGTTGCAGTTGAAACTTTTCGGACGACTCATCATTTGGCTTGAACTCAACAGTGGTGCCCTCATTGGTCTGCAAATGGCATTTTACTACCTCGTCGTTAAAAGTAAGCACTTGTGCATGTAACCATTGTCCCGCGGTTACTGACGTGTACTTTGGTGGTGGTTGAATTACTTGACTACTCGCGGTGATACCTGAAAAAGATACAGTTAAAATTATTACAGAGACGTGTTAGTCTAGTGGATATGACCTCTGCCTTCAATTCGGAGGGCGTAGTGTGATTCGACGAGTAGCAGTGACAGTGATTGTACCATTATTTTGTGGTAGAGGAAACACCTCGAGCAGGTCCCTGGATCTGTGACTTGAGAGTGGGTTTAAGGGATTCCTTTCAACTAGCCAACACTCACTTTCCCAGCCCGACATGTTTTCCATGCCCACGTTAAACAATTTATGATAAACAATAATTACAAATGCCAATACAATGTCGTGTTTTATAATTAAAGCCGTTTCTGAAAGAACCACAGAAATTTAAATAACTTCTTCAGAACTTCAAACTGATCAGAAGGTAGCACATAGGCAAGATGCTATTTTTAGCTTTTTAGTTAAGGTTAATTTTTGAGTTGGAAGTCGGTTGAATTTTTTTATTAAAATTTTTTAGTGAACAAAAATTAATAAGCAATTATTTGAAAGGTTATTTTCTTATGATAAGTACCTAACCTACAATCCCAATTTTGAAAATACTACTTTAACTATTATAAAAATTTCAATTTCCCTTTATCCACACGTAATATGAATATCTAAAAACAACGTGAAAGGTATCATAACCAATGAGGAGTTTTCTTAACTGTCCTCCGTCTTCATCTCCAGACCCTTTATGCAGTCACAACCCACTTTCTACCCATATGTGGAAAGTTTTCATCAATACAAAATTAATCAAGCCCAAACACAAGGTAGCTACTATGAACCGTCGAGGAGTGCCCTTAACTGACCTTCTTCTTCATCACCAGACCCCTAATACAGACACAACCCATCTAGGTGAAAAGTCAATAAAAATAAATCAAGCCCAAACCAAAGGTAACTGCTGTAAATCGTTGACGAGTTCCATCGTCTGTGTTTCGGCTCCATCATCAGACCAACTCCAAGCCTTCAATAAATTGTAGTTGTTTAAAATACCTTATGGAAACACTAACAAACGCACTAGCCATCTCTACGATTTTCTAAAGTTTTCCTCAATTTCTCCAGGATGTCATCATCAGAACTTAACATGAAAAAAATGGGACCACCCTGGAAGTAAACCCTTCTAAACAAAAATGAATTTTCAAAATTGGTCCATAAATGACGGAAATATCGCTGGACATACATAAAAAAAAGCATACATAACAGCCGAACGTTGAACCTCCTCCTTTTTGGAAGTCGGTTAAAAATTGGAAAGGAGTAGGATTTTTGCTTAACCGCGGTGGTTGATAAACGATTACGTACTGTACTTATATTTAACTAGCGGACGCCCGCGACTTCGTCCGCGTAAAATCAGTTTTTTAGAAATTCCTCGGAAACCATGGATTTTTCCGGGATAAAAAGTAGCCTCTGTGTTAATCTAGAATAAAATCTATTTCCATTCCAAATTTCATCCAAATCGCTTTAGCAGCCGCAGCGTAAAGGAGGAACAAACATACACACACACACACAAACTTTCGTCTTTAAAATATTAGTGTGATAGCGGTCATGCTTTCGCTTTCGCTTTTACTTATGTACACATCTTCCCTACCCCTACCTTACCCTACTCCCTAACTAAACCTACCCAACCCTACTGTGCCCCTACTTTTCCCTTACCCTACCGCTAACCGTAACCCTACCCTACCCCTGCCTTACCTCTACCCTACCCTTACCCTACCCCTACACTAGCCCTACCCTACCCTAACGTACTCGTACCCTACACCTTCCCTACCTTACCCCTACCCTTCCCCTACCTTTAGCAAAATCGGTCCTGCCCTTTGAGCGTGGTGCGATGACCAAAGGACTATTTCCCAAGAAACTAAAGAGGGGTAATCTCTGGATCTACTGGACCGATTTAGAAAATTCTTTTACCAGTAGTAAGCTACGTTATTTGCGAGTGTCATAGGCTATGTTTGATCCCCATATTCACACGGGAACGGGAACTACGTAATTGAAAGCGCGGGGCGTCATGTAGCGGAATTTCTGCGTCTTTTAGAAATTTTGTATTATCTCCGGAACTATTTAACTAATTAACATACTATGAAGGGCAAATCTTATCTCCATAATATCCTTGTGATTATTAAATAATTTATTTTGATAAGGATTTAAGTTAAGTAGCATAAATAATGACGCAAACCTAAGTATATAAAATTAATAATTTTTAAAACACAGAAGGTACTATATCTGCTAATGTATAGAAGATAGATATATGGCGTCGCGGACTTTTTTGTAGAACTTTTAAAGATACATAAAGCCTCCATACATCAATTTCAATTTTACACAATGGTTAAGGCAGCACATGCGAATAAGTCTGCTTAAAAAGATTTTCGGTCCGACCTGTATGACAAAAACTGTGTTAACTCGGCTAATATATATCATACTAATATAAAATTAGCTAGTAGTATAATATGATATGATATGATAGTATATGATTCCTTTAAAAAAAATTACATCAAAATGATGTAAAACATTTTTAATCCTCGACGCAACAAAAATAGGGATGATAACGTACCTACCCACGAAACTAAAAAGGGACAAATATTAATAATAATTATAAATTGATCACTTTGAAAGCCAAGCCCGTGTGGTGTTGATTTTAGTCGTTACTGAAAAAACCACAGGGAAGAAAAAAAGATTGCCTGAGAATCAAAAATCTTTATATTGAGTATTTCTTGAATTAATAACCTCCTTCCCTTTTTAGTTTCGTGGGTACGTTAATGTTTTGAAGTGGTTTGTATTTTTTTTTAAATAACTATGTATAGAAAATTAATAAATAACGTTTTTTTAATTGTAGTTTTTTTAACAAGGCCCGGATATACCATTATAAAATCCTTGAGGCCTTAAATTTGATATCCCTGTAACAATGTACTACAAAAAAAATATCTTCACCTCTAGTCTATAGCGTTTTACAGTCACCGTGTTTGTTTTTGTTTTAACTTCACCTATCCAAGAACACTTAGGTTTTATTAAAATGAATTACTACACCAGAATGTTTAAATGTTCATATTAAACTATTCTGGTAAATAAATTAATTTGAATAAGAAGTCAACTTTTCGATTCTATAAGAAGTTTACGTAAATATGATTCGTACCTTCAACACGAATCTGAAAGGGCTGTATTCTATCAAGGGCCCTTGAATTGATCCAGTTCATTCCAATAGAAACTAATCTCCAACGTCCAATAGCATCTGCTGATGTTACATTTATACCAACTGAACAACTACTTGATAAATCTCTTGAGATGACTTCCGTGCTTTCTAAAGCGAATACATTGTTTCGTTTTCCATCGGGACCAAAGACTTAACAAGTTCTTGTATTAGCATGATCAAGGTCAGGCAAAGTTATTATATGTCTAGAACCAATTATGGTGTTTATTATCCTTTCATCGTAATAAACAAATGTTGGTAGATTTTCTGGTGAATCTGGATCGCCTAAAATTGATAAGCATTTTTATACGTACTTAGACACCAATAAACTTTAATAAACGCCATAAACGTTGGAAACATCCTACTAGGTTAGGTTTGTTTCTTTTGTGAGAAGTATTTACCCTTTATTTGGGCCCTTCAACTAATTTTAATATAGGGCCCCAGCAAGTCAAGCTATGCCACTGTTATATATGGGAATGGGTATATTGGTCATATTATAAAAAAAGATATGGCAAATATTCTTTTAAAAAAAAATACATAAAAGTTGGAAACATCCTACTAGGTTAGGTTTGTTTCTTTTGTGAGAAATCTTTACCCTTTATTTGGGCCCTTCAGCTAATTTTTAATATAGGGCCCCAGCAAGGCACGCTACGCCACTGTTATAGAAGGGATTGGGTATATTGGTCATATTATAAAAAAAAGACAATTATGGCAAGTATTCTTTTAAAAAAAAAAGTATTTACTTGGCTATTGAAAAATTAAATATTTAAAGACATATCACATATTCTTTTTATATTAAAATAAGATTACCTGATGTACCATCAAAGGAAATCTCAAATTTTATGGACCTTGTCTTCCCATGAATGTCTTCTGAGGAAAGAATCCACAAACCAATATCTCCTTTCTCTATAAAGATGACAATTCTGCACTGCGACCACTGAGTATCTGGTATACGGTAAAATTTTCCTGACGACTCATCAATGGGCTTAAATTTAACAATGAAGCCCCTATTAGTTTGCAATTGGCATTTTACTATGACATCGTCATATGTAAGAACTTCATAAATCATTCGGTATCCCCCAATAGTCCTTTGTTGTGATGGCGAAGGATTTACTGAACTAGCCGCGGTGAAACCTGAATTAATAAAAGTTAGAAATTCATTTTTCGTTTATTTAAAATATGCTTAGTTTATAAGCACTATGAAGATGGCAAATTGTAATGGAAGGCAGGATTTGCTGAATAGAATAAATTATATTAATTCTACTTTTTTTTTTAGATGAAAACTGATCAAATTGGCTCTGAGCATCTTTATCATTAATTTTACTCATATCAATTATTATTATTATACCTACAATAAGATTGGCGTAATAAATGGTTTTTTGCTCTCATATCATGAAACTTCAGTTATGAAATACTACGCTACGCTTTGACTAATGTGCGCTTCTTCCCTACCCTTCCCTACAGTACAATGTTGGAAGGGATCGTGCAATGTTGGAAGGGATCGTGAGAGAAGAGGCGGGACCGGTGTACTATCGGGATCTCGTTAGCTCGGCAGTCAACTTCGGCAAGCTACGGGAGTTCGCGCATCGGTGGCACGCGAGGCGGAGCGCTCTGGTCCGTGGACCACAATAGTCGAAGGTGATGCAGAATCAGGCGTGGACCGCGGTGGGCACAGGGATCTCAACGTCGTGTGTCGTCCAGCCCCAGAAGGGGGAGAGTGAAGAAAAGGGACAAGGAACGAAAAGAGAAATAACTTGTAAGGAGTCAAGAAGGCGTCCCGGGAACACGCACAGAGCAAGTACCGGGTTCGCCCTCCCTCGATTCGGCCCAAATAACCGAGAGGTTGAAAGGGCCATGGGAGGTGGTGGGTTGTCCCTACCCTTCCCTACATCCACCCTACCCTACTGCTATCCTACCTCTACCCTACCCCAACATACAAGTAGCCTATGTCACTCTCCAGTATAAACAGTTACTCTTCGAACTTGGAGATTAACGATCTTAACCTCTTGGTACGAAGGATTAAGGGTCTGGGGACCTTTGAAACATGTTATACCTCCCAAAATCTAAACTGCATAGTCGCCTAGCGTGCTTTCCTATGACAGGGCTTTAACTTTCAATTATTATAAAACGACTAGCTAACGACTAACGACACCGCGTGGATTCCATTCCCGTAGGAATAGGGGGATAATATAAGCCTATAGCCTTCCTTGATAAATGGGCTATCGAACACTCAAAGAATTTTTCAAATCGGAACACTAGTTCCTGAGATTAGCGCGTTCAAACAAACAAACTCTTCAGCTTTATAATATTAGTATAGATGAACTGGTTATCGCTAGTTCTTAGATCATTTTATCAGACCATCATTTTTATCAAATTTTTGGTGCCTAATGACCAAGAGCCCAAAATTTTCAACACAAATGCGAGTAAGTAAATATATTATTTCCCAAGGGAGAAAATAACTACATGCGCCACGCGGACATGATTGCAATCTAGTAATATGTAGTAGGTAATTGATAGAGTTGTTTGGAATTTGATAGAGTTGTTTGGAATTCTTTCTGTCGATAATGCAAGTTTAGCAAGAGGTGACATACGTGCATTGCTAATCGCGGCAATTATTGTTATTATTATCGGTAACGATAATAAATAAATCAATGTTGCGATCTGTGAGAAAATAGGTATAGGTATTCAATAACTGAATGCGTTGTTACCACCATAAATACTAATATTATAAAGCTAAAGAGTTTGTTTGTTTGATTGAACGCGATAATCTCTGGAACTACTTTACCAATTTCAAAAATTCTTTCAGTGTTAGATAGCCCATTTATCGAGGAAAGCTATAGGCTATATATTATCCCTGTATTCTTACGGGAACGGAAACCACGCGGGTGAAACCGCGCGGCGTCAGCTAGTTTAATATAAAGGCTGGATATTGCAATCTATAGATGATCAATCGGAGATAAACATAAAAAGGTCATGAAATTAACCAGAATAACTTTTATGCCAGAAGTTCTTTCCATCATAAGATACAAGTTTAAATGGACTGTGATGGACCTGCCAATACATAGCTTTAAGCAATGTGTTAAAAAACATTTACTTAGTCGAGGATACTACAACATTGATGAGTTCCTTAAAGATAAAAGCGCTTGGAGGCCATTGGATCAGCTTCCACCTTCACACAGGAAATAAAACTATAAGAAATTGTAATTGTTATCAATTGTAAATTATAATACTGTATGACTTTTTCAAAAGAGCAACTGTTGAGTTTCTCAGCAGAACCTGCCTTCCGAACCAGTGGTAGAATCTTTACAAATAGTCAACTGACGTGTCAAAAGTGCTTGTAAACTGAGCCTTCTTGAAATAAATGATATTTGATTTGATTTGATGGTGTTGATATATGTGAGCTGGGTCAAAGAACATTATATCCTAACTGGCTTTCATATACACCCGCATAGAAATCGGTCCATCCAATTGAGAGCTACGATCCCATAGGCAGACATCGACGCAGAGGCGCAGCTACCGCCGTATCAGCCGTATCAATGATACGGGGCCCGGGGCTAGACCCGACCCCTTACGTTTGAAAGCAAAAAATTGTTAAAATGTAATCCACAATCTCACATAATCTGGGTTTTCCGGGGAATAAAGCGTAATAGCTATAAAAGCTTAAGTTATTATTTTAATTATGACCATTTTAAGGTAAATACATCCACTTGAAAATCCTCGAATAATTTGGATTTTTTGACCTCTTAATATTTCCACTAAATTATTTTGATCTAAAATTTTAACATAATTTTGTAGGATTTGCCACTCGTCTATTGGGCCCCCAACCTATTTCGAGGGCCCTTCCGAGGGATTAACAGGGCCCCTCCGAGGCACGCTACGCCACTGCATCGACGTCAAATTTGTAACACCCCTATTTTTGTTGCATTGTGGGTCTAAAATGCCTTACATCATTTTGGAAAAGAGCTGATACCCTTACACTGCAGGACCAATATTAAACAAACATAGCTTAAAATCACCACAAGGCTTTCAAATAAACAAAACTGCATCGAAATCTGTCCATCAGTTTGAGAGTTATGATGCCACAGACATACATCGACATCAAACTTATAAGATCTCTCTTTTTGCAAAGGGCGTTAAAAATAGTCCAGGAACCGGGCAACATTTTTACTATCAAGCAAAATTTTCCGTGAGTAGCTTCATCATGGTTTGGCAAGAATATAACGGCTGAAATATAACGCTATGTTTTCTGTGACGATGGTTGTTTAGGATGCCGCAAACGAACGCGTCAACTGGTCTATAGTGGCATGTGCCAAGTAAACAAATACAGTTAGATAGCATTCCATTGTTCTCTATCTTTTATCTAGATTAACTGACGCCCGCGACTTCATCCGCGTGAAAGTTAGAGTCCCACGGCATAGTACCTCGCTACCAGCGGCTATCCAGCGCACTCCCATCGTAAATGCGCATGTGGTATCTTTAATGAATGAAATTAATGAAATGAAATGAAATAAATTAATAGTTTAATCATTATTTTATTTCGGAAAATATTAATTGAAAGCAAATTGATGCCATGTGCAATTATGTTCAAAATTAAATACTTATTATTTTATTTATTTATTATTCAATAAAAAACACATATCAATTAAGCCTAACCATAGTGCAGCACAAACTTGTGACGAATATTGCACTTCTTAGTGTATTGTATTTAACGGGAACTCTGCGGGTGAAACCGCTAGTAAAGTTTCGAAGTTATATATTTTTTTTAATCCAACATTAAAATCTCGTGTCCCACTCTTTGTAGTGGCAATCCTGCAAAACAGCTCAACTGATTTTAATTATTATTTTATAAATAATATTTAATAAATGGATTTTTTATGGAGTAACTAGGTACTAGATGCGTACCTACTCGTATATGAAAAATGAAAAAAGCAACAAAAACAAAACACTTTCAGGGCAATTAGTTAGATAAAATGTATATTTTTGTCTTCTCAAGATATTTTTGTCAATTTCGATAAATAAAAATATATTTTCCTGCATTATCTTAATCTACCAATTCAAAAAATGACATCTGTAAGGAAACTATCTTGACTATAAAAAGACGTTCAAGAGTTATTTTATCCTTATCGGTTAATGCAATCACATCATTAAAGAAATGCATATTTGATTAGGATTCTTTCAGTTTACCTACAAATAAAAATTCAAAATTTTGAAAATTCCAGTATTAGTCATGAAATATTAAATACACACTAATATTATAAAGGCGAAAGTTTGTGTGTAAGTGTGTAAGTATGTTTGTTCCTCTTTTACGCTGCGGCTACTGAAGCGATTTGGCTGACATTTGGAATGAAAATAGATTTTACTCTGGATTAACACATGGGCTACTTTTCATCCCGGAAAAATCCATGGTTCCCGCGGGATTTGTGAAAAACTGAATTCCACGTGGACGAAGTCGCGGGCATCCGCTAGTATTAAATAACTAGTAATAATAGACACCTTTCACCTGCCATGACTTTCAGACTTTCATGATTTTGATTTTTAATTGAGAATTTTGGTAAAGAAAAAAGTCGAGCGTCTCATCAAAATGAAGCTACTCAAGAATAAGCTTGACATTAATCAATCGTAAAAATGTTCCCCGGATCCTGGACTACAATCACTATAATAATAATAATAATAATAGTCGTTCTTTACGACTATAATAATGATGATAGTCTTTACTAACAATCTTATGTAATATTATTAATTTAATCTTAAGTAAAAAGGCTTACAAGTTTTAATATGTATGTATTATGGGATGTGGATTTTCATCCTCCTCCTAACAAGTTAGCCCGCTTCCATCTTAGACTGCATCATCACTTACCATCAGGTGAGATTGTAGTTAAGGGCTAACTTGTAAAGAATAAAAAAAAAAAATAATAATAATATAATAGCAAAAAAACCTAGTGAAAATTGTAAATTTTCATTGTACGTAACCTTTTTTTAGAAGATAGAATTTGTAGATGAATATTGTATAAGGAAAGCCCTTATAAGGACTTTTTTGAAGATGAGAGTAAAATACACCTCTCCTCTTAAATCATTCTATTTAATGGTGAAAAACATCCGTCTTTCCGGAAAAATCGGTATTTTTTGGGTTTATCGCAGACAAAACTGGACTTGAAAAAAAGACAAATTATGATTCAATTTTTTTTTTCGATAAAATCAAGCTTTTATGGAACTTTCAAAATCAATTTTCCATCAGATTTTGGCTGTGTGCTGATGACTCAGTCGTAGATTAGATAGGTGTGAATTTATCAATTTCGTTGTTTCAGTCGCTGTTATTTTTTTACTAGCGGACTCTCGCGACTTTGTCTTGTTCAGAATTTTAGAAATCCCTAGGGAACCATGCATGTTGAACCATACTCCGCGCCACGAAACAAGTCCCGTAGACGCGGCGCTGATGTCTTAATGGCGTTCATTATCATTTGATAATGGCGGTCTTTTTGTCATTTGTGTAAGGAGCTGCCAATATTAGTTCAGTTTTTAGCCGCGGGACTTCTTTCGTGGTGCCGTGTCTAGATCAACTCGCGCGTACACTCAACTTAATACAGCCTAAGTCCAATTTGAAAATGACATTTCCGGCCCGCACAAAATCTATTTATATAAGTATAATAAATCTGTAGAGAGATCAATTCTGTACATGAAACATATTTCCAAAATAACCATCAGGGGGTGATTAGTGATCGATACTGATGCCAAAAATGCAATCAGTAAAATTTTTGTCTGTCTGTCTGTATATGTAAACTTGATACAATACAAATTTTTAAAAATAAATAAATTATCTTCTTTATCTTTCAGTGGAAGTCCCATTAAAATAGGTTCAGCCATCCCAGAGATTATCCCAAACAGATAAACAGGCAATAGTTTTATAGGTTGTTTGTGTTTTAGTATCCTGTAAATAACTATTTAAGTATCTACTTGACAAAACACATTTATTTTGAAATCACAGACATTCACTTGAATTTTTTTATATGTATTGATTATTTTATCAATTGTGTTGTTTCAGCCGTGGTGTGTCATTATTTTTTATGGAATTAATTAAGTATGCGAGTATATAGGTACTTAGATAGGTACGCAATATAGGTATAGACAAATATTTATTTAACACAGAAAAACGTTATCTTTGTTTATCTGTTTGATTATTTATTTATATATGCAATAGTCCGCGTAGCATAGTTTTAATAGAACGATATATAGATACACCTATACTAATATATAAATGCGAAAGTTTGTCTGTCCTTATGTTTTTTTTCACTGGTAAACTGCACCGATTTTGATGAAACTTGGTACGGATAAATGTGATGATGATTTTCATGATGAGTTGATAACTATTCACGAATTGATATTTTTTCACGAAACACGAAAATCTATACTAAAACCAAACTCAATGTGCTAAAAACTCAAACTCAAACAAACAAATTCAAAATGAGGGTAGGTTTAAAATATAAGTCGCTAGTCATTTCACATCTATCTAATAACAATTTTATTAAACTTGTTTTTTTATTATTTAACTTTAGTGACTTAGTAGATATAGGGTATCTTTTGAATAACATTTAAAAAAAAAAAACAATACATAGATAATTAAAAAACAATTGGGATGAACGTGCGTTGCGTTATCTACCTTCATTTCCAATTTGTTTATTGATAAACATTGCACATTAAGCTTAGCTTTAGTAGGAGACTAGCTGACGCCGCGCGGTTTTACCCGCGTGGTTCTCGTTCCAGTAAAAATACTGGGATAATATATAGCCTATAGCCTTCCTCGATAAATGAGCTATCTAACACTGAAAGAATTTTTCAAATCGGACCAGTAGTTCTTGAGATTAGCGCGTTCAATCAAACAAACTCTTCAGCTTTATATATTAGTATAGATATAGATATAGAGTATAAAAGTATAGATTCTCGCGGACGGAGTCGCGATATATAGACTACAAAACAATACTTGGCTTCATAGTTTATATTTAGTAGTATAGTTAAATAGGTATTGTTCACACCTCAAGGCCGCCAAAGATCCAGCTAATGAGAATAACAAATGACGTTAACCGACCGGTTTTAGTAAGTTTGCGGTAAAAGCGAACCAATGCTTTTACTCGCACGCTGCTCTAATAACTCAAAAACACAGAATTAGGTACGGTAATACAAGGAAATTGTTTCAATGTTACCAATGGAGTTTTCCAGGTCACACAACTGAGGTTATCACCTTGGTTAAACACACATATATTAGTATTATCACCAAAACAAAACACACCTGCGAGTAGCAAGGCACACACTGAGATGCCCACAGTCGTTATCGACGACCGCATCTTATGGTAGCACACACAACACTGCGCTAGCGCAGTTAACAGAATGACCTTTCGAAGTCTATCAACCCTTATATCCTTGTAATTAATCAATACATCGATCAACAGTTATCTGGTCCAAAATTCCTCTATCTAATCAATTGTGTGATGGACGATATCCCTTGATTGCCTTCTGTGGATAATATTCTACTTATTATTTGTTATTACAAAAACGCTGATGGTCAGATAGTATTGATAACGTTGTTGCGTGTTATGCTTGAAAACAGTCACTTTGTTAATTCACTTTTGCACTTATATTACACTTTTTAATAAAAACTGGTTTAACATGTTCAAAAAACAACTTAATTTATACTTCAGCCTTTCTTGATGTTCTGTTTACCAACGAACAAATTAAAAATTAGGGTAAATCACTAGTCATTTCACACCTAATAATAATTATAAGATAAGATAAGATAAATATACTTTATTTGCAAACCACAAAGACAAAAACAAGTGAAATAAAAAACAAATTAGGAAGAGATCAGCATACAAAAGGCGGCCTTATCGCTAAGTAGCGATTTCTTCCAGGCAACCTTCGGTTTAGGAATTATAATTAATATTAATGAAAATAAATTTGTCTAATAAGCTTAGAAGAACTAGATATAGTTAATATATTTTATATAACATGTTATACACAAACCATTCCTACATAATTTAATTTAAAATAAATAAGTAATTTTTTTATTATTTGGATCACAAAACTGGTTACAATAATAAATAACATATAAAAAACGTAATAAATATGATTGCACCTTCTTCGAGACAGCAATATAAAAGCAAAAATCACTAAACTAGTCCTTCATCATCATATCAGCCGATGGAAGTCCACTGCAGGACATAGGCCTTTTGTAGGGACTTCCAAACATCACGATACTGGCTCAGGTGGCTCAACTAATCCTGAATCACTAAGTAAACTTGATGAGTTTTTTGAAAGAGGTCAGAGAACTACAATTAAAATCAGCATTACTACTGTGAGCATTTAAGAGTGAGCATATTCGATAAAAAGTTATGAAATGACATGTGTTTTCTACCTTCATTTCTTATTTTGTTGTTAAACAGTAAGCATCGAGGAAGGCTGTATCATATGTAGGTTATTATTTTGGGTACCTCAATCTATTTATATTTTTCAACCCTAAAGTCGACAAGATCAAGTCGACTTTTACCCGAATTTATTTTCAATAATTAGGTGATTTTAATGACTACGTGAAGAGGAAAATTTGTATTACAAACTACGCTCACGTGGTTAAATAGCCTTTGATTGTCCTTTACTTAATAATCCTAAACCACTCAATTTTCAAAACAAACTCAAGTCACTTTTACAATTAATTATTTTAATCACTGTACTATTGATATTATTTATTTATATTTTATTTAAAAAAATATTTTAAATTAATTTTAAATTCACACAAAAATGTCGACCGGATCGATGGATTTCTGTACGTTAACTCTCGCTTATATGATTTAGGTATCTTTACATGCAAGATAGCAGGATTTATCACAAGTCACATATTTGTTCACAAGTATTATAATATATCCATTATGTCTTAACATCTGTAGAATTTAGCGCGATGAATTTTAATTCATTTTTAAGCGGCACAACGTTTTTAGAGGTTAACGTGTTAAGGAAAGAATGGTTAGATATTCCTCATTGGATATTCGAAATTGTTTTCCTTGTTCGGCAATGTTTGATTAATAATTATCGTCGTGCAACAATTTTTATTGAAATATTTTTCTAAAGTACACTTTGTAATTACCTTTGCCTCCGATTCCGGAGGATGTAGGTTCGAATCCGGTCCGGGGCATGCACCTCCAACTTTTCAGTTATGTGCATTTAAAGAAATTAAATATCAGGTGTTTCAAACGGTGAAGGAAAGATATCGTGAGAAAATCAGCATTAACTGTTTTTTTTAATTGTCTTGTTTGTGTGTTTTTCATATAGCATGGGTACGATGACAGTCGCCTGTATGACGTTCATAATCATCATCATCATATCAGCCGATGGACGTCCACTGCAGGACATAGGCCTTTTGTAGAGACTTCCAAACATCACAATACTGAGCTGCCTGCATCCAGCGAATCCCTACGACTCGCTTGATGACGTCAGTCCACCTGGTGGGGGTCGACCAACACTGCGCTTACTAGTGCGCAGTCGCCATTCCAGCACTTTGGAACCCCAACATCCATCGGCTCTTCGAACTATATGCCCATTGCCACTTCACCTTCGCAACTCGTTGAGCTATGTCGGTGACTTTGGTTCTTCTGCGGATCTCCTCATTTCTGATTCGATCACACAGAGATACTCCTAACATAGCTCGTTCCATCGCCCGCTGTGTGACTCTGAGCCTTCTTATGAGGCCCATAGTTTAAAGTGCAATAAAACGATGGCTAGTTCGAGTTCCAACTAATTCCTGCCCCCTTAGCCAAGTGGCACGTCGATTCTCTTTCTACGATCGCTAACGCTTCGAAAACTAGAAAAATGTATGGAATGACATTTGTTTTCGACCGGTCACGTGATCAAGATCTGTCATTCCCATATACGTTTCAATTTTCCGTTCACCAAATCTCTCAAAAAATGCAGGAAAAACTGTTTCCTATTCAACATAATTAATTATTATTAGTATGAAATACTACAACTTCCTGTGGGAAGATAAAAGCCATCTCTTTGTCATTGATACTTGATAGGTTGATACAATGAATAAAAGGTCGTTGGGTGGATAGCCTTATACCTAATATGCATTTATTAATCTACTAATTAATAACTACGTGCATAAGTTATAGGTACGTAGTACGTAACGACCTCCAAAGCAAAGTCATAAAACTTTTTATTAGTATATCGTATTATAGGACTCAAAAGGTGATAACACAAATAAGAAAACTAATGTCGAACAAAAGTTATGATTCACAACACTTGTCAGGACAACTTAATTAACAAAATAAGACCCTAGAATGGCAGAGAATGACCTTGAGTGGAGTCACGCACTTGTGAACGATGTGTGTAGGGTTAAAGGTACCTTTGACTGTTAACAAACACTCCCCTTTTCCACTCAAGTCACTCTCCCCGCCTATTCCAAGTAACCCATAAAGAATTACACAACAAGAGATGTGGACGCCTCGAACGCCACGAGCACACTGAAGACGTCCGTACCGCAATTCGTTGCTACGCGGCGATAACATTCGTCAAAGATTTTATACTATTAGACAAGCTACTAGCGCTTCAAAACTGAGGCGAACAAAGGTAGAAATTGTCTTAATTTCATTAAGTCGCATAGTACACAATGAAAGTTATTTGAACAAATACTAAATGTTGTCTACTATGTCGAGTTTTGTAAATACCTTATCAGCCGATAGATGCCCACACCTGGACATAGGCGTCTTGCATGGACCTCCAAGCACAACGGTCTCAAGCCGCCAGCATCCAGCGGTTCCCTGCAATCCCCTTGATATCCTCGGTCCACCTAGAGGGGAGTCGACCAACACTGCGCTTCCGGTGCGGGGTGCCATTCCAGCACCTTGTGACTCCAACGTCCATCGGCTCTTCGAACTTTGTGACCCGCCCATTGCCACTTCAGCTTCGTGACTCGTTGAGCTATGTCAGTGACTTTGGTTCGTCTGCGGATCTCCTCATTCCTGATTCTATCACGCAGAGAAACTCCAAGCATAGCTCGCTCGATCGCTCGCTGAGTGACTTTGAGCCGTCTAATAAGGCCCATAGTCAGCGATCAAGTCTCGGAACAGTATCATCACTGGTCATCACTGTTCGAAGACTTTCGTCTTCAAACACTGAAGAATTTCGGACGAAAAGATGTTGTTGAGTTTACCGAACGCTGCCCAGCCGAGCTGGATTCGGCGATTCACCTCTTTCTCGAAATTGGACCTACCTAACTGGACCAGATCCTTGTCTTGCTCATGTTAATTTTTATTAGGCCCACGTTGAGAAACTCTGCTGAGGTGTGAGCATGGTACTGAGGTGAGAGGTCATCCAGAGTCTCTGCCATAATGATTAATTACACTATACACTAAGTTAAAACTATCATCATCATTACCAACCCATATTCTTCTCATTGCTGAGCTCGAGTCTCCTCTCAGAATGAGAGGTGTTAGGCCAATAGTCCACCACGCTGGCCCAATGCGGATTGGCAGACTTCACACACGCAGAGAATTAAGAAAATTCTTTGGTATGCAGGTTTCCTCACGACGTTTTTCTTTCACCGTTGGAGACACTATGTAAAAACTATTTAAAATGTACCTAAGTAAACACAAAAATGTACATGTGTGCACTCAATAGAGTAGCTAAATTCGGTTCACTTTTTGCGGTGATTTTGTAGTCACGTAACATGTCTAAAAGTATAAAAACGTTGTATATCGTAGGCAAATATGTCTGGATATGGCCTTTGGTATCGGAGTGCTTGATTGTTAACTAATACTAAACACCTACAAAGCCTTGGCAATGAACGCATCCACAGTAAGGTAATCTACCTATACCTGCCTTACCATAAAAATATATACCTAGGTACTTGTATACCATCAAAATAAAAATTATAATATTTTGTTTAACTAGCTGCGCACCGTGATGTTACCCGGGAAAAATAGGTAGGTAGGTATGTGTGAAATTCTGTAGGTATAAGACACCTCCCACGGGAAACATGAATTTTTCCGGGATAACAAGTAGCCTATGGTTTAATCTAAGAAGATATGATCTATTTCCATTTCAATTTCCAGCTACTTTGGTTCAATAGTCGCTGGTGAAAGTATAACTTCATTCATACCATCATAACCAAGGAACATATTTACTCAGGAGATCATAACCATCATTTTTTCATAAATCTCGGGAAACAACGAGTTTTTTGGGTCAAAGAGTTCAATTTTTTAACCTATCTGGATTAACAGATAGGATAATTAACCTATCTGTTAATTCAGGGTATTATTTATCTTCATTTTAAATTTCTGCCAAATCGGTTAAGCACATACTATAAAATGTTATGCATTTATAGAGCGCAAACAAAATGACAGTGTCATGCCATAGCTTGTACCGTTTCGTAAATCTATGGTCATAGCCGTTCCAAATACAAAATTCAAAAACGAATACATTCGGAGTCGATTCTGGATGGAACTCCCGCTCGAGGCTATGGCGGGACAATTTTGCAAACATAGTAAATGTTGCGATGTAGGTATGCGTTCATAAATTGTCACAATTTGAAATGGTGGTCACCATGTGGTCACAATACAATGAATTCAATATTTTGAAGTAATTGCTCATTTTTTTTGGTTTCAACGTAGATGTAATGAACTAAATGGGTCTCAATAACAGAGGTCAAACTCAAAAGTTCAATGCAAAATATCATTTTTAGACGTTACAAATGACTTGTATCCGGACTCATAAAAATTAAAAAAAAAGTTTAACTATCATCATCTGTGTGACATCTGTCAACTGTGATGTCTGTGATTTCAAGTGACACACTGACAGTTGTTTTCCCTCCGAAAAATATTTCCGGCTTTCCGCTTCAAAGTTGGTTCAAGATTTTGAAAAATAATCAAAAATTATTTGACGTGTTTGACGGTGTGTATAAAGAAGGTATAAAGTATTCAGAACTTCAAATCTGATTTCAGAAGTGGTTCAGATCAGAACTCAAAGGTCAGAATGCTCAATGCGAAATTCCTCGAAAAGATTCGCTAAAAAAGTTTTTTAGATTATCTTTTAATCTAGTTTTGTTTTATTTAAAAAAAATGTACGTCAAAGTTAGATTTGTCGGTCATCCCGACGTTGTTATCCCAGTTGATTCTATGCTTACAAAGATAGAGGAATTTAGACTTATAATATTGGACAAATTTAAAGTGCAGCCTGAACGACAACACTTGATTTATTCTGGAAAGCTGGTAAGTGCCATTCCGTATACAAGTATTTATCTAACTTACCCCTTGACGGTGGGAGCTGGAAACTCAAGAATGCTACCACACAGAACTGCGAAGTCAGCCAGCGGTGTTTCGCTTAAAAAACATCACTTGCTCGTGAGTAAAGACGGTTAGGAACTACAGTATCATAAATTTTTTAACGTTTACAGTAAATACTGGTACTCTGGGGCCTTGCTGCACCAGAGATGCAGAGCAAGTGGTTGGGAAAAGCCTAAATCAGATGGCACTCTGAATCGTGTGACATACTATAAATGTTTGTGCACAACTATAGTATTTATCAGATAGTATGGGTACGGTGGCACGTGACAGTTTTTTCATTATTGAATTTTGCTGTGATTCACGAATGTATTATAAATGTCATAAGGCAACTGTAACCATACCAATGCTATCTGAAAAACTCATTAATGTATAATGCTATTTTGAATAAAGGACTATTTTATTTATTTATAAATGCTGGCACTACAAACTTTCATTGGATACTCTTGCATATTGCAAATGCGATTAATGCCCTTGTAACTTTAAATTTTAAAATTACTTGGCAGGGCGATGCTGTATTTTTATTGTTTTGCAATAATAACAATATTATAACTGCTGCTAACTTTAAGCCCGCTCTGAACACAGTATAAGCTGGGCAGTATACAAAAACAAATTCCAGCGGGGTTATCTCTACAGTCTGGTATATTGCAACCTCAGAACAGAATAGTGCATAGAATACACGCATAGCACCCGTTCCCAAAAGAATACTTGAATAAAATATAGCCTATGACACTCGCAAATAATGTGGCTTCCTAGTGGTAATTAAATTTTTAAAATTGGTTTAGTGAATCCAGAGATTACTCCATCCAATATCACAAACCTCTTTATAATATTAGTATAGACTAAAAGAACCCACATGTGTTTACTGTCATACATCCTGTTCTTCTGAGAATATCAGAATAAAATAACTAATGACACTCATAAATAATGTTGCTTTCTATTTATTAAAAGAATTTTTAAAATCAGTTCAGTAGATCCAGACTTACTGCCTTTAATCTCACAATCTCACAAACTACATCTTATTTAAATCACTAATATCACTTATATTAATATAGCTGACGCCGCTCGGTTTCACCTGTGTGGTTCCCATTCTCATACAAATACGGGGATAATATATAGCCTATAGCCTTCCTCAATAAAACTGGCAGAAATTTTCAAATCAGTCCAGTAGTTCCTGAGATTAGCGAGTTCAAGCAAACACTTCAGCTTTATAATATTAGTATCGATATAGATAAATGATATTGAATATTTCCATTATTTTGTAGCTGGAAGACGGGTATACATTCTACGACTACAATATTAGGCTCAACAATGTTATACAACTAATAGAAAAAAGTCTACCAGGTGAAACAAAAAATAGTCAAGCAACAACTAAAGAGGTGGAGAAAGAAGAACCTAATGAAGAGAAAATAGAATATGAAGGTTTGCATTGATATGGTTGAACAAAGTTTACTGGGTCAGCTAATATGCTGTATATTATAATTTCCAAGTGACTTTAATCTAAGGATGAACAATTTTCAGATGCCATCAGTACATTTTATAAAGTGGGTGACTTGGTTGATGCAAGAGAAAGTGAAGGCTATTGGTCGGAGGGTAAAATAACTAGAATAGTATCAGACCCCAAAGAACAGGACAATGTGTCTTCAAATAATAGTGACGTGGAAGATATTTCCAATGAAAACATTTTATATCAAGTGACATTTGATAACAAGTAAGTTATGAGCCTTTATGCTTAAGGTAATTTTTTGTTATGAATCCATTCTACTACTATCCACCTCTTTTAAATGTGTGTATTGTCCAAATATATTAATTACTAGCAGATCCTATGTACCTTTCCATTTCTCTTTCCATTCTTCCCTAACTCTACCCTAAAAATCTCTACCCTACCATACCCAAACCTACTCCTACCCTATCCCTACCCTATCCCTACCCTACTCCTTCCCCTACCCAATTTTAACCCTAGCCTACTCCTACCCTACCCCTACTCAACCCTACCCATACCCTACCCTACCCTTTTAAGTATTATTACGATATTTTTGTATGGGTGTACAGAAAAGTTTTGTTATTAGACTTTTTTTAAATTTTTTCTAATTTTTATATTATTCAACCCAAATATATGATAGTCTTTTGAAAGTTATGTAGTCACAAACATTTTGAAGATCTATTTTTATTAATATAGATGAAATGATTAAGGTATAAATAATGATTAAGGTATAAATAATTTATTGCAGTCCAGATGACCCTGTATTTTGCAAACCATCAGACGTGAGGCCAAGAGCCCGTAAGGTTATTAGTCCAGGTGACTTGAAAGCGGGCCAGACTGTTATGATTAACTTTAACCTGGACAAACCAGGGGAAGTAGGATATTGGTGAGTGTTCTTTGCTTTGTGTCACAAAGTTTTTAATTAGAATATGTGCACTTCTTAAAGTCATACCTTCAAAGTGTTTTTCAGATTGCATGGGTACCGTGACAATAGTAGTTGTTCTTTTTTTTTTTTTTTAATAAATAAATATACTTAAACAATACACATCACTATCTAGCCCCAAACTAAGCATACAGAGTAGCTTGTGTTATGGGTACTAAGGTAGTTGATATTATAATATTCATATACATTTATATACTACATATAAATACCTATATACTGTATAAATACACACAGACACTGGAAAACACCCATGCTCATCACACAAATATTTTCCAGTTGTGGGAATCGAACCCACGACCGTGGATGCAGAAAGCAGGGTCACTACCCACTGCGCCACGCGGCCGTCAAATTAATGAAAATAAATTTGATTAATAAGCTTAAAACAATCAGATATAGTCAATATATTTTGAATAATATTTTATAAAAATTAATACAAAAAATTATATAAAAAAAGTTATGAAATGACATGCATTTTCTACCTTCATTAGTAAACAGTACTCCTCGAATATGGCTTTAGTATAGTTAATAATTTTGTGTTCACCACTGATTGATTGTATTGATACGTTTTTGGTAATCAATAACAAATTCGCTAATAAAATATGTGTCTTTTCTTCTTTTCTATCTGAAGAAGAGAAAAAAACATGTCAAAGGTAGAGTAGACAAATGAAATATTTAAAAAAAAAATTATTACTGGGCACTAATAAATGTAGCAAGCAAGAATTAGTAATAATTATTTATTTGTAGGTATGACTTCAAAGTGGAACAGATATTGAAAATGAAAAGAACATACAACCTTATTGGAACATTGTACTTAGGACTAGAGTCTGTACCACAAAATGATACTAAAGTACAGGTCAAAGATAAAATATTTGCTATAGAGAAACCAATACCTTTGGAGGAGAGAAGTCAGGAGTATATAAAAAAGACCTCAGTTGCACCACCAAAAAGTATGTGAAACATTCTATTTTTATAACTAGCACTAGCGGACGCCTGCGACTTCGTCCGCGTGGAAATCAATGTAAACTTTCAAGCTCTATTTCACCACTTAAGGGCTAGAATTTAAAAAAAATTTGATTTACATTATATTTTGTAATTTTTTTATGATTTATGAACAAATTTTTAAAACTGTGACTATAAGTAACTATTTCTGTGTAAGTAACGGTGACTATTTCTGTACATTTTGTACATTCTGTACATTGAAGATATTTTGAAAATTTTTGTTAGGGGGGGCATTATATAATTGATACTGATACTAAAAATGTTTTATTTTTCGATTTTTTGTCTGTCTGTCTGTCAGTCTGTATTTTTTTGTTATTCGGGTATTTTTTGTTATTCGGGAAACTATCGAATGAATTCAAATAAAACTTAGCTGGGTTTAAGACCATAATACGGAGAAGGTTATAGGATATTGTGAAAATAAAATAAGAAGGGGGTGAAATAGGGGTTGAAAGTTTGTATGGAAAGTTCATTTTTAGAGTAAAATTTGTTCATAAATAATAAAAAAATTACGAAATATAATGTAATTCAAAAATTTTTAAAATTCAACCCCTAAAGTGGTGAAATAGGGCATGATAGTTTACATTGATTTCCATGCGGACGAAGTCACGGGCTTCTGCTAGTACTAACTACTTAGTGTTGCAAGCTTTGCGATTGAGTCGTTATCAACCCATATACGGCTCACTGCTGAGCTAAAGTCTCCTCTCAGAATGAGAGGGGTTAGGCTAATAGTCCACCACGCTGGCCCAATGTGGATTGGCAGACTTCACACACACAGATAATTAAGAAAATTCTCCGGTATGCAGGTTTCCTCACGATGTTTTTCCTTCACCGTTTGAGACACGTAATATTTAATTTCTTAAAATGCACACAACTGAAAAGTTGGAGGTGCATGCCCCGGACTGGATTCGAACCCACACCCTCCGGAATCGGAGGCCGAGGTCATATCCACTGGGCTATCACGTATCGTACGTTTAAAATTCGTTTTAATTTGTTTTGTTTTTTTTATTTTAGGAAGCAGCCCGTTCCTTTGTGACAAGTGTCGCGATGATCGCGACGTGGACTGTAAATATTGTGGATGTTACACTTGCGCTGGGAAAGAAAGCCCTGACGAGGTATGTAAGCGTTTCACTATTGTTCTGTGTCGCTAGTGGCAGTTTTCAATGTTTTCGTACTGTGACTATCGCGTAACCGTAAACGCAAACTTCTAAGGAATTGAAACGGTTGTGCAGTAGGGCCACTAGATGGCGCCTTAGAAATTCGCGTTTACGGTTACGTGATCGTCACAGTATGAATACATTGAAAACTGCCCCTAGGCACACTGAAGGGTTAATTTTCCTTGATTAGTACAGTACAGTAGTAGTGTACAAATAAAGGTTATAACAAACTTGCTCACAAAGTATCTCTTATTTCACATTTCAATATTGTTATGTATTGTTACGCACATGTGCCGTAATGTATAGTAAAACGCACAAGTGCTGCAATATTACTGAGACGGGCAGCGTGACGTCAGGAATGTGTATTCAGCAATGAAAATCTTCGTATAATTCCAACAAACTGTATTATCACCAAGAACGATCGCGCTCGACTGGCTACCAGACGACAAAATAATTACCGACTATGACTCAAACAGTTTTACAATTCAAAATGGTTTCTGTCAACTACTTTCTAATTATACAGTTTTACGGCTTAGTCTAACATTATGAAATTAATATCATTATAATATTTAAATTAATTATAAAATGTAAATAGTTTAATCTGAGTTTAAATAATAAATAATAAAGCTAAAGATAGAATATTTAGGTTTAGTCAAATCAGTATCTTATAAACGAAAAACTGTAATCATGACATTGAAGAATTATTATCAGCAAATAACAGACAATGTTTATAATAACATATAGATAGTTTAGTATATTTATAGTTTGTTAGATGGAACTCGTAGGCCCTCGTAACATCCGTCTAAAAACGAACGGTTCTTTTTAAAATCTTAGCAAAGAGTATTTATGGCAGAAAAGTGGTCAACATTTCATGAATAAAATTAACTTTGTGTGATAAAATATAATAAAAAAACATTAAATTTTTTCATTTTAATAATTTTGACAATGACAACCATTTATCTGTAACAGAAATACAAAAATATTAATTTACTGTATTAGTAATACTGGATGTTTTTGGTGCATTTGCCTAAAACAAACGCACACACTTCGCTATCTGTGCAAAAATGACAAACATATCAAAATTTCATCATAGTGGAAAATAGACAAAGATGCAAATTCATTTTCAGAAAATGTGTTTCCTCGCAAATGTGTTATAAAACGTACGTGCGCTTTGTTAATTACAGCCTCTGCTTCCTTATTATAGCTCTCGCCTACGGTTCAAAGTCAAAGTCAAAATTCATTGATTTCAAATAGGCTTAGTTTACAAGCTCTTTCGAATCGTCAGGTAATAATATTAAACTTAAGATAATGGTGAAAATAATTATTAGAAAACTTAAAATTAAAGTTACGAGGGTTCCAAACGCGCCTTGGTCCGAGAAGAGCCCACAACAAACTCAGCCAGGTTTACCCTTTTTTGTTCGAGCTTGCAATATTGCCTCAGCTGTAATTTTCAACTTACCGCATTTATGTCATAATGTACTAGTATAAATAAATGCATTTCCATTCCCAGATTTTACTTTGCGACGAATGTGAGCACGGCTTCCACATGAAGTGCCTGGTGCCGCCTCTGACGGCGGTGCCGGACGACGACTGGTACTGCGCGGACTGCAAGCGCGACGTCAACGACGTGGTGGCGCCCGGCGCCGCGCAGCAGGCCAAGAAGGCCAGGGCGGGCCCTGGCCGCGACTGGGGCCGAGGGATGGCCTGTGTGGGTAGGTTGACAAAATGCCGGCTGACGGGCTGGCAATGGACTGGAAAGTTATTACAAACAAATCGACTTTTTTTATTATTCTTTACAAGTTAGCCCTTGACTACAATCTCACCTGATGGTAAGTGATGATGCAGTCTTAGATGGAAGCGGGCTAACTTGTAAGGAGGAGGATGAAAATCCACACCCCTTTCGGTTTCTACACGGCATTGTACCGGGACGCTTAATCGCTTGGCGGCACGTCTTTGCCGGTAGAGTGGTAACTAGCCACGGCCGAAGCCTCCCACCAGCTAGACCTGGACTAATTAAGAAAATTTCAATCAGCCCAGTTACCACTGCGCCACGGAGGCCGTCTAAACGTGGATGCGCAAAACCTTATTAACCACGCATGCTAGCAGGAAGGATGGAGGAAATACTCAGAGATGCTCAGAGCAATTATGATCAGGAAAGTGCAAAGAGAAGGGGCCGAAATAAAAGGATAGTGAGACAAAAAAAAACGTTTTTTTTTTGTCTAATTATGTTTTTTATATTGAGTCCTTAGGGTAAGCAAAGCATTTCTGCATGTATGAAGTGCACACCACTGAGCACACACAAGTAACGTGACTTTGTAATGGTAAAAGAATTTTCAAAATCAATTCAGTAGGTCCAAAGATACCATACAACACCAAAAAAATTACCTCTATAATATTAGTATATAGCATAGAGTGACTCATTGTCATTATATTAATTTACTCTTTGGTCATTACTAACGGCTAATTAGTTACTACACCATTGATGAGTTCCTTAATGATAAAGTTGCTTGGAGGCCATTGGATCAGCTTCCACCTTCACACAGGAAGTAAAACTATAAGAAATTGTAATGTTGTCATCAATTGTAATTATAATATTATTGTATGATTTTTTTTTCAAAAGAGCAACTGTTGAGTTTCTTGTCGGTTTCTTTTCAGCAGAATCTGCCTTCCGAACCGGTGGTAGAATCTTTACAAATAGTCAACTGACGTATCAAAAGTGCTTGTATACTGAGCCTGATACTGATTTTTTGATTAAAGCGAAGGCTTTCTTTATGTACTTTTGATAATGAAATCCACAAACGAACAAACCTTCAGGTTTATTTTTATATGATTGTTTCAGGAAGAACAAAAGATAGTGACATGCCAGCTGATCACTTTGGTCCTATACCGGGTATAGAAGTGGGCATGTCCTGGCTATATCGCATACAGGTAAGAAAATAGACCTACCACCAAGAAAATGATTTTCTTATAGACAAGTCAGGCCCTGGAATGTGATCTTACTCAATGTTAAGTGATGTTAAATTCTTCTACTTAGTTTAATCAACTTATGTATATCAAAATTATTGTTTTTACTATGTGTAACTAATGTGTATTTAAAAGATTTTTTATACACAGGTCTCAGAAACTGGGCTTCATAGACCGTCAGTAGCAGGCATACATGGTCGAGCCAATGTAGGCGCTTTCAGCATAGTGTTATCAGGTAAATAGTTGATGTTAAGACTACATCGATCTCCTATTAAACAGTGTATGCACAATCAGCTACCAAAAAACGTTCCCACTCAATGACTTCAAACACAACTTCTTGGCACTCAATTCAAGTAGTCAAGTTTCTTGCGCATTGCAAATCCAACCTTAAACTCTTAACTTAAGGTTGAATTTGAATTTGGATTTTATTGGATATTGGATTGGACTACAATTAAAGGCATTTCAGTATAATTTTCTTTACCAATTCTAAAACTGCCAAAGCAATATCGACGCCAGTTTTTAAGTGAAATTTTCTACATGATTGTGCGTCCTTTTAGAGTAAGACTGCTTTAGATTTTCATTCCCTTACGAGTGTCAAAAATGTGACCTAAACTTGTAGCTTCTAACCGCTTTAAAAAAGATTCTTGAACAGCTCTAGGCAGTGCCGACGCCTCTAAAAACTGTTTATTAGTTCATTTTAAAATAATGAATGTCATTAGGTGGTTACGAAGATGACGTGGACAACGGCAACGAGTTCACGTATACGGGCAGCGGCGGGCGCGACCTGAGCGGCAACAAGCGCACCGCGGGCCAGTCGTGCGACCAGGAGTTCTCGCGCTCCAACCAGTGAGATCTGCTCATTTATATTGTTGTTACTAAGACGTGGGACACGGCAACTATTGAACGTACACCAGTCGTGCGACCAGGAGTTCATTTATATTGTTGTCACTAAGACGTGGGCCACGGCAACTTACACCAGTCGTGGGACCAGGAGTTCTCGCGCTCCAATCAGTGAGATCTGCTCATTTATATTGTTGTTACTAAGACGTGGGCCACGGCAACTATTTCACATACACCAGTCGTGCGACCAGGAGTTCATTTATATTGTTGTCACTAAGACGTGGGCCACGGCAACTTACACCAGTCGTGCGACCAGGAGTTCTCGCGCTCCAATCAGTGAGATCTGCTCATTTATATTGTTGTCACTAAGACGTGGGCCACGGCAACTATTTCACGTACACCAGTCGTGCGACCAGGAGTTCTCGCGCTCCAATCAGTAAGATCTGCTCATTTATATTGTTTTTACTAAAACGTGGGCCACGGCAACTATTTCACATACACCAGTCGTGCGACCAGGAGTTCTCGCGCTCCAACCAGTGAGATCTGCTCATTTATATTGTTGTTACTAAGACGTGGGCCACGGCAACTATTGAACGTACACCAGTCGTGCGACCAGGAGTTCTCGCGCTCCAACCAGTGAGATCTGCTCATTTATATTGTTGTTACTAAAACGTGGAACACGGCAACTATTGAACGTACTCCAGTCGTGCGACCAGGAGTTCTCGCGCTCCAACCAGTGAGATCTGCTCATTTATATTGTTGTTACTAAAACGTGGAACACGGCAACTATTGAACGTACACCAGTCGTGCGACCAGGAGTTCTCGCGCTCCAACCAGTGAGATCTGCTAATTTATAATGTTGTTACTAAAACGTGGAACACGGCAACTATTGAACGTACACCAGTCGTGCGACCAGGAGTTCTCGCGCTCCAACCAGTGAGATCTGCTCATTTATATTGTTGTTACTAAAACGTGGAACACGGCAACTATTGAACGTACACCAGTCGTGCGACCAGGAGTTCTCGCGCTCCAATCAGTAAGATCTGCTCATTTATATTGTTGTTACTAAGACGTGGGCCACGGCAACTATTTCAATCACTCACTCGCTCACTGGGGTGAGGTGTCATATCCACTGGGCTATCTCGGCTCTAAAAAAATATATATTTAATTATACTCATTCCATGTATTGTAGAGCTCTGGCTTGCAACTGCGCAGCGCCACTGAACCCCAAGGGCGCAGACGCGGGCGCGAAGTGGCGCGACGGGAAGCCGGTTCGAGTCCTGCGCTCGGTCAAAATGATGAAGGTGTCTAAATACGCGCCCAAAGAAGGTATACGGTAAGTGTTCACTTTAATAAGCTTGTCATATTAGTTGTAAGATACCGATATAAAACAACACTTATTTATAGCCTCAATAGCTCAACGGTAAGAGCGGTCGGACTCATCACCGAGGGGTGTTGGTTCGATCCCCGCCCGTTGGTCTATTGTCGTACCCACTCCTAGCACAGTCTTTCCCGACTAGTTGGAGGGGAATATAATATGGTCATACTATAAAAAGATATGGCTAATACTATTTAAAAAAAAATAAACATGTTTTATACTAGTGGACGCCCGCGACTTCGTCCGCCCTTAGACCTCTTTAATCCAGCCCTTACAGTAGTATTGCTGTAAAAATGGAGTAACTTCTCCCGTTTTCCCAACATTTCCCTTCACTGCTCTGCTCCTATTGACCGTAGCGTGATGAATACTATAACCTACCTGTATGAATAATAATTGTACCAAGTTTCGTTAAAATCCGTCAAGTAGTTTTTGTCTCTATAACGAACATACAGACAGACAGACAAACATTTTACTGATTGCATTTTTGGCATCAGTATCGATCACTAATCACCCCCTGATAGTTATTTTGGGAATATATTTCATGTACAGAATTGAACTCTCTACAGATTTATTATAAGTGTAGATAATAACAATTTTTTCAGGTATGATGGAATTTATAAAGTAGTGAAGTACTATGCGGAGAAGGGTCTAGCTGGATTCCAAGTGTACAAATACCATCTACGCAGAGATGACCCGAACCCGGCACCATGGGAGAAGAAAGCGAAAAAGTACCCTATTGAGGTAAATATAATTTACTATTTTTTTAACTACCCTCATTTGCAATAATTAAAGTCCTTAAAGTTACTTACACAACCGTGATAGCCCAATGAATATTAACCTCTGCTTTCGATTCGGAGGGTGTAGATTCAAATCCGGTCCGGGGCTTAATTAAATATCAGTCTCAAACAGTGAAAGAAAACTTCGTAAGGAAACCTATACATGACAATTTTCTTGATTCTCTGCATATGTGAAATCTGCCAATTCAATGCCTAAACTGTCTGCCCTAGCCCAATGCGAATTGGCAGAAAGTTTATGCTATTAGTACATCACTCTAGCGGTGATGTACTATTAGCCTAAACTTTCTCATTCTGCGAGGAGACTCGTGCTCAACAGTGAGCCAAACAGGGTAGTAATGATGATTACACGACCTATTAAAATCGCTCCATTCCATACACCTGTCATTTAGTCCAAAAATTGGATGTTTTTTGGTAACTTTACAGTTACTCTACAAGCAAAACTTTAAAAACTCAAAATTAGCCGAAAGAAGTAGGCCTGGAAGGTACATCGACTTATTATTATTTTTGGAGTTAATTTTTCATTTAAAGCCCCCGGTATGAAAAAAATATGGACAGTAAATTTCCATGAACGAATGACAGCGTTACGTTTTTGTGCGCAACCTATTCTGCGCACCTTTCACCCTGCAACAGCGTGCAGGCGTGCACGCCGCGGCCTGCTGCTCCTCGGATGCGCACCTTTAACTTTTCAGGCGTAAATTTTGCGACGGTGCTGACACACTTTTTTTACAATTTTCAGTACCCAGACGGATATTTGGAAGCCAAAATGAAGAAAGACGCGGGCAAACAGACTCTCAAAACACTTCTGACATCAAATGACGATGCTGACGTCAGCAAGTCATCGGATAGCCTCGACAACACTATATCTGATATAACTAACACTGATAGCAATAGAACTAGAAAACGGAAACGTTCCATGGACGACGAGACCAAAGAAAACGATGAAAGCGAGCCTATTGCTAAAAAAGGTACTTAAATAACATCATTTTTCATCTCCACGCAACAAGTGTTACGAGTTCCTCCATTACGGGTGGTGTAAACATTCATTATTTATATTATTTTAAAAAGGAGGTATTTATGTTGTTGTTGCAAGGTATAAATAAGAAGGTATTAGGATGACTTGAGTTCAGTTTTTTGTTAGGCAGCGTGAACACCGTCACGCTGCTAGTCGTAAAAACATTCATTATTTATATTATTTTAAGAAGGAGGTATTTATGATATTGTTGCAACAGTGATGGTATAAATAAGAAGATGTATTAGGATGACTTGAGTTCAGTTCTTTCTTAGGCAGCGTGAACACCGTAATGCTGCTAGTCGTGTTAGTGATTTTGTGTTGTAATCACATCACACTGATATGTAAATGCAAGAGTTAGATGTGTAAGTGTGTATGTTTGTTCCTTCTTTGTGCAGCGATTTGGCTGAAATTTAATTATAATAATAATAAATAATCTTTATTACCATACTTATTACTAGGCATACATAAAATCAATTTAATTTTAATTATTGTGCTTAAGCTATACTACAAAAATGAAACAAAAAAAAGAAACTAATTATTATTACTCGCCTACCTAGTAACATGGCAACTGGTCGCAAATTTGGAATGGAAATAGATTTTACTCAGGACTAACACATAGGATACTTTTCATTACGGAAAAATCCATGGTTCCCGGGAAATTTAACTCCTAAAAATTAAATTTTACGAAATCGCAATAGCCTCTGTACAAAGGAGGAACAAACACACACTTTACACATGAACTTTCGCATTTATATATTAGTACTAGCAGACGCCGCGTGGTTCCCGTTCCCGTGGGAATATCGGTATAATATATAGCCTATAGCCTTCATCGATAAATGGGCTATCTAACACTGAAAGAATTTTCAAATCGGACCAGTAGTTCCTTAGATTAGCGCGTTCAATCTGTTTGATTGAACGCGCATAAACAAACTCTTCAGCTTTATAATATTAGTATATATTAGTGTGATGTGCTGTGATAAATTATTTAGTGTGGGCATGGTGAATATGTCAGCCACAGAAGGTGAATGTGATGTATTCTAAAGGGATCCCTTAAACCTACACCCAATGTCACAAGTCCACCTCGAGCAGGTCCCATCTGCTGTACGTAATATAATCGTCATACAGACGACTGTCACCGTACCCATGCTATCTGAAAAACACTTTAAGTACAAACATACCTTAACACGTTAACTGCCACATCACGCGATGTCGCGTGTATCGCAAACATGGGTTAACCTCTTTTTTAACAAACTTTTTACATTTTTGTTCCAGCTTCAGTTTTGACATCAAACTCTTCCCAAGAGACATTGTCTCTCACCGAGGACGAACAGAACGCAATCAATACGGACCAAAAGAATGCTAAACTGTGGCAAGAATGCCTTAAAATCAATGAATCGAGAACGGTATGTTAAACAAATTATTTTTTTATTATTTTGAAACATTGTCTGAGTTGTTAGAATTATATTTTTGTTAATGTAATGGGTTTTGTTAACCGTCTTGAAAAAAACGAGGAGGTTCTCAATTCGACGCATATGTTTTTTCATTTTTTTTTTGTTTGTAAGAGTCCCCGTTTTTTTTCACGTATCCAAAAACGGTTGTTTATGAACACGTGAAAAACAGTTAAGCTATGCTAAGTTAATTTTAGTTAAAGAAATTGAAATTGAAAGTTGTAGTCAACCAACGACAACCCACCAAATGAAGTAAAAAACGGGTGCAGCCCGACACAGCTCTCTTTTTTATGTCGAGGGTAATTCGAAACTTTTTAATTTTTATTTTTTTTTTCAGAAATTCATAGACCAAGTGCAGCAAGTGTTCCGCTGCATCATATGCCAGGGGCTGGCTATATCCCCTGTCACAACGCCTTGCCTGCACAACTTCTGTCTGGTAAGCGAATTATCATTCATTAATAAATATTGTTAATACTAGTTGATAGTAGACGAGAGCCGTGATAGCCCAGTGGATATGACCTCTGCCTCCGATTCCGGAGGAGTGTGGGTTCGAATTGGGTCCAGGGCATGCACCTCCAACTTTTCAGTTACGTGCATTTAAGAAATTAAATATCACGTGTCTCAAACGGTGAAGGAAAACATCGTGAGGAAACCTGCATAGCAGAGAGTTTTCTTAATTCTCTGCGTGTCTGAAGTCTGCCAATCTGCATTGGGCCAGCGTGGTGGACTATTGACCTAACCCCTCTCATTCTGAGAGGAGACTCGAGCTCAGCGAGCCGAATAAGGGTTGATAATGATGATGACGATACTAGTTGATGCCGCTCAGTTTCAACCGTGTGGTTGCCGTTAACGTTAAATAAAAGTTTGTTAAAAATAATAAATAATATACTAATACTTTTTTTACAGAATTGTATAAAGCGTGCCTTCAAAGTGACAGATTCGAAGTCGTGTCCATGCTGTCGACAGTCATTGGCGGACTTCGAAATCACAAAGAACACGCACCTCATGGGTGCACTACGAATTTTCCTTCCCGGATACGACGCTGCACAGAAGTAGTGCATACCAACATGTAGCACATAAGTACAAAATAGATAGGTATTTCAGTTCCAATATAATATAAGTAGATATAATTTTAGAATAATTATAAGGTATTTTAGAATTTAAACTATCGTGAGTGTTATTCATATTAAATGATTATGAAACACGGCTAAAACTCACGTGATATTAGGTCGGAGTATGCCCGACTAGTTTCGAACCCATACGGGGCCCTTAGTCATGAGCTGGTTTTTGCATCGCGGCACGATCCGAACTTCGATCGAGTTACTCGTCGACCTAATATCACTTGAGTTTTAGCCGTGTTTCATAATCATTTAATAATTATAAGGTATAGTCGCATGCAGTCTTTATGACGCTTTTTTATCCTTTACAAGCTAAGCCTTGACTACAATCTCACCTGATAGTAAGTGATGATGTAATATTACATGGAAGCGGGCCACCTTTTTAAGAGTAGGATGAAATCCACACCCCTTTCGGTTTGTACACGATAAAAAAACAAAATTCATTTATTTCAATTAGGCTTACTTCATCAACCCATATTCAGCTCACTGCTGAGCCGAATATGGGTTGATGACGACGAGGCTTACTTTGCAAGAACTTTTGAAAGGTCAGGATTATGTCATAATTTATTTTAATGTAATGGTGGTAATAATAGTCGAAAACTTAAAATTAAAGTTACGAGGGTTCCAAACGCGCCTTGGTCTGATATTGTACCGGAACGCTAAATCTCTTGGCGGTACTTCTTTGTTGGGTGTATAGCCACGGCCGAAGCCTCTTCCAGCCAAAACGCCTCGAAATATCGTGTGTTAAGCTGCTCAATACAAAGTTTTAGATATCAACAGTAACGTAGGGGCGCGATGCTTACTTTATGAACGACTTGTGCTTAGCGACAGCTGCAGCCTATTTCCGAGACGTCATAAAAAATGCATCCGATTATATCATAACGCGACGTCGCGTGATGTAGCAATTAACGTGTTAATATCTATAGTGCCTTTAAACAGGCAATTATTGTATGTATTTAATAATCTGAATCTCGGAAACGGCTCCAACGATTTTCATGAAATGTAGTATGAAGTAGAATTTTCTAAAAATTAAACACATTTATCAAAAATAACCACCCAACCGTAGCCCGACACGCGCAGTTTAGGGTTCCGTAGATTAAGTTAGCACTTAAATCCCTTAAACAATGCACAAAAATACCGATAACAATACCCCACCATGGGATAGGCAATAAAAAATGTAGGGAAAGAACCCCAAATATATATTTTTAATTTTTTTCTTACTACTTTATTGAACAAAATAAATATTCATACCCAAATGAAAATTCAGCTTACTAGTTTTAACAGACTGAGTTAACTTACTGACAACTTTATCTTATTACAACGGAATTAATATACAATTTTAAATTTTACAATTACGTTTTTTAAGTTGGTCGATTATTACTCTTTAAATAGCAATTGCTACTTAGCTGTTATAGTTTTACGGTACCCCACACCATAAATATATTATATACCCACATATTATACCCACTTTACATGTAGGTATAAAAACAAAAAAATATATATTTTTCAAGACTTTACTTTATGACTTAGTTCACATTTTTAATGTACTCATGATAACTTACAGCTTTCTAGTAGTAATAATCTCTGCGCTAAACCGACAGACTGATATGTCGAAACTATAAGGGTCCCTTGTAGACTACGGAGTCCTGAAAATGGTCATCCATACTATTTGAGATAACTGAAAAATTATTCATTGAATTGTTTTGTGATGTCAAAATTGTACAATTTTTAAAGTAGACACAAATCAGTTGTCTATTTACTTCCCAGTTTGTTGTCTATGGAATAGTCATTAGTGTCAATACAATATACCAAACCTCAACCATGTATTTTGTAGTGTAGTTTTTCTATAGATATAAGCATGTTGCTGATATACAAGTATTACTATAAAATCTAGAAGTAACATGATCTGTGTTTTTTATAAATCATGTTTTTTTAGTTAAAAGAACTTGTAACGCCATCTCGTACAATTTTAAAGTACTAACGCTCGTTGAATACCTCATACTTTTTTTCAATTTACAAGATGGCATTTGTATTGTGATGTATGTGTATCTTTAACTAATAGTATAGATATTAAATTAGTGCCTTTTTAGTATGTCCTGAGAAAATATCCTGTTATCTTAGACCAATTATTGTATAGGACCTGCCTCGCTAGACTTTACTTTTCTGTCAAAGTATATGATCAACGATCTAATGCGATTATAGAATCTGTCTCTATAGTATCGATGTTAAATAGTTGTAATCGTGTTCGTCGGTTAAAGAGCTCCGTAAAAATACCTTTTTGTGTAGTTGAACTGTGTAAAAAACGGGCGAAAACTTCCAGTTTAGTATAAATTATAAACCAAATCTAAGCTTGTTTTCTTCAGAAAATGACAGACAATTTTGTTCGTGACTATGAGTGCGATACAGGTCCTTCTATAATTGGTCTGAGCCTGTAATAGATTAAAATAGTTCCGGTGTTCAATTATTTTTTATTTAAGTGCATGAATTTATTGATTTCATTCTAGAAAATAAAATCAAAATTTTGGAATCACAGGATTGAAACCATTTTAAACCTGTAATAATATATGCAATTAAACGTCAGTGATTTTATGACACCTACTTCTTACATTCTAACTGTTTTTCTGTTAAGTTTCCTATTTTTTAATATTTGATTGTTATGTGTAATTAATTTTTACATAATACTTATTACTGTAATTTTTTTTTCGTTTTAAAAGTATGCCAATAGTAGAGCAATGGGCATGTCCCAATTTGTATGGAGGGAGGCTTATAACCCAAATTAAAAAAAAAATTTCATCCTCATTTTTTTAAATTAATTTATTAAAATGTATTTTGTTCATTAGCTGACAACATTTCAGTGATCTTCACGAAGAAGCGATCGTTTATGGATTTTAAACCAATTTAAGGATTTTTTTTTGTTTAATGTCTCTCTGTCTACGATTTAATGTTTCTTTTTAACTTGTGGCTTATTGACATTTGACAATATTACATGACATTGACAGATTACACCGGATATTGATTAAATTTCTGATGTTTAATTTGTAGACAAGAGCGAAACAAAAAAAAATAGTTTATCTAATTAATGCGGGTTCTAAAATTCTGAAAAGTATTTTTTCAACAGCAATTTGTATCTTCTATCCGTAAAATATACTATCGACCTGCTATAAATAAATTATAAATAATAAAGGCCCATTTTGGAACATGTCCTTTGTAGAAGTAACAATGAAGCTATGATTATTACTTGCGGAAATACAGGGATGTCTTCGCGGCGCTGCAGTAGGTCGCTCAAATGCGCCCCATACTAAATACTGTAAAGTAGGGTAGTTGACTCATATAAAAGTTAATATAAACAATATTAATTTCGAATAGTACATAAATAATGTTCCGAAATATATCAATATAAATTAATAAAAGTTAAAGGATTTCATAGAAAACTTAATTTAAAAATTATGTATTCATTAAATTGTTCCAAACTTCAAAAAACTATGTCGTCCATTTTGTGACGTCACGATGTTAACTAGATGAATAAACGGGTAAATAATTATTATCTAATAATTTTGTCAAACAATCCGATTCGTTAGGGTTTAGTGTTTACGTGACGTCATGAAACAGTTAAAATATAGGCCTTCATGGCCGACAGTCCACTGACTGTCGAATTTTTGAATATTTTTTCTCACAAAAACATATTTTATTTCAATTTAGTAGAACGCTAAAAAACAATTTAAGACCCTTTAAAAAAGTATCAACTAGCCCATTATGCCGTCACAAAGACGTAAATTCATTGGATTTGTATGGACGTTTAAAAAAAAACTACAAATGTCTTTGCATGCATTTATGTTTATACTTCTTCGAATGAAACATTCAATGTATGTTGTGCTAAAAATATATACTTTTTGATTTATGTATGTTACAAAATATAAGATCGTCTTCTAGTTTTTTTCGGGAAATTAATTAAGTAATTTCTGGAGAGTATTAATAATGAAAAAACTAACATATCATAAATGGACTAACGTACTCGTAGATAAAAGCAATGATAGATCTTACGTTCAACTTAGCTTTTCGATGTGGTCTTGTTACTGGTCCAAATGTGATGTTTATGTTTAACAATATTGACTTTTATTTTACTTCTAGTTATTTTAAGAAATACATAATTTCTGTATGAAATAAAGGTTTTTTTTACAAAAAATTGTCGATAATTTTATTTTAAAAATCAACCCCAATGTGGATCACCAGGGATAACCTCAAACATCAAGCGCCAAGTGAACAAAACTAGAAAAATGTATGGGAATGACATTTGCTATCGATAGGTCACGTGTCATTCCCATACATTTTTCTAGTTTTCGAAGCGTTTGCGATCGTAGAAAGAGAATCGACGTGCCACTTGCTGTATGCACTTGGCAGTATGTTCAGTTTACAATATATCCACAGCTTACAATCTCGCGAGTTAGACTATAAACTAACGTATTTTACAATTTAACGGTGACATATACAATGCGACTAAATTAAAAAAGACAATTGCCCACTTTTGCACTTTTGACCGCCTCAGTTTCGACGCACTAGTGACGTACCCATTTTATACAATTGATTACGCAGGTTAGAGAAAACGTCATGTGTCATGATCCCTTGTATCGAATCGCCTTGTCTTTATGGTTTCTGTAATAATTAGAAACGCTGACGGATGCTATTTATCCGTCTATTAACTTTTCTGTCTTGGTAAAATCCAAATTTTGGGGTTTGTTTCCATAATTTGAACCAATAAGTTTAGGTCGCCTTTACGCTTTCTGCTGACACGTCGGCGTCGTAGACAGTGATTCTCCCTTTAACTAAATACTAGCGGACTCGCTCAAGCTTCGCTTTGACTTATTAATTTATTTATTTGCACTTCTTCCCTATCCCTACCTTACCTCTACTCTACCCCTACCCTACCCTACCCTACCACTACCCTACCCCTACCCTATCCCTATACCATAAACCTACACTACCCTACCCTACCGCTACCCTATCCCTATACCATACCCCTACCCTACCACTACCCTATCCTAGGATTTAGGGGTTTGAAAAATAGATGTTGGCCGATTCTCAGACCTACTGAATATGCACAAAAAAATTCATCAAAATCGGTCGAGCCGTTTCGGAGGAGTTCAAGTTCGAACACCGCGACACGAGAATTTTATATATTAGATATAAAACTCAAAGGACTGATAAAACGTAGTGATTACTTGCTCAGTGGTGACTGACTTAGTAGTGATCTTTCAATGCACAGCCCAAACCACTGGGCGCCGGACGGATTGGGCTGCAATTTGGCATAAGTAGATGTTATGGCGTAGGCATCCGCTAAGAAAGGATTTTGATCAATTCTACCCATAAGGGGATAAAATAGGGGTTGAAAGTTTACATTGATTTCCACGCGGACGAAGTCGCGGGCGCCCGCTAGTGACCTAAAATACTCTTTTGTAAAAACATTGACCAACAAAGGTGTAAATCGAGTCTGTGAGTGTGGCGTGTTAAGTTATGGCATCTATGGTCTGGTATTCAGGGCCGTAAAAAATTAAAAAAAAAAATAAAAATAAAAAAATATATGCTGGCGTGTGAAGTGATTTTTTACAAATGTAAATATTGTTTTAAACGAATATTTAGCAGCTAATTATGTTGTACGGAATGAAATTTTGACAAAAAAAGACTTTAATAGTTAGGGTTTAAGAAAACAAACTTAAGAGACGCAGTAACCCACTCGTTTTATGAGCGATTTATTTGCTCAATTATGATCATATATTTGTGTTCTAAAACAAAATTCCAATGAATAATAACATGAGCTCACAACAAAGCCCGGCTAACATGCAGGCGGTCGTGGACAGAGAAAAGATATACACATGGATCCTGGAACTGTGTAACCCGGACACACGAGAGAATGCCCTGTTGGAACTTAGCAAAAAGCGCGAAGTTGTACCAGATTTGGCGCCAATGTTGTGGCACAGCTTCGGCACAATCGCTGCGCTGTTGCAGGAGATCACCAACATCTACGTGGCCATGATACCGCCCACACTGACAGCACACCAGAGCAACCGGGTCTGCAACGCGCTAGCTCTAATGCAGTGTGTAGCGTCCCACCCCGAGACTAGGTCAGCGTTCCTACAAGCTCACGTGCCTCTTTTCCTCTACCCGTTCCTCCATACAGTGTCCAAAACCCGCCCGTTCGAATACCTCCGTCTAACCAGCCTAGGCGTCATAGGTGCCCTAGTGAAAACTGATGAGCAAGAGGTGATCACCTTCCTACTAACCACAGAGATTATACCCCTATGTTTACGCATCATGGAAAATGGATCAGAACTATCAAAGACAGTAGCAACATTTATATTGCAGAAGATATTGCTGGATGACAGTGGTCTGAGCTATATTTGTCAGACTTACGACCGATTTTCACATGTGGCTATGATTTTGGGAAAGATGGTGCTCTCTTTAGCCAAAGATCCATCGGCGAGATTGTTGAAACACGTTGTCAGGTGTTACCTGAGACTGTCTGATAATCCTAGAGCAAGAGAGGCACTGCGACAATGTCTTCCAGACCAGTTGAGGGATGCAACATTCACAACATGCCTTCAAGAAGATAATTCTACAAAACACTGGCTCGCTCAATTGATTAAGAATTTGGAGGCTCAGCCCCCTCCCGCCAGTCCAGCTCAACCAAATATGTGAGAATCAAGATTATACAGCTTATCCCACTACAGAGATTTGTATTTGTAATATTCCATCACCTGATAATATGAAATAAACAATACAAATCAATATCAGTCATTAGAATACTCATGATTGATAACCATTGTCAGTTGTATTAATTCCTCAATCTGTATTTTTAATTAAATTGACTTTGTTTGAATCTTCTGTAACTTAAATATTTATATTAATTAAAATTCTTTTAATTAATAAGTTTTCTGGAAAACTTTTTTAGTAATTTCACTGTTGAGAAAATTTTTAATTTATTCAACTCCTTTTTAACTATAAAGGCTCTATGTTCAGCTGTATGTATGTTTTTTATTATTTATTGGTTACATTCTTGGCAGGAATTGCGGAGACTTGATAGGCCTTCATTCAATATTTGTGATTGCCCTTTAAATTCACTTATTGTCAGTCTTTCTGTGTTTTTATTGTCATATATGTATGTATTTATACATTATCACAGATCAGGAGTTAGTTCTACTGACAATATTAAGTACTGCCATTTTGATATCTGTAGTGGGATTACAAGCTGTAGAATATTTAGAACAAATGTGTCTTGTCCTATTTTTTACTAATTCTAAGTTCATCATTGTCATACATTCATATAGATTTTCAATATCATAATATTTTAAACATTGGTTTAACTAGTAGTTTAAAAACTATGCCTTAAAGTAAATTAAGGTTAATTCGTCTAAGTAGTTAAATAAAAATATTTTTACTTAAAATAGAATTAGGAGTGTGATAATATAATATACAATATCAATAAAATGTAGAGCAATAATTCAAGTAACTAATTAAAAGTAATTAATTAATATTTACAAATACATGCTAAAAATTGTCCTTGTGGGCTTAAGATAGAAGTTAGAATGTTGGTAAATTATGGCAAGTGATTGATTAAATGCATTAACCCTATAAACAAACAATGCAGGCATTTTTTGATTATTTTCTAGATATAAATAAAGTAAGTAATATAATACATAAAGTAATGCACTAAAATTTAACCTAACAAAATAATGAATTAAACTCTACAAATATTACAGAAAAGGTAATTTTATTACTAAAATGGCTATAAAGTTGTGTTTTAACATGTCCTATTAGTTACACCAATGAATTAATTTATGTTTAAAACTAGTAAACTCATCGTTTTGAAAATCATCACTTAACTTTTACACCAATATATTTTACTGTTATATTATTATTATATATCAAAAATAATACAATAATACCAATGTTGCAATGTATTATTTTTTTAGGTACAAAACAAGAAAGCACTAATTTTGTACGCTGATTGTAGTGGACTGGATAACAAATAAACAAATAAAAGCTTTCATAATATTGATAATGCAGTTTTATTTTGTCTATTGCAATTCATATAAATAAACAGGGGCATAGCTACCGCCATATCAGCTGTATCAATGATACGAGCCCCCTGACTATGAGGCCCCTTACATGTAAAACCAATAACTAGTAAAATGTAATCCACAATCTCATTGAATTCCTTGCTTAAGCGTCCAAAAGTTGTAAACATTCTATGTATGTTAAGTCATAGTCATATTTATTTTAAGCGAGCATTTTTGTTCATTTAGTGAGAAATCTTTACTTTTAATTAATCCTCCCAACTAATTTTGATACGGGGCCTCTCCAAGGCACGCTAGGCCACTGCAAATAAATGACATGTAATTAATTTAACTAGTTGTTCTTTTGTAGTATCAACATTTATTGTTGTTTATTTGGTTTTGAACACATTTCTAATGATTTCTTCAAGACACCATGCCTTGCTTACAGAGATGTCTACTCGACTTGAACTGGTATTGTATGTACTTCATAAATTATTTTGTCTCTTGATTTAGAATTAAAAATCTGGACCTCTTATGGGGTAATTCGATAGAGCCCATCTTTTAGCAGTTACAAATCTATGGCTAGGTGGGTTTCTATTCATGTCCTCAAAATAATGTTGACAATAATGTCTTTCATTATTGGAATATCTTGGTATACTTGAATCTATTATTGATTCTGGTAAAAGAGGTCTGCGTATACTTAAATCTGGTAAGAGAGTTGATGCAGACTTTGTTTCTGGCTTAATTCTTGTTATGCTGTTGGTTTTATCAAAAAACTGAGTACTGCAAGATGCTGTTTCAGTGCAATGTATGCAAGCTTTATCTGAATGAGAAAAATCTCTTTTTGATGTTTGAATAAATTTAGTGCTGCCTTTAGTGTTGGGCCGTTTGTTGCCACATATACAGGAAGTGTTATGGTCTCTTTTACGAACAAGTGTAACACAGTGGTTATCACATTTTAAGGGTCCTGTAACGAGTGTGTTAACAGCAGTTTCGGCTAAACTATGAAGTGATGTTTTTGATTTTATAGCTGATAAACCATAGTATAATGTTTTAGTTTTACTGGTTGTCGCCTGTCTATTGATATGTACCAACCGCGGAGATTTCGCAGGCCGTTTTGAGACTGAAGGGGTGTTACTGAATTTACTTCCCCAATTCACTCTACCAGTATTGGTGGACCGTTTTGTTGGTTCCACAACATCACGGCAATGTTTTTGTGGCAAGCTGGGCATTTAGTTAATGTTGGTGGAACGATAGCATGCCACAAAAGTACGTTCTAATGTCTTTATTTTACATTTCATTATTTTGAATTTGCCTCACATTTCTACTGTTGGTGTTGGATTAGAAGACAGATGTCAGTGTCACTGGGCATATTGACGTCTTTGGTTGACAGAATGACAGACTCTTTTTACAACTTTGGGTTTGAGTTTATATTTTTCTGAGCCTTAAATATTTTATTTGCCGCAGATAAAACATTTTTCATACCTAAAAGATTGGCTAATGTAAGTATCTGAAACTGAACTCAAAATCTGAACTATAACTAAACGACTGACTGAAATCGCCCGGAAAAAATCCACATGGACATTCAATAAAGGCTCAGACTAATTATATAGGGACCTGCCGCACTATACGTTACCCCTCCTGTCACAATCAACAAACTATCGCGTTTACCAAAATTTTTCTTTTCCTCGTAGAGGCAAGACAAAAATCCTTTACAATGCCCTTTTCTGGTGTTGTTGAATGGTGTAAAAAACGGTTAGGAACTTTTAGTTTAATAAAATATAAAGTTACCTTATTACATATTTCTAACATAGTTATATCACATTTGTAATAAAAACAATATATAAATAGAATCCATTCTTTAGCTGGAACACCAAAACTTATGTAATCGAGTACTCTGTGAATAAACGATGCTTTGTAAAAACTGTACCTATTAATTGTATGTAAAAATTATACGTTTTATAAACGATTCAAAATAGTTGTGTGTAGGGTAAGTACGCCAATTTTTTGTATGATTTAGTTTACCTTGTTCCCCTCAAAAAAAATACAGTCTTGTTGTGTCATGACACTTCGTGAATTTGGATACAATACTAGTTCATTAATAATTACGTCTGTGTGCTACAAGCCCACCACAGATACTAAACATACATACTAGATAGAAAAACGTCGAAATCAAATATTTTGCAAACTTTGACGTTTGTGACATTTGTGAGTGTGACTGCAAAATGCAAATTTCATTTGAATTTTGAATTTTTGACGTTTGTTTGTTTGTGCAGTCAAAACAAAAAAATGGTTTATTTTTATTTTCTAATGTTAATAAATAATTAGACTTCCATAATTTCCTTGAAATTATAGGACTAAACTAATCAATAGTTCTAGTTCTAAACTATAATCAGTATGTGGGTGTTCGGCTACGGATCACTAGTATGGAAAGTAGATTTTAATTATGAATGCAAACTTGTAGGTTATATAAAAGGTTACCATAGAAGGTTTTATCAACACAGTATTGATCATAGAGGAGTACCTGAAAATGTAAGATACTTTACCATTGGTTAATCAGAAGCCTGATCGTCATAATGATCTGACAAACATTAGTTTATAATCCTCCATAAGTATTAATATTATAAATGCCAAAGTAAGTTCGTTTGTCTGTCACCTTTTCTAGTGTCTGATATACCACTAAACGCCCCGCGGTTTTACTTGCGTAGTTCCCGTTCCGTGTGAATACGGGGATAAAATATACCCCATAACGCTTACAAATAACTTGGCTTTCTATTGGTAAGAATCTTCAAAATCGGTTCAATACATCCAGAAATTACTTCCTATAACACCACAAACTTACTAAAAATATTAGTACTTGTAGATGTAGAATCTGAAAAAATTATTTATTACTTGCAAGGTGAAAGGAAAAAGATCGCGGGGGCGCAGCCCGATGCGTTGGTCTGACCAGGTCCGCACTACACTCGAGTCCACAGTTTACGATGCTCTTCGCGTAGCCGGAGATAGGAAAGAATGGCACACCATCCTAAAGACAAGGATTAGAGATGGAGGTCACGGAGGAGGAGATATAGAATATATTCTAGATTAACACTTATGCTACTTTATGCTCACACATATTCACTATCATACTCTACTCACCAAGTCTAGGGTACATAAGAGTAAAGCCACACGTTGCGATGCGGCGCCGCAATACGGCACTGTTGCGGCGCCGCAGCATAAAGTGTGTCTGCAGTATGGCCCCAGAATGCATGGTCTAGTTTGACGGCCTCCGTGGCGCGGTGGATTTACAAGACGGAGGTCCTGGGTTCGATCCCCGGCTGGGCAGATTGAGATTTTCTTAATTTGTCCAGGTCTGGCTGGTGGGAGGCTTCGGCCGTGGCTAGTTACCACCCTACCGGCAAAGACGTACCGCCAAGCGATTTAGCGTTCCAGTATGATGCCGTGTAGAAATCAGAAGGGGTGTGGATTTTCATCCTCCTCCTAACAAGTTAGCCCGCTTCCATCTTAGACTGCATCATCACTTACCATCAGGTGAGATTGTAGTCAAGGGCTAACTTGTAAAGAATAAAAAAAAAAAAGTGTAGCATCTATGTAGAACTTTTTTACAAAAATGTATTAATTTTTAATCTACTTATGTCCTCAGCCTGGCAGAGTAGTGACCCTCATACCTAGTGAAGATGTCAATGACACAGTTTGGGGAGTAGCATATAAAATAAGAGATGAAGACATAGAGCAAGTGACAACACACTTGGATTACAGAGAGAAGAATGGCTACTCAAAGAAATTAGTTACATTCCACCCAGCTATATCAAATTGGCAGCCTTTTGTCATAACATTGTATGTTGCTACGAAGGAGAATGTGTCTTATGCAGGTATAATGAAAAATTTCCTAAATATAGTGTAAACTCCATATAATGTCACTCAATTTAACAACAAACTTGCTAATGCGTCAACATCACATGGCTTTGATTGGTTTAGCTTGCATTCAATCAATGATACACTATAAAGCATTTTACCCACTCCTAATAATGACAATTAATAAATAAAAAATCCCTTTTAAGTTGCCTAAATTAGTTAAAACTGCTCAGCTGTGTACATTCTCTTGTTGCTTTATTATCCGAGCCCATAATAAACTTGACTGATGGCAAAAAATCTTTCTGAGTTTGTTCTTTTTTGTTTACAAAATGGGATTGCACTGTTGTTGACCATGACTAATAAGTAAAAGTCATGGAATTTATTAATATCATATTCTTAGTTGCTCACAAACTTTCAAACTGTGGTTCATGGTTCCATGGTTAGTAAATGAAAATCACTGTTTGTTGACAAAAAGTTTTACTCGTTAATTTTTTTTTGTTCTTTCCAGTAAATGACAACTCTCTAAATGTACAGTACCTTTAGTGTCGTTATAAAGAGTTATTATATTATTTATACTGTATATTTTATTCATGATTACCATGATGGTAATCATGCCAAATAGTAATAGCCCACTACAGGGCAGGCCTCCATGTTACAATGGAGGTTGGCAGGTTTAGGTTGATAATGTTTCTTTATTATTTGCCATATCTTTTAAATATGACCAATATTCCATAAATAAAATTCTCATGTCACAATGTTTGTTTCCTTACTCCTCCGAAACGGCTTGACCAATTTGTATGAGGTCAGGACAAGGGTGGGAGTAGAATAGGATAGGGGTAGAGAATGAGTCAAAGCTAGAGACCAGGTCAGCTAGTTATAGATAAAAAATCTGCAATCTATTATATGTATAATATACATACAGAGAAGATTTTTTGAAGTCAGTTAAAAATTAAAAGATGTTGATAAACACATCCCATTGTATGTAAATTCATGATAATGTAGTAAAGATCTATTTCTTTTTTAGTTTTCTATGAATACAGCACAATCCATACAAAAAATTAATTTTAATGGTCCACAGGTAATCATTTTACCTCACAAAGGCTACTTAAAAAATACTTATAAAAATGTATTTAAAATACATAAATTTTATTTGTATTTGGATTAATAGTGATGGTAATGAAATAGAATGGCAAAATCTAGAGGAGGCCTATGCTGAAGGACAGTCTATCGCTCTGGTAAAACAAATTAGGTAGAAACAAGTAATTTAGCGCTTAATCAGAGAATAAAACTATTTTTTAAATATATTTTTATTTATAAAACACCTGTTTCAGGACCAGCACCAATAGAAGAAATCGCAAAGCAAGTAATAAGCTGCTCTGGTCCGAGCGGCACGAACAAAGAATATGTCTACAACTTAGCCAAAGCCATGCGACAGTTAGCTCCTGATGTTAAGGACGATCATCTATTCCAACTGGAAACTGCTGTGAGAGAATTGGATAAAGATAGAGGGAAGAATAGTTGATGAAAACTACATAAATCAAAGGTCTTTCTTCTTCTACTTCTTCTTCTTCTTTACCTGTATATTTTCGCACTTGGCCACTAATGGTCTCCACTGGAGTCACTCCAGCCAACCAAAGTTCTATTAAGTATTTTATTTGTAGTTGCAAATACTTTTGGAGTGGATTACTATAGTATGCGCCAAACTTCTGGTCCATTCTGACAACACATCGAAATGTTCAGACATTTTTGTCTTATAAAACCAAGGATGCAAGTATAGAAGCGAGGATGTTACAAAACTAGTTGTGATAATTGTTACATTTTGTTGTTTATGTTGGTAATATATATTGTATTTCAAAAGTTTATGTTCTATCTATAAGTCCATATCGTCCATATAGTCTGTAAGTTTATCTTCTGAGGCCGCGGTTCCCTTTCCAGTAGGAATATGGGAATAATTTATAGCCTATAGGCTTATAGCCTTCCTCGATAAATGGGCTATCTAAAACTGAAAGAATTTTTCAAATCGGACCAGTAGTTCCTGAGATTAATGCCAGAGTGGCACAATTTTTTTTTTGTAAACATACAAATGAAAAAATACAAGAATCCTTACAATCTACCGAATACGTATACGTTCAAAATTTAAAATTCAAAATTCATTTATTTCAAGTAGGCTCAGTTTACAAGCACTTTTGACACGTCAATTGACTATTTGTAAAGATTCTACCACCGGTTCGGAAGGCAGGTTCTGCTGAGAAGATACCGGCAAGAAACTCAACAGTTGCTCTTTTGAAAAAGTCATACAGTATTACAATTTACATTTGATAACAATTAAATTACAATTTCTTATAGTTTTATTTCCTGTGTGAAGGTGGAAGCTGATCCAATGGCCTCCAAGCACCTTTGTCGTTAAGGAACTCATCAATAGTGTAGTAACCTCGACTAAGTAAATGTTTTTTAACACATTGCTTAAAGTTCTGCATTGGCAAGTCCATCACAGTCTTGGGGATCTAGTTATAGAAGAGTACACCCAAACCCACAAAAGATTTTTTAACTCTTTGGAGACGATATGCTGAAATAACTAACTTATGTCCGTGTCTAGTAAGACGTGGGTTTAAATCTCCTTTTCGTTTGTACAAATTAATATTTTGTCTTACATATACTATACTGTTATATATATATACTGACAGGCTACTGTTAAAATGCCTATTTCTTTAAACTTTTGACGAAGGGACTCGCGTGATTTTAGTTGATATATTGCTCGAATTGCTCTTTTTTGAAGTACAAATATAGAATGTATATCAGCAGCCTTGCCCCACAACAAAATACCGTAAGACATTACGCTGTGAAAGTATGCAAAATAAACAAGTCTAGCTGTATCAACATCAGTAAACTGTCTTATTTTTCTCACTGCAAAAGCAGCTGAGCTGAGTTTACCTGACAGTTTTTCTATATGAGCACCCCACTGAAGTTTAGAATCCAAGGTCACTCCCAGGAAAACTGTGGAATTCTCTATTTCTAGTGTTTCACCATTGATCATTATAGACTTATCTAATTTTATAACATTTGGTAATGAAAACTCAATACATTTAGTTTTCTTTGCATTTAAAAGTAAGTTGTTAACAGTGAACCAATGCGACACATGCGATATGGCACGGTTTACATCGTCGGAATTATCTTTACTTCTGTCACTCTTAAAAATTAGGGATGTGTCGTCAGCAAACAGTACTATCTCACAGATGCCGCTAACATGGTGTGGTAAATCGTTTATGTACACTAGGAATAGAAAAGGACCCAGAATTGAACCCTGTGGGACGCCCATTGTGTTAGAAAAACCGCGAGACTTTGAATCATTTATGCATACCTTTTGTGTTCTATCACTAAGATACGTTACGTTAAATTGTAAGCAGTATGTTCATATCTATCTACAGGTCACAATCTCGCGAGATTAAAATCTAACGGTATTTACAATTATAAGGTGATCTAAACAAAAGATTATTGCGTATTTAGTAACAGCGCCATCTATACCGTGCTTATGTAAACTATTTAGAAATTAAATCGCAATATTTTTTTTCCTATTGGCCAAGTAACCTCAGCCCCCTTAAGGGCTGGAAAAAATATTCCATGCGTTTAACCCAGACCATGATCCCTCTCTCCAGCAGTTCTATTATCGGGTAGTTGACTTAATCCCCAGTAATAATATTTTGTGCCTTACCCGGGTAAAAAGGTTACACAGCAATTTTTTTAAAGAATATATGATTTTTTTTTTAAAGAATATTTGCCACATCTTTTAAATATGACCAATATTCTCATTCCACTCCAACTAGTCGGGAAAGACTGTATTAGGAATGGGTACGACAATAGACCAACGGGGCGGGGATCAAACCACCACCTCCCGATGATGAGTTTGACCGCTCTTACTGTTCAGCTATTGAGGCTCAGCGTTGTTGCCTAGCAACAGAGATATCTAACAGTGTGGTAGATCTTCTCTGGACCTTGTTACAAATACCTATATTATATCAAATCAAACCAAAAGACAGAATTTTAGTAACATTTATTAATATTATAAAAAAAATAATTTCGCTTAAGTAATCACTATTTTACAAAATTATAATTAGACGCTTTGTTTAAAATATTTACATTCATATTATGCCATACAATTATAGTTTATTAGACATTAAAAAAAACAACTTAACGTTCATCCTTCATATTGTTCTTTCATAACAAAACCATAGGTTCTCAACCTTGTTAAGCCTTTGAGAATACTTATTTTTCACATAAACCCAAAATTTTTTGTCTCTTTATAATAAGTATTAATTTTTTGAATCATGATTTTATATTTTTACGGCCTACTACAAAACCAGGCCTTTCTTCAATATAGGAGAGGAGATATAGTGTCACTGATCCAAAACCAGCTTTGCAGGATTAGAAAGATTTTTGATTTTTGAACGAGCAGTATCAAATGTTAATGTCAGGACCGACGGCTTCACGTGGTCGACGAGGCATGGGGGCAGTGGCATGCACTTCATAGACGACAAAATGCCCTGCCTACCCTGAGGACACATTATCATATTTTGGAGAAGGAATATTCCACTTTGTACGATTTGTACATATAGTGCATACCCTAGTTAAAATCCTTGTGCACGCCATTGCTCGGGGGTGTGGTGTAACACATTACGATCAATATACGATACGATTAAGTTCCCATCTGTGGGCTGAGAATTTTTACTGAAATTGTCTAGAAAAACTGGGTATACTACTATGAAAATCTCAAATGCCCCACACGGGGGAATTGTTGCATATTTTGAGAACCTATGTTCCAAACGAATATAAAACAAAAACAACAACTAATTAGGTAAGTATGTAAATAGAATATTATAATATAAATTAGAAATAATAATATTATTTTATCACATACAAAACAACGTGAATCATAAAAGGAAACCAATGCGGATAACCAATAATTTTATACATACAGTAGTTTACTTATTTTAATAAATAATTCAAATATGTATTTGTAGCTTATTTAGTAGGTAACTATTCCATACAATAGTTCTTAGATAAACGTTAGCACAAGAACCAAAGTCACTGACATAGCTCACCAAGTCGTAAAGTTGGAGTGGCAAAATGGGCAGAACACATAGTTCGAAGAGTCGTTGGACCTTGGGGTCCCAAGGTGGAGACCCCGCACCGGAAAGCGCAGTGTTGGTCAACCTCCCATTAAGTGGACCGAGGACATCAAGCGGGTTGCAAGAAGCAGCTGGATGCTGGCGACTCGAAACCGTGGTGTTTGGAAGTCCATGCAAGAGGCCTATGTCCAGCAGTGGACGTCCATCGGCTTTTAATGATGATGATGATGAAACGTAAATCGTAATGTAGGTAGTTAAGGAGGGTTAAAATAAAGGCATAGGTAATAGATGTCAATTCCATAGGCAAACAAAACATTTCCCTAAAGACACAGTAATATTAAGTAACCTAAAACATTTGGTATTATACCTATAACTATGGACCGCGGCGGGCAAGCGGATCTCAACGTCGTGTGTCGTCCAGTCCCAGAAGGGGGAGAGTGAGTATCAAGGGACGAGGAGCGAAAAGAGAAAATAACTTGTAGGGAGTCAAGAAGGCGTCCCGGGAACACGCAAAGAGCAAGTACCGGGTTCGCCCTCCCTCGATTCGGCCCAAATTACCGAGAAGTTGAAAGGGCCATGGGAGGTGGTGGGTTGCCCTATACCTATAATATTTGTTTTCTGGGATAAGTAGCCTAGGTATTAATATAGGGTGAGGGTCTATTTAAATTTTAGCGAAGCAGTTGCTATTTGTGGAATTGCGTGGTTCTTGTATGTGTTTGACACATAACTCCTTTTATACGTTTGGACCGATTTAGATGAAACTTGTGTATTTTTGAATGGTGGTGGCAACGCGGATTGTTTCAGAATACAATTGCAACCGATAGATGGCATCGTGGTTGTGATGAAAAACGCCAAAGTTAGGACAGTTCAAAATCTGAATCTATATATTTTTTGGCTAATGTACTAAATCTACACATAATTTACACACTGAGATTGTCTATGAGTGAACGCAACGTCCAAGTACTTCATACGCTATAGTCTGGCAAGTCGTTGATGACACTCACATGATATGCGGGCGACGGGGGGAAAGACTACGCGGGTGTGAAATGCGTGTGTGCGCGGAAGTGAGGTGCGTCAGTCATGGGTTTTTCGCCCCCCGGCCCGCATCGGGAGTGTTTCAAACGAAGTTGCCAAGATATACACGCAGTGTGTGGATGTATTGAGTTGCCATGTAAAAGTAATTTACACATATCTACATATCTAATGTCAATAAAGGTCAAAGATATATGTAAAATAAAAAATTCAAGTGATATTCGTTTTCATTACTAAATACGTAATTAAAACCGTCGTCGTCATCAACCCATATTCGACTCACTGGTGAGCTCGAGTCTCCTCTCAGAGAAGAGTAAGGCCAATAGTCCACCACGCTGGCCCAATGCGGATTGGCAGACTTCACACACGCAGAGAATTAAGATAATCCTCTGGTATGCAGGTTTCCTCACGATGTTTTCATTCACCGATTGAGAAACGTAATATTTAATTTCATAAAATGCACCTAACTGAAAAGTTGGTGCATTTTAAGAAATTAAATATCACGTGTCTAAATTAAATATCACAACTGAAAAGTTGCATGCCACGGACCGGATTCGAACCCACACCCACCGGAATCGGAGGCAGAGGTCATATCCACTGGGCTATCTCGGCTCTAATTGGTTATAGCAGTCTTTTTTTATGAATCAACAAATCCCGCGGGAACTATGGATTTTCCGGGATAAAAAGTATCTCGTATGTTGCTCAATAAGCTCCTCTATCTACCATTAAAAGTTCCATTCGAATCAGTTCAGCCGTTCCAGAGATTAGTTCAGTCAAACGGACAGACAGACAAAAGTTTTAATAAAGCTTGATTGTGTTTTAGAGAGAACCTAGTTATTTCCAAATCACAGACGGACATTTCAATTTATTTTTATGTACTGGTGATATGTTCTAATTCTTTTTATTGGTACTCTGTTATAAATGTTATAATCCATAGGCAAAGATTGTATCTATACTAATATTATAAAGCTGAAGAGTTTGTTTGATTGAACGCGCTAATCTCAGGAACTACTGGTCCGATTTGAAAAATTCTTTCAGTGTTAGATAGTCCATTTATCGAGGAAGGCTATAGGCTATATATTATCTCCATATTCCTACGGGAACGGGAACCACGCGGGCGAATCCGCGCGGAGTCAGTTAGTAATAAAGATAAGTGACTATCGCGTCAAAAGTAAGACAAACAAAAGCGACCAATTGTTTTAATTTCATTGAGTCACATAGTAAAGAAATAATGGAATCAATAGAGCATATTTCCTCGACCTGCTCAGAAACAGCTCCGATTTTGATTATTTTTTTTGTTCAGTTTGTTTTTTGATGTAGGTATTTGAAATCAGAAACCTTTTGGGGGACGGAATGATTTGTACTTTTTAAACAATATATATGCTATTTATATAATAAATAATTTAAAAACAAAAAAACACTACCGACTTCAAAAACACAAACTTATGGAGGAAACTAATAAGCAGAAGAAAACGTTATATTACTTATTTTCTATTTACTGATTACTTTGAAGCCGGTGCATGCGTGCTAGCGGTGATTTTGATGAAAAAAAATCATCACAATCGGAGCTGATTCTGAGGTTTTCCTGCATATGCTTGTTTTATGTATTCTTTGACTCCCCTAAAAATATTGTATAAAATGTCGAGTTGTGTGTTGAGAAAATGTAAAAAAATTTACAACGGAATTAAACACAAAATTGTACATGTGTGGGCTCTATTTTTACACGGACTATTTTAAAGTCCATCGATCGCTTCGTAAGGGAAGATTTTTCATAACTTATTTATTTAAATTATGTATTGTTTGTTTATAAAATGTTATTCAATAGTAGATTGTAAAATATTATTCAATAGAAGGGGCTAAAAAAACCCATTTTAACGAGGGATTTTTAGGGCACGAGCCGTAAGGCGAGGGCCCTAAAAATAGAAACCGGCTCTGGCTCAATCGCTCGACGCGCGAAGCCATATAACCAAAAGAAGAAGAAGAAGGGCCATACCTGCAATGATTCTAATTACGAATATACATATAAAATCTCCTTCGTTTTATAGTAGGCTAGTACTTGGATATTCGTAACCTATTCGTAACAGACAAAAATTAAAAAACAAAATTACTTTAGCCCCTAGAGGCTGAAGTGCTTGTTTAACCCTGTGGAGTGGTAATATGACAATGTTTTTGAGCAAGAGTAGTAAAAAATAAATTAACTATATCTAATTGTTCTAAGTTTATTAATCGAATTTATTTTCATTAATTTAAGAACAAGTTATTTATAATATTTTTTGGTGTATGGAATGACTAGCGATGTATATACCTACCCTCATTTTTTATTTGTTTGTTGGTAAACAGTATCGATATCGTAAATACCGCGAGTATGGCTTTAGTATAGTTTGTGCCAGTAGCCAAGTTGCAAGTCGATTCTCTTTCTACGATCGCAAACGCTTCAAAAATTATAAAATGTATGGAGATGACATTTGCTATAGACAGGTCACGTGATCAAGTTGTCGATCGGATCTGTCATACATTTTTGTAGTTTTCGTAGCGTTAGCGTTTGTAAATAGAGAATCGACGTGCCATTTGGCTACAGGTATTGTATAAAGTCAACTTTTTTCCTCTGCATTGTCTATTACTTTGCCGTTTAATTATTATTATCATCAACTTGTAATTTTCCACGTCTGGTGATTAAAATGCTAATTATTGCAATTGAATGCTAATACAAGTATCTAACACGCCACACTTTCAAATTCAGGACCAAGTTTCGACTTTTTTTTATTAATTACGTAATAAAAACCGTCTTCCACTTTGTATTTCATGATTAAATTACAATTTAGCCGATAGGGAGTGTCACATGCCACTTACGATTTATCAGCTAAAGATAACCCATTGCATTACGATAAAGTTATAGAGGATATGTTGCCTTTACTGGCTAACACTTTATACTGGGTGGAAAAGATAAGAAGAGCTACATATAGTAGTAGACGCCGCGCGGTTTCGCCCGCGTAGTTCCCGTTCCCGTAGGAATACGGGGATAATATATAGCATATAGCCTTCCTCGGTAAATGGGCTATCTAACACTGAAAGAATTTTTCAAATCGGACCAGTAGTTTCTGAGATTAGCGCGTTCAAACAAACAAACACAGATTTAAATAGAAATAACAGTATAGATTTAGATACATATTATTAAATAATATTTCTTAATGTTATGTCTGTGACATTATTCGCACGCATTGATGTGAGAATTACGAGTATGATTTTTACTATAGGTACAGTGGAATAAAAAGAATAGCCTATTTTATGACATACTAGCCGACACACTGCGTTTTCATCCGCTTAGTTCCCGTTACCGCTGGAATGTGGGAATAAAATATAGCCTATGACATTAATAAATAACGTGGCTTTCTATTGGTGAAAGAATATTCAAAATCGGTTCAGTAGATGCAGAGATTATTCCCAATAATCTCACAAACTTTACCTCTTTACTTATAATATTATTACCTATAGATTATTGCTAAATTATAATCTGTATCTGTACCAAATTTCACCAAAATTCGCCAAGTAGGTTTGCGTGAAAAGTAACAACCCACAAACATATATTGCTGTGTTAAATTTCATCAAAATCTGATCAGTTTTTAACGAGTAACAAACATCCATACAATTTTTGGCATTTAAAATAATTAGTTGAATTATTTTCTTATTAAAAGGATAACTGTTTTTAAAAACACTATATTGCCTTGTGAATAAAACTGAATAATCAAAAATAATTATAAAATCCGAAACGAAACTAAGAAACAACATAAATAATATTTATTATTAGAGATTTGCAGCTATTAACTGTAAACCTTGATATAATATTGCAAGTAGTTACGTCAGTCAGTCAGTCAGTGAACAAAGTTACATAAATAACTAGCAGTTAAATTAAACGTGATCTTCTAGTTATTCTAACATTAACTAGATCACTTTTTTCAATCAGGTATTTAACTAATTAATAAATGTAGTTGTGCAATCGACGTGCTTAGCTAAACAACAAAACAGAAAAATGAGATATTAAAAGTACGAACCGATATTATTTTTCAAGTATTAATTTCATCACCAGGTAATTTGTTAGTTTATTTAACTGTTAACTAGGTACATATGAAAAAATTAAAAGCCGTTAAAAATATCTAATAAATCTGTAGAGAGGTCAATTCTGTACATGAAATATATTTCCAAAATAACTGTCAGGGCGTGATTATTATAGTGATCGATACTGATGCCAAAATTGCAGTCAGTAAAATTTAAGTCTGTCTGTCTGTCTGTATGTTTGTTATCTAAACAAAAACTACTTGACGGATTTTAACGAAACTTGGTACAATTATTCTTCATACACCTGGGCAGGTTATAGCAGACTTTTCATCACGCTACGATCAATAGGAGCAGAGTAGTGAAGGGAAATGTTGGGAAAACGGGAGAAGTTACTCAATTTTTACAGCGATACTATTGTAAGGGCTGGATTAAAGAGGGCTAAGGGAAGAGGACGAAGTCGCGGGCGTCCGCTAGTATAAATAAATAAAATTGTCTAGTGTAGTAAAAGTAACAGGTAGGTACAATTTATTATTATAAATATGACTTTTGTGTGGACTTTAGCTTACATATTATTTATCAGACGATAAGAAATGCTGACGTAATGTCATGTGTTTAAAGCCGAACCTAACTCGGATACAATATATTTATATTTTCACAATCATCACCATTCATTATCAACAAATTTACAACAGATTTAAAACCTTTCAAGGTTCAATTTTATTTAAATACCTTGTTTAAATCTTTGGCAGGGCTGTAATATTCCAATGTTGTCGTTATTTCGATGTTTTTTCAACTTTAACTCCTTTGTTACGCCCTAGAAGTTTGTCCAAGAAACTTCTCTTTCTCTTCACCTTTTTCCCATCGGTTTTATGGTTCTGCGACTGTTCACTCTCTTCGGTCATCTTTTCTATCAATGCTGGAATGGTTATGTCCGTATATTTTTCGAGTGGGACTTTCTTTGCGGATTCTCTGCTGAGCTGTCTTTTGAACGTTGATAGTTCTGGCACGAAGTCGTTTTCCTCTAGTGCTGATAGAGAACCTTTGGAGTCATTTGCCTTATTATTGGCATCTTCCTTTTTGTCAGGTTCATATTCATTTTCACTCACTTCTGGACCGTTATGTAGAATTTCGATATTCGGTTTTATATCCTCCACTCTGTTTTGCTCTACACTTTCATTAGTTGCAGGTTCTTGTTTCTCAACTTTCTTTTCTTCTTTTTTCTCGAACACTTCATCCGCTTCGGCGTTTGGTTCTTGATCTTTCTTATCAGTACTGTCGACACTATCCGCTGCGCTGGACGTAGATTTGGGAACCGAACCCACGACTTTCGGTCTTGTCGGCGGCAACGTCCAGTCTACAGGTTTCCGTGTCGGCGAATAACGTTTCACCAGTTCTTCATACAACTTTTGGTGATCGAACTTCGGGGAGCCGGGAGTTTCATTCGGCAAACTCTGGTGCTTTGGTCTGTCTGGAGTGGGATTGTTTTCCTTGTCGTCGTCTTCGTCAGGCGATCCTAGATCGACAACAACACGTCTGGTCGGCGTCGGTGTCGAATACGGCTCGGCGAATGGGAATTTGTATATATTTATATTTTCGATTTTGTATTTTATTGCCGACACGGTGTTGGTAGTCGGCAGCGAGGCGCGGACGCCGCTGCGTGTGAACGTCCCGTCTCCCGGTTCGTGTAAGTTAGACTTTAGGAAGTCTCGTCGCAGTTTCGACAGTCTCCTGTTCCTCTCAGCCATGCTGTACCGGTAGTCGACGTTGTCGCTCTGGTTCAGTTCGGACGTGAAGTTGTCGGAATACTTTCGCGGCCGGAACTCGTAGCTCCGGTCCTCGCTCCTCGTCTCGCGCATGCTGGAGCTTCCGGGCGCGTTGCGTTTGAAGTTCGACGTGGTGATGCCGTGGTTCGTCGTGATTATCGGCTCCACGTCGCGGTACGTGGGCGCGACGGTCGGCGACGGCAACGGCATGAAAACGGTGTCGTGCTTTTCGAAAACCTCGCGCCGCTGACTGAACTGGTCGCCGCCGATGATCTCGCGCGACTTCACGCTCGTTGTAGGCGATTTGGCCGCCATTTCCCGTTCGATAACAAACCACAACACTTTTGTTATTGATACTATTTTCCTGCAAACACTGTGTTTCTATTTTTGTACGGCACACATTATGACTTCACCGGTAACATCGCGCCTATAAAAGCGTACACGTCTACACGTTAAATTGGACAATAAAAGGTGGTCCGTCCGTACAAGGCGCGCGATATAGTGATGAGTGATCAATTGAGTGGCGTCGATAAGATAGGAGAGGCATGTAGCGCTTTACTTTTCTTTATCTTTTAGCAGTCAGCAGTCGAAACAGTTGTGTAAATAGACGCGAACGAACACAATGTTAGTAATTACCGGCGCGAGTGAAAGCAACCGGCGTCGGCGGCGGCCGATCACCGACGCTTAAGCTCATTATATAACGAATATCACAAACGGAACCCGCGCCCGAATAGCGTTACCAGGCGTCAGGATAAAGCCGGACATAGTTGGGCATTTTGATTGCGTGTCCGGCCAAAACAAACGGCATCCGGCTTTAGTTACGCTTTTTACATTTCTAGAACTTAATTGTTACTAATGACTAAAATGAATATTGGAATGATTAATAACCAATGATATTAAATACTGTCCGATACTTATAATAAATCTGTAGAGAGGTCAATTCTGTACATGAAATATATTTCCAAAAAATCAGGGGGTGATTAGTGATCGATACTGATGCCAAAAATGCAATCAGTAAAATTTTTATCTGTCTGTCTGTATGTTCGTTACAGAAACAAAAACTACTTTTACTTTTACGGATTTTAACGAAATGGTGCAACTATTCTTCATACTCCTGGCCAGGCTATAGTATACTTTTCATCACGCTACGATCAATAGGAGCAGAGCAGTGAAGGGAAATGTTGGGAAAACGGGAGAAGTTACTTCATTTTGACAGCGATACTAATTTAGGGGCTGGATTAAAGAGGTCTAAAGGCGGATGAAGTCGCGGACGTCCGCTAGTATTAAGTACATGTTTTTTTGTACTATCCCTACCTAGACACAAAATCTTCAATAATGTGTCCGTATGAGTGTCCGGCCTGTTCACCCTAATGTCCGGCCAAACTGACTAGTCTGTCCGGCTATTGGGCTTGCCGACCTGGCCACCCTACACCCGAATGTACATCGATGCGTACACGGTTATACTCCTTGCCGCTGTGATGCGATGAGCCTTGTTTATTATTAACTACTGATACGCTAAGCAGTAGTTATTTGCACAGTTATTAAGCAATAAATTACTGCGAACTGTGGAGATAAGCTGATAATGCACATTATTATAATGTAGCGTGTCGTTGCAATTCGTCGAATTGCAACGACACGCTCGTTCGTCGAGTTGCAATTTGACGGCCTCAGTGGCGCAGTGGTATGCGCGGTGGATTTACAAGACGGATGTCCTGGGTTCGATCCCCGGCTGGGCAGATTGAGATTTTCTTAATTTGTCCAGGTCTGGCTGGTGGGAGGCTTCGGCCGTGGCTAGTTACCACCCTACCGGCAAAGACGTACCGCCAAGCGATTTAGCGTTCCGGTACGATGCCGTGTAGAAACTGAAAGGGGTGTGGATTTTCATCCTCCTACTAACAAGTTAGCCCGCTTCCATCTTAGACTGCATCATCACTTACCATCAGGTGAGATTGTAGTCAAGGGCTAACTTGTAAATAATAATAATAATAATCTATACTTATAATAAATCTGTAGAGAGGTCAATTCTGTACATGAAATATATTTCCAAAATAACTATCAGGGGGTGTTTAGTGGTCGATACTGATGCCAAAAATGCAATCAGTAAAATTTTTGTCTGTCTGTCTGTCTGTCTGTCTGTCTGTATGTTCTTAATAGAAACAAAAACTACTCGACGGATTTTAACGAAACTTGGTACAATTATTCTTCATACTCCTGGGCAGGTTATAGTATACTTTCCATCACGCTACGATCAATAGGAGCAGAGCAGAGAAGGGAAATGTTGGGTAAACGGGAGAAGTTACTCAATTTTTTAAGCGTTCGTCGCGTGGTATGTTCGTTATAGAAACAAAAACTACTCGACGGATTTTAACAAAACTTGGTACAATTATTTTACATATACCTGGGCAGGTTAAAGTATACTTTTCATTACGCTACCGTCAATAGGAGCAGAGCAGTGAAGGGAAAACGGGAGAAGTTACTCAATTTTTTTAGCTTCCGTCGCCGTCGCATGGTCCCTAACATAGGGATACTATACTAATAGCATTAACAACTGAGTCTTAGGGCCATAAATCATTTCTCTATATCTATCTCGCTTGCACTTATGGGTCTTATGGAGCCGTCTAGTGAAGGGTGTAACAATGAAAGACATATTATCGATAAGTAAAGTTTATTATCGTATCTTGTTCACAAAATTAAAAAAATTAACAATATTTGATTTAATATAATACATATTTCATATTATATAATTATTAACTAAATAAAATTAATCTTCATCTGAGTCTTCATCATCAGAATCTTCGTCTTCTGCCAAATTTATTATATATTAGTATCCATAGTGCGCAACGAGTAACACATGAATGTATTTATTTAATTGCAGTAAACACATTTATAGCAAAAAAAATACGCAATGCAATTACATTAGAAACCGACCAATCAGAATCGTCCAAATCATTATTGACTCATCATTAGCACGTGCGCAGGTAGCCGTTTATCGATAATTAGGGTGCGCAGGTAGGCGCGCTGCACATTCCTATCTTTTTTGACTTTTATGACCGGACGACTCAGATGATAATGCGCATACTATAGGATAGGGGCAGGGTAGGGGTAAGGTAGGGATAGGGTAGGGTAGGGGTAGGAGTAGTAGTAGTGTTTCACGCAGACGAAGTCGCGGGCGTCCGCTAGTAAAGAATAAAATGGGATACTGCTGAAACAGTAACATGCATACTTTCAAGTAACTCAGCAAACATTGGTCTGCAATATTTCGCGATATAAATAAAGGGTGAGGTAGTAAAAATTCTTTATCTATTTACCTCTGCCTCTCATATATCTCATACCTAACAGACACATTAAAAATCGGTCGAGCCGTTTCAAAGCATTGGGACTCTGCAAACATTGTTCTTTAATATTTCATACAAAAAACTAAATTCGCGACAAAAATAAGGGGTGGGGGATAGAAAAATTATTTATCTGTTTACCTCTATCTCTCATACTTATCAAACACCAAAAAAAATCATTAAAATCTGTCGAGCCGTTTCGAAACATTGGGACTCGGCAAATATTGTTCTGCCATATTACATACAAAAATCTAAATTCGCAATAAAAATAAGGGGTGGGGGTAGGAAAAATTATTTACTCATTTACCTCTACCTCTCATATCTCTCATACTTATCAAACAAAAAAAAAACCATTAAAATCGGTCGAGCCATTTCAAAACATTGAGACTCAGCAAACTTTGTTCTGTCATATTTCATACAAAAATTTAAATTTGTGATAAAAAATGAGAGGTAGGGGTAGGAAAAATCTTTACTTATTTACCTCTCATATCTATCATACCTAACAAACACAAAAAAAATCATTAAAATCGGTCCAGCCGTTTCAAAGCTTTTTCACCACAAATATCGTAGAAAAATACCGTTCTGTTATCATGTTAGTTAAAATAATTCTATAATTAAATACCTAATTGCCCAGTCACTGTGTAATACGATTCTCGGAATTAAATACTGGTTTCCGACTTGTTTCTAATTATAATCACCAATTTACCTAATGTATCAACACGATTTGTAATTGCATTTTTTTTTAAATGACATAACTTTGTAATTTGTACCTAAATAATATATAGGTAATAGCTACTTCTACTGTTATCTACATCTATACTTATAATAAATCTGTAGAGAGGTCAATTCTGTACATGAAATAGATTTCCAATAACTATCAGGGGGTAATTATTGATCGATACTGATGCAAAAAATGCAATTAGTAAAATGTTTGTCTGTCTATCTGTCTGTATGTTCGTTATAGAAACATAAACTACTCGACGGATTTTAACGAAACTTGGTACAATTATTCTTCATACTCCTGGACAGGTTATAGTATACTTTTCATCACGCTACGATCAATAGGAGCAGAGCAGTGAAGGGAAATGTTTGGAAAACGGGAGAAGTTACTCCATTTTTACAGCGATACTACTGTATGATACTGTATGGTCTGAATTAAAGAGGTCAAAGGGCAGACGAAATCGCGGGCGTACGCTAGCGAGTTAATAAAAGCATTTGTAAAAGTTATTTGGTTTACCTTAGAAGTATAGACATAGCTTCTAAGGTAAACCAAGTATCTCATATGTTATGTGGTCAGGCACGTAAGTTGAGATTATTACGTAATCGAGTTTCTCTGGACAGACATATGGTGGTATTTCATTTGGATTTACGACTCGTTACGAATTAAATGTCACAGAATGTAGAAAAAGGCAATAGTCGCCTTGCAAACATGCTGCTTTCAAGGTTAACGGGACTTTATATGCAATATCTATGTAAATAGTGTAGGTAAGTATCTAACAGCCGTATTAGCAATGCGAAAAAGCGTGTGAAAAACAAATAGGTATTGTATTTTGTGTGTAAAGGAGAATGTCCATTGCCCACCGGCGCATACAACGTCGTCCCTGGGAACCCAGGTATACTCCCGTATAAAACTATATGGAGAGGATAATATGATGTATAAATAAGGATTTGGTTAAATAATTAGCTTAATAAAAGTATGTTTCTTGAAGAAAACTCTATTTTTTTATCACGCTTGTAAGGCAAAATGTTCGCCGAAATGGCGAAGTAACATTTGAAGCTGTATTATTTTTTTCTGTTACCAACAAGCGTATCAAACAAGAAATTGAACAAACAAACTAATTATTATAAGTCTTCAAAAAATATCGTAAAACTCAGACTGGTCTACGATAGCTTTTAGCTTGTTCCCGTTGTGGACAAATTAAAGATGAATTAAAAAATGACATTAAAAGTTGTAGCTAAACTTTTATTAATAAAGTTGTAATTTAATTATAAAACTAGAATTATCAAGATTTTTATCGAGATTTTTAGATTTTAGTAAATTGGTTAAGGTAGGCCTGGGCCGGGGATGAGCATTCCTATGAGGTTCTAATATAAAGTAGGTATATTTAATACAGAAGCGTTAATAGCGAAGTGTGTGCCTTTGTCTAAAAATCAATATCTCATTAACATAATATAACTACGAGTATATAGCATGCTTCACTATCATGTTATCTCGAAAATGACTATTTTACAGGGGGCTATTTTTTAGTTTCAAAAAATTTACGTATCAATAGTCAAAAAGTTTGAATTCCACGCGGACGAAGTATCCGCTATTTCGGTTACTTTGCAGTAAAGTAAAATATAATACTGCAAGCAACTGTTAATAAAATTGTATTTTAACTTTGTATCCTACTGAACCTTGTTTGGATTTGCCCCGTATTTGTAGATAAATAATAAGCAAATACATAGCTTGTTTACTCATACAACATAAATCACTTCTGCTACGCTTAAGCAGTGTTTAGTATACCATTTTTTTTGTGTTAGTTAGTGCCGATGGCTCCATGTGTGACCACTACGGCGACTTTGGGCGAGCGCAGAAGCATCGCCTAATAAGACCAGAAGGCTGAAGTAAAGATAGAGGAGGGAACGACTCTCTAAGGGCACTCCTATGAGACTCGGACCTCGGCTTAGAGGGCCATTCGGGAGGGGGTAACCGTGACCTGAGTGAATCAGTCCGGACGCCCCCGAGATCGTGAGTTAAAACACCCACGTTCGGGTGACGTTAGATATCGGGGACCTCGTCTTCGCCGGCGAAGACGCTGTGTAGCTTGTGATTGTGTTGCCTGGGAAGCATTGTCGGTCGTTTAGTATGCATATTATTATGCCAGCGTGTGTGGCATAATCGTAGAATCAGCATGAAAACAATGCATTTACGTTAACGCTCGGGCTATTCACGTGCGATTTATTTATAAATCAGTACAATACATATATTTTTTGTCACTATTCCACCCGGGATCCGGCGCTAATTTTATTTATATAGCTTCTATGAGTAAGTACAAACGTTTCTCTATTTGTAGCAATTCTCGGTCGGTCGTTGACTTGCTTCAGTTTCTTCCCTAGACGGACTTACTTAGGGTTACCACAATTTTTAATAACACACCAGAACTATAGTAGGTTATGAAATGGTTGCATTGTAGGGTTTTTTTACAAGTTAGCCCTTGTTTGCAATCTCACTTCATCAGGTGAGATTGTTTATTATTACATTATTATACAAAAGTGTTACAGTTAATAATGTGTACCTTAAGCTAAATCTTTACTAATATTAATAAAGATGAATGTTTACATGTACAAATTATTTTTAACAATACAGTAGCTAAATAGGAAGTAAATACATTTTTTTTTATTGCAATATAAAGATGTGTGAAGCCTAGGTACAATTTACAACAACTCCTGAACTAGTATAAAACTTTGTGAAAAATTGTAAACCGAAATGGGTGTGAATTTTCATCCTCCTCCTAACAAGTTTGTTAGTAACTTACGATGGTAAGTAATGATGTAATCTAAGATGGAAGCGGACTAACTTGTAGGAGGAGGATGAAAATTCACACCCATTTCGGTTTCTACACGACATCTTACCGGAACGCTAAATCGCTTGGCGGTACGTCTTTGTCGGTAGGGTGATAACTAGCCACGACCGAAGCCTCCCACCAACCAGACCAATTAAGAAAACCTCGATCGGCCCAGCCGGGGATCGAACCCAGGACCAGGACCACCGCGCATACCACTGCGCCACGGAGGCCGATAAAACCTATATACTTTAATACTTACATTGCAGGTACATGTACCTACCTACAATCTATTTATTTGGAATTTAGATAAACTTTGAAGTTGTTGACAGCCCTATGGGTTTCCGAACGGTTCCAAAAAGATCAAATATTGGGTTTACATTTTGTAGAGTGATATCATTCCATTTGCATACAAGTTAAAGCTCAACTTCCTAAATAGGAAGTGTGGTGATTTGAAGGTGTTCTAGTGTTTCGTAGGCAGGTGACTTAGACCGGTGACATAATTTGTATTCGTGTGATAGGTATCTAAAACACCTAATCGTAGAACAGACAAATGATTTTATTCTATAAATACTTTTTTTTAAATATTTGCCATAATATCTTAAACTAGCTGACGCCGCGCGGTTTTACCCGCGTGGTTCCCGTTCCCGTAGGAATATGGGGATAATATATAGCCTATAGCCTTCCTCGATAAATGAGCTATCTAACACTGAAAGAATTTTTCAAATCGGACCAGTAGTTCCTGAGATTAGCGCGTTCAATCAAACAAACAAACAAACTCTTCAGCTTTATTATATTAGTATAGATTATGACCAATAGTCCTGTTTCCCTCCAACTAATCGGAAAAGACTATATGAGCATGACAATATTTCGATTCGAACCACCACCTCAGAGATGAGTCTGACCGAGTCTGTCCATTCAATAGGACGTTAATTATGTTCTAAAGATCCCCTTAATAGCGTTTCTCTTAGAAGGATTTGCCTTCCGAACCTGTTCCTTTAGCCAAGTGGACGTCGACTGTCTTTCTACGATCGCAAACGCTTCGAAAACTAGCAAAATGTATAGGAATGACATTATCGACAGGTCACGTGATCAAGATCTGTCATTCCCATACATTTTTCTAGTTTTCGAAGCGTTAGCAATCATAGAAAGAGAATCGACGTGCAACTTGGCTACAGGTGTACTGGTAGAGTCACTTTATACGGAGAAACTAATAAAAGACAAGAGCCTCAATAGCTCAAGGGTGGTGGTTCGATCCCCGCCCCGTTGGTATATTGTCGTACCCACTCCTAATACAGTCTTTCCCGACTAGTTGGAGAGGAATGGGAATATTGGTCATATTTAAAAGATATGGCAAATATTCTTTAAAAAAAAAACTTGATGTTTCAAAACTTGGCCAACATGGAATAAACAAAAAAAAAGAAAGGAATGAACGTTACGTTTTCGAAATACGGGGATATAACACTCACAAATAACGTGGCTTAATAATGGTAAAAGAATTTTCAAAATCGGTTCAGTTTTAACTAGAGATTACCCCTTACCCTACAAACTCCAAAAATGTACGTCTTTATAATATTAGTATATATTAGTATACTTACTTACCTAAATAAAATTAGATTTTAGTCAGGTACTTACCGAAAGTTCCTTTTAAAAAAATATACCCATCAATATAAAAAACCGTTTATTTAAAAAGATGGGTAGATATAAAGTTATCCGGTTATTTGGGTAAAAGTAAAAGATGGGTAGATATAAAGTTATCCCGATTGCAATGGCATTGTGCAATTAGTCTTCAGAATAATATCATCTTCAAATTCGATAGCGATCGTAATCGCGAGTGTTTTGGTCAATTAAATAAAACCTAGGTTTTAAGTTGTCAAGGTGTTCAGGTATGACTAACCGCAACCGCTTGATTGGGTGTCCGGTCGTGCGTGACGAGTGCTTTCGGTCCAAGAGACCGGACAAAAACTGGGTGACGTCATCCTATCTATTAACACGACATTTCTGAATTCGTGTGTTTGTTTTAAAACGTAGGTAGATACTTGAATAAATTCTTAAGCACATAAAGGTCTGAAAACTTTGTAAGATAAAGAATATTGAGAGATTTTTTTTTTCAAAAATATCCTATAGTCTGGCAAGTTCGTTAAGAGACATGACACTCCTATGATATGCGGGCGACGGTGGGAAAGAGTACGCGGGTGTGAAATCGTGCGTGCGGGGACGTGAGGTGCAGTCGTGGGTTCTTCATTCATCGCTACACGCCCCCCGGCCCGCGTCGACCTTTGGGAGTGTTACGAACGAAGTTGCCAAGCTATAGTATCAGATATGCTATGAATAACATAAGTAATATGTAGGTACTTTGTCGCCAATCCGTTTTGAAGGAGCGTGGTGGGTCTGAGCTGTAGTGGAGGATAAATAATGATGACGTCATGATTAGATACCGTAATAGCCCAGTGGCTATGACTGCGCTTGATTCGGAGGGCATAGGTTGAAAACCGGTAAGTGGTATGCACTTCGAATTTTTCACTAGGTAATTATGCATTCTAAGAAGTCAATCAACTTTTTAGTTGTGTGCATTTTAAGGAATTAAATATCACGTGTCTCAAACGGTGAAGGAAAAACATCGTGAGAAATTTATAATTATCTACGTGTATGAAGTCTGTCAATCGCGTTGGCCCAGTGTGGTAGACTATTTGGCCCAACCACTATCATCCTGCAAAGACACTCGTGCTCAACAGTGAGCCATATACCAATTAACAACCCATGATGATGATTATGATCTTATTTCAAGTGTTATTAGATTAGAGATGATTCTTTAGCTAATGAGGCAAGTTATTCTTGCTAGTGGAATTAAAACTAAACTTTTACAAAATTCTACAGTGGGCGATGCCTCGGGCGTGGTGGCCATGTCATCCATAAAAATGCAAATAAACTTAAAGTATTCTTGTTTAAGTAGGTGACTAGGTATCCACTTTACTTATTTGGCAATCACGCCTTGACTTTTCGAGATTTTAAAACACCAACGCATTCCAGACGCTTATAGTATCAAGTATTTTCTGTAGGTAGAATGCATGTAAGTTTAACCAAAATGCCGGTTATAATTGCTCACTGTTGAGCTTGAGTCTCCTCTTAAAATGAAAGGGGTTAGTTCACCACGCTGGCCTAATGCGGATTGGCAGTCTCCACATAAAATTCTCTGGTATGCAGGTTTCCTCACAATGTTTTTCCTTCACCGTTTGAGACACGTGATATTTAATTTCATAAAATGCACACAACTGAAAGTCATCTACTTTATGATATTCACCACTAGGCATCGGAAAACATTTGTTACCTACATAGCATCTCAATTTCGTATTGATGTCAACTAGCTTAAGTCAAAGATAAATTAGTCTACAGCTAGCCTATTCACTAATTTGTTATTTACAACCTATTTATTATTTATCAAATGAACTGAGAAATGTCATTTACTTACTGTATGATTTCTCACGCGTTTCGATTTTAGCGAAAAGCCAAAAGCTATACCTATCTAGTATTCTAAATAATTTTCTAAATTGAGTACCTATCTAAATAATTTAGACTTTTTTCTCATGTTTCATATCCATGTTGTAACTTGTAAGTACAAGGAAACACCGAGCTGAGTAACACACAGTGCTAATCAATGTGCTAATCACAACCTTATCGAATAGATAGGCATCTATTCGACTTGACGCAGGCAGGTACTTCAGTGACTTAGAAACAAACTTGCCTTGTTTTGAGGGTTCTTTACGTTGGATGGAAAAAACGGAACCCTTAAAAAAACACTTTATTGTGTACTATGGCAGCAGTTTAGCTAAGATCTAGACCCGCATTTTTGACTAATGTAACATTTAAAATAGACAGTTTAATTTTTTTATAATCTCTATTTAGACCAGTGACTCAAAAAGTGGTATATATCGACCCCTAGGGGTCTATGACAAACTGCAAGAGGTCTATGTAAGCGAAAAAAAATTATATATATAAAAATACATCATATTATCTTATAATATCAAAACATACATAATTTTAAAAGTAACTAAAATATCATATATGTTTATAAAATTGTGTAAGTTGTAGGATACAGAAAATCAATATCAAATAAGTAAGGGGTCTACCCAACACGGAAAAACATGGCAAGGGTTCTATGACACAAAAAAGTTTGGGAAACTCTGATTTAGACAATAATTCATTTAAGTACTTAGGTATTTATAAACTCTTGTTTTGTTAAAAAAATATTAACCATATATTAGGAGTGGGTACGACAATAGTCCAGCGGACGGAAATCGAATCCATGACCACTCTGCGTTGAGTCCGTCTAACTCAAAGTTATTAAGAGCGCGCAGCGCGTCGGTGCGATATGGATAAAATTCGAAGCGCAAACGAGACGCCGAATTATGACTTTCATGTGAGTGAACAGCAAGGAGCGATTGACGCGCGACGCAAATTTTATGACGTGAGCGCCATTTTTACCTAATTGCAAGCAAATTAAACAACATAACGAAAAACAAAATGGCTATGTTCAAGATATACACCTAATTTTTTATACAGAACAAAAATTTAAGAAAATAAGTTTGCTTTTCCTGCGATTGAAAGCAAAATGTGAGCAAAACATGTATTTTTCAAAAAAATAAACTATCGAGAAAAGTTTTACAAATTGTGTATTTTGTATAGTCATAACGAAGCTATGACTTTGAAATATCATTTACCGAAATATCAGGCTCCTAACTTTTCCAGAATCTGAGATCCAGAACCATTTGTAAGCACCAAATTACATATTGAACACTCTTAAGGTCGTTGGATTGCAAGCAATTTAGGTACGTGTTAAAGATATAAAACAAATTACTAGTATAAGTAAAATGTATCGACCAATGACGGCATTGTCTTTATCATTTCAATGAAATCAGCCACAGAATTACGATAAACACATAGACGATAATTATAATTGAATTGTTGATAAGAAATCGGTTTAAGGTTATGCAACTGGGGCGTCGATCATTTTCTTGTTATTTACTTAATTCTAAACCTAAACACTAAGTAATATTCCATTCCATGGGTCGGTATGGTATTGGATTGAGATTTTCTTAATTGGTCCAGGGCTGGCTGGTGGGAGGCTTCGGCCGTGGCTAGTTACCACCATACCGACAAAGACGTACCGCCAAGCGATTTAGCGTTCCGGTACGATGTCGTGTAGAAACCGAAAAGGGGTGTGGATTTTCATCCTCCTCCTAACAAGTTAGCCCGCTTCCATCTTAGACTGCATCATCACTTACCATCAGGTGAGATTGTAGTCAAGGGGTAACTTGAAAAGAAAAAAAAAGTAGAAACGGTGAAAGAAAACATTGTGAGGAAACCTGCACACCACAGAATTTTCTTAATTCTCTGCGTGTGTGAAGTCTGCCAATCCGCATTGGGCCAACGTGGTGGACTATTGGCCAAACCCCTCTCATTCTGAGAAGAGACTCGAGCTCAACAGTGAGCCGAATATGGGTTGAAAACGACGACGACGAAACCTAAACACTACACTTAGTAATATTCCATTCCATGGGTGGATATGGAAACGGTGAAGGAAAACATCGTGAGGAAACCTGTATAGCAGAGTATTTTCTTAATTCTCTGTGTGTGTGAAGTCTGCCAATCCGCATTGGGCCAGCGTGGTGGAGTAGCCTAACTCCTCTCAATTTGAAAAGAGACTCGAGCTCAGCAGTGAGCCAAATATGGGTTGATAAAGAACGAACGATACCTGGGTCATCTTCTATACCTACTAGATTACTCACATTAATACCACACACTTTACCTCTTAATAATATTAGTTTATAGAGCCGTGGTGGTCTAGTGGATATTACCTCTCTCTTCGATTCGTAGGGCGTAGGTTCGAATCCGGTCCGGGACATGCACCTCCAACTTTTCAGTTATGTGCATTTTATGTGTCTCAAACGGTGAAGCAAAACATCGTGAGGAAACCTGCATACCTTAGAATTTTCTTAATTTTCTATGTGTGTGTAATCTGCCAATCCGCATTGGGCCAGCGTGGTGGATTATTGGCCTAACCCCTCTCATCCTGAGAGGAGACTTGAGCTTGAGTTGATAATGAATTAATGATGATGTTGATATAATCAAATCAAACATCAGGAAATGATTCTGTATAAATTTCAAGATTGTAACTAACACACACACACATCACATGTTACTAACAGTGCAAATGAAAAGCTAATTTCTCAAGTAACCGTGGAATATTTACATTAGAATTGAGTTCATTCATTCGAACTATCCGTTACTGTGCCAAATTCGAATTTATCTCATAAAAGAGTCTTTGTCTAAAAATAGGCCGTAGTGATAACCCGCCGCGTTCCGAATTGAGATTTCCTGTAATAACTTTTTCCAGATATCAAAGGTTTGAAACATGGTCGTTAAAATATTGGGAAGTTGTTTTTAAAAACACTATATACCGACCTTTTTGACGACCTCAGTGGCGCAGTGGTATATGCGATGGGTTTACAAGACGGAGGTCCTGGCCTGGGTTCGATCCGCAGCTGGGCTTTTTGAAAGACTGATTTTGAAAATTCTTTTACCACTTGAAAGCCGTACCGCCAAGCGATTTATCGTTCCGGTACGATGAGTAGAAACCGAAAGGGGTGTGGATTTTCACCCTCCTAACAAGTTAGCCCGTTTCCATTTTAGATTGCACCATCTCTTAGCATCAGATTGTAGTCAAGGGCTAACTTGTAAAGAATAAAAAAAAAATATTTGTGTGTATTAGGTATGTATAAATGCTATTATTTTATCCCCGTATTTTCATTGGAACTCGGCTAGTATAGTATAAACTATTAGCATAGATTATTATAATCAGAGCGAAGGTCAGAAAATGATTCTGATATAAATATTTCATACTAAACACAGATTAATCAATAATATACAGATGGAGCGTATGGAACACGACGGTATCCTAGCCGCTTCAAATACGAAATTCAAGTACCTAACATTCTCGAGTCAGGACGATACGAACCGTCGCATCAGTAATTTTCAATATTATTCAAGAAAAATGGCGTCCTAAGTTTTTAAATATTTTAAAAAACCTAAAGAAATAATTCAAAAAGTACCTAACATTCTCGAGTCAGGACGATACGAACCGTCGCATCAGTAATTTTCAATATTATTCAAGAAAAATGGCGTCCTAAGTTTTTAAATATTTTAAAAAACCTAAAGAAATAATTCAAAAAGTACCTAACATTCTCGAGTCAGGACGATACGAACCGTCGCATCAGTAATTTTCAACATTATTCAAGAAAAATGGCGTCCTAAGCTTAAATATTAAAAAAAAACCTAAAGAAATAATTCAAAAAGTACCTAACATTCTCGAGTCAGGACGATACGAACCGTCGCATCAGTAATTTTCAATATTATTCAAGAAAAATGGCGTCCTAAGTTTAAATATTAAAAAAAAACCTAAAGAAATAATTCAAAAAGTACCTAACATTCTCGAGTCAGGACGATACGAACCGTCGCATCAGTAATTTTCAATATTATTCAAGAAAAATGGCGTCCTAAGTTTTTGAATACTTTAAAAAACCTAAAGAAATAAGATGATGTATTTTTATTGGTAATTATTGAATTATATTAATTTACGTAATTGTTGTTAGTGTTAAATTTAAAAAATATAATCATGAAAAAAGTTTGTAGATGCGGTTGTCAAGGAGACGCGTGCCGATTGTAGTTTTTAATGGGTTTCATCGGCTTCAGTACGTCGCTTGTAAAGACTCACTCTGGTTACTCTGTGGTACTAAAATAGCTTCATGTTTTCGTTAAATAGTCGTTAAATTTTTTTCCACTAGAATTATATACCTTAATGGCAGTCGGGTAGAAAGGACTCAAAAAAAACAACGGATAACAAAAATTCATTAATTATTATTATTTATTACATTATAATTGTTATAAATAAATTATTATTACACTAGTAGTTTACAAATTAAACATTTCATTACATTCATACAAAACAGAGAAAATATTTTTATTTATACTGGCTAAATTGTTTTTCACAAATCCCGCGGGAACAATGGATTTTTCGGAAAACAAATAGACTGTGATAATACACCTACCTGCAATTTAAATTTCATCCAAATCGGTTTAGTAGTTGCGGTGTAATGGAGTTACATACAAACTTACATACAAAAACTTTCGCCTTTACAATGTTATGTAAAATAAGAGAGTTTAAATGAATGTCTGATTAATGCTGATTTGTTAATTAAACAGTTTTATCGTCACTTGACACCGAGTGAGAGCGCAGCGAGTTATCAATTATGTAATAATTATTAGTATTGGAAAATAACCAATTGGCTTTTATTTACTGTCTCTATTTATATCCACTTTCATAATAGGATAGTTGACGTGTATACAATTTAATATAAACAATACTAATTTCGTATAGTACACGGAATAAGGGTCCAAAATATATCGATAATAGTTAATAAAAGTTATGGATTTCATAGAAAATTATGTATTTTATCAATTTTTCCAAACGTCATAAACGTCCATTTTGTGACGTCACAGTGTTACTTATTACAGTACTAAATAAACTAATTAATAATTTTGAAACCGTTTGGTTAAGGTTTAGTGTTTACGTGACGTCATGAAACGGTAAAATATAGACCTTAATGGCCGACAACGTTTTGGTTCTTAAGGTCAAAAAAATAAAATTTATTCACGTCCTAAAAATATATGACATTTTTTTTTCAATCTACTAGAACGATAATGAACAATTTAAGACCAATAAAAAAAGTGTCAACTAGCCTATTATACAATACTAGCAAATGCCCGAGACTTTATCCGTTTTATATATATAAAAATTTAAGCGTAAACACACGGTAAGCGACTTTGTTGTATACTATTTAAAGAAGCGCGAGGCGAAGTAGAAAAAATCAGAAGGCGAAGTAGAAAAAATGAAATTTGACAATATCAATTTTGATTTTTTCTACTTCGCCATTAAATTTAAATTTTGAATCCTAATTCAGATCGAATTGATTGATTTTTAATGCTAAAACTAGAGTCCGATCGCAGGTTCGTTTTCGGCCAGTTATGGCCAAAAATATAGTTTCGACTGCAGTTTTTTGGCCAAAAATAATACAAAACTCATTTTTCACTGTTCATTTAAGTTTCATTGACACGCTTATATTAGCTTCACATGTATCTATGTATTTAAGAAGATCTTGGAATCCTAGCATATCAAATGAAGGGTTTTTTTTTTTTTTTTTTTTTTTTTTATTCTTTACAAGTTAGCCCTTGACTACAATCTCACCTGATGGTAAGTGATGATGCAGTCTAAGATGGAAGCGGGCTAACTTGGAGGAGGAGGATGAAAATCCACACCCCTTTTTTGGGTTTGCTGTCAGGAATATGAAAAAAATAGTCACGTGACTCTTAAATCCAATATGGCGGACGTCCAAAATGGCGGAAAGGCTATTTGAAATCCACCCCATGATATGGATATCAAATGAAAGGATTTGCTGTCAGGAATACGAAAAAAATAGTCACGTGACTTAAATCCAATATGGCGGACGTCCAAGATGGCGGACAGGCTATTTGAAATCCACCCCCATGATATGGATATCAAATGAAAGGATTTGCTGTCAGGAATACGAAAAAAATAGTCACGTGACTTAAATCCAATATGGCGGACGTCCAAGATGGCGGACAGGCTATTTGATATCCACCCCCATGATATAGGTATCAAGCGTGTTTTTTAGTTTTCTAAACTATTCATGTTATTTTTTAAAATCTATGTCTACGATTTAGACATAATCTCTTTCATAGCCAACTCTATCTTCAGTTGTATACACGCAACTCTCTCTTGAAATATCTGGTTCACTAGATTCAGTCTCTTCTGTTCCAACATGGCGTTCTCTTTCATCAACTTCTGCTTCAACTCCTGCTCTTCTGGTGTGAAATTCTCTTTATTCTCCTTACTCTCCTTGCACTGGACATTGCCTTCTTGTTTATTCTTCAATGCAACGTGACTTCTCAATTTGACAATTTCAAATTGCTCCGAATTTATCTTGGCTTGCAGCAAAGATTTCAATTGCAAGTATTCTGCATTCTCCAATTGTAACCTCAAAACTTTGAGTTCTTTTTCTGTGAATTTTGGTTTTTCTACCAATTTCTCTGGTGTATCAATTTCATCTTTTGCTTCTACAGGTTTGAAGTCGAAATTATCTTCGAATTCTACTGGGAATACGTCTGTATTGGGAGATTCTTTAGTGTCTTGGAATGGTTCGTTGATGTTTAGGGGTGTTAGTGCTTCTGCCTCTTTTGGTGCTATAGGATTAGTAGGGGGTAGTTCTATGGGTTTTGGTACATCGTTGGGTTGTGAATTCCGTCTCGCCAATTCGTCGTCGAATTTATCGTCTGGCAGTTGCTGTAGTGAACTGGGCGCTGCGGTCGGTTCAACTGATTTTTGAACGGATCGCAGTTTCCTCTGCAAATATAAATAGTTTCGTTTAGGTTATATCAGTCAGATTTCTAGCTCAAGTATATTAATGGTCTACGATGCGCACCATGACATATTCCGTGGAAAGAAAAATACACACAACCAATAGCGGCCTAACCGGAAGTATAGACATTAAAGAGTAGAAAATAAATGAGGGCGCTGTAGTCAATTATTGTCTGTGTGTTCTGTCATCCACTTGGGTAGTCCCAAGTGGATGACAGAACACACAGATTGCCTTGATTATTTAATTGGTAATAATGAAAGACGAGATTTGGTAAGGATATGTATAATAATTAGGCCGATGAGTTCCTTAAAGATAAAGGCGCTTGGAGGCCATTGGATCAGCTTCCACCTTCACACAGAAAGTAAAACTATAAGAAATTGTAATGTCATGAATTGTAAATTATAATATTGTATGACTTTTTTAAAAAAACAAGCAACTGTTGAGTTTCTTGCCGGTTTCTTCTTAGCAGAACCTGCCTTCCGAACCGGTGGTAGAATTTTTACAAAGAGTCAGTTTAGTCAACTTTTCTTTAGTCAACTGACGTGTCAAAAGTGCTTGTAAACTGAGCCTACTTGAAATAAATGATTTTTGATTGATTCATTTTCAATTACGTCTATAAAGTGGTAAAAAGAAAATTTGAAAAAAAAAAACTTAAGTTTCCTTCCCTACATGCAAAGTGAGGATGAATTTTTTATCATCTATCCTATAGTGTGTGGGGTATCGTTATCGGTATTTTTGTGCATTACATTAGGGATTAAACTTAACCTACGGAACTGCGCGTGGCCCGACACGCACTTGGCCGGTTTTTATTAACTTCTACTCTTTAATGTCGCACTATTTGCGGGACACCCTGTATAAGTTCACCTTGAGCTGCGTGACGATCCACTGCGCCTCCCACAGCTGCTTACGGGACACCCTGTATAAGTTCACCTTGAGCTGCGTGACGATCCACTGCGCCTCCCACAGCTGCTTACGGGACACCCTGTATAAAATCACCTTGAGCTGCGTGACGATCCGCTGCGCCTCCCACAGCTGCTTACGGGACACCCTGTATAACTTCACCTTGAGCTGCGTGACGATCCGCTGCGCCTCCCACAGCTGCTTACGGGACACCCTGTATAACGTTCACCTTGAGCTGCGTGACGATCCGCTGCGCCTCCCACAGCTGCTTACGGGACACCCTGTATAACGTTCACCTTGAGCTGCGTGACGATCCGCTGCGCCTCCCACAGCTGCTTACGGGACACCCTGTATAAGTTCACCTTGAGCTGCGTGACGATCCGCTGCGCCTCCCACAGCTGCTTACGGGACACCCTGTATAACGTTCACCTTGAGCTGCGTGACGATCCGCTGCGCCTCCCACAGCTGCTTACGGGACACCCTGTATAACGTTCACCTTGGGCTGCGTGACGATCCGCTGCGCCTCCCACAGCTGCTTACGGGACACCCTGTATAAGTTCACCTCGAGCTGCGTGACGATCCGCTGCGCCTCCCACAGCTGCTTACGGGACACCCTGTATAACGTTCACCTTGAGCTGCGTGACGATCCGCTGCGCCTCCCACAGCTGCTTACGGGACACCCTGTATAAGTTCACCTTGAGCTGCGTGACGATCCGCTGCGCCTCCCACAGCTGCTTACGGGACACCCTGTATAACGTTCACCTTGAGCTGCGTGACGATCCGCTGCGCCTCCCACAGCTGCTTACGGGACACCCTGTATAAGTTCACCTTGAGCTGCGTGACGATCCGCTGCGCCTCCCACAGCTGCTTACGGGACACCCTGTATAAGTTCACCTTGAGCTGCGTGACGATCCGCTGCGCCTCCCACAGCTGCTTACGGGACACCCTGTATAACGTTCACCTTGAGCTGCGTGACGATCCGCTGCGCCTCCCACAGCTGCTTACGGGACAACCTGTATAAGTTCACCTTGAGCTGCGTGACGATCCGCTGCGCCTCCCACAGCTGCTTACGGGACACCATGTATAACGTTCACCTTGAGCTGCGTGACGATCCGCTGCGCCTCCCACAGCTGCTTACGGGACACCCTGTATAACTTCACCTTGAGCTGCGTGACGATCCGCTGCGCCTCCCACAGCTGCTTACGGGACACCCTGTATAACGTTCACCTTGAGCTGCGTGACGATCCGCTGCGCCTCCCACAGCTGCTTACGGGACACCCTGTATAAGTTCACCTTGAGCTGCGTGACGATCCGCTGCGCCTCCCACAGCTGCTTACGGGACACCCTGTATAACGTTCACCTTGAGCTGCGTGACGATCCGCTGCGCCTCCCACAGCTGCTTACGGGACACCCTGTATAAGTTCACCTTGAGCTGCGTGACGATCCGCTGCGCCTCCCACAGCTGCTTACGGGACACACTGTATAACGTTCACCTTGAGCTGCGTGACGATCCGCTGCGCCTCCCACAGCTGCTTACGGGACATCCTGTATAAGTTCACCTTAAGCTGCGTGACGATCCGCTGCGCCTCCCACAGCTGCTTACGGGACATCCTGTATAAGTTCACCTTGAGCTGCGTGACGATCCGCTGCGCCTCCCACAGCTGCTTACGGGACATCCTGTATAAGTTCACCTTGAGCTGCGTGACGATCCGCTGCGCCTCCCACAGCTGCTGGTCGCGCGCGGCGGTGATGAACCCGGCGTGCATCTCCGCGTGGATCTGGTTCAGCAGCGACTCCTGCTTGCGCAGCTCCTCGCTCAGCTCGTTGGCCGTCTCGGGGAAGTCCGACGGGATCGACTGCAGCGGTGGGACGTATCTGTGACAAAAATGTAGCTTTATTTAAAAAAAAAAAGCTGGTGTACTTTAGACTCAGACCAATTATAAAAGGACCTGTATCGCACTCATAGTCACGAACAGAATTGTCTGTCATTTTCTGAGGAAAACGAGCTTAGATTTGGTATATATCTTAAACTAAATTACAAGTTTTTGGCCGTTTTTTACACAATTCAATTGCACAAAAAGTTATTTTTACGGAGCTCTTTAACCGATGAACACGATTATAACTATTTAACAAAGATACTATAGAGACAGTTTTTATAATCGCATTAGATCGTTGATCATATACTTTGACAGAAAAGTAACGTCTAGCGAGGCAGGTCCTATACAATAATTGGTCTGAGACTTTAGACCACACAAATAAATTATTGGATAAAAGAGAAACTTAAAAATGGAATCAGTTAATAGCGCCATCTCTCGTGTAGGACATGCTTTACATCTCTAGATAAGCGCGAGGCATCCACCAAATGGGCTTCCTCTACCTTGTGAGCTTCTACTAATGGCCATCTCTGAAGGTGCAGGCACCGGAGGCAACGAGGACTGGACAGCGGTATAAATAACTTTCTAGACTTACTTGGTTAGGCGAACTTCAGGGAACAGCTTGTCGGCTTTGGTGATGAGGTACGTGAGCAGGTTGAGCGACATGTTGAGCGCGGGGCCCATGGCGGTCGCTATCGTCTGCAGGCTCGCGTGGTTGGTCTGCAAGAGCATTGTTTAAAGGTTTATACGAGACCATAGACTACACATAAAACACTATAGAAAAAAATCCTCTTAGCGTTAGCCTTAAGACCTCGACACTGTTACGAACTGAGATGATGATTTCTTTTTCAAAATAATATTTGCCATTTCTTTTAAATATGACCAATATTCCCATTCCTCTCCAACTAGTCGGGAAAGACTGTATTGGGAATGTACCCACTCCTAATACAGTCTAGACCAACGGGGCGGGGAGCGAACCACCACCCCTCGGTGATGAGTACGAAAGCTGTAACCGTTAAGCTATTGAGCATTACGATAGTTTACCTGTTCGTTAGCGAGGACTTGCTCGAAGTGCCTCATGAGCCAGCCGAGCAGGCTGTGGTTGCAGGCCGGCAGTTTGCTCACGAGCGCCACGATAGTCATCGTTTACCTGTTCGTTAGCGAGGACTTGCTCGAAGTGCCTCATGAGCCAGCCGAGCAGGCTGTGGTTGCAGGCCGGCAGTTTGCTCACGAGCGCCACCATAGTCGCCTCCTTCTGAGGCTCGGCTATGGCCGTCGCTTGCTCGAACTGACCGTGCAGTTCTTGCGTTAAGATCGAGTCTGGTAGTTCACTGAAATTTTATACATTGACTTGATTTAGAAAATAAAGAAAAATATCTTTATTTCAATATTTTTAATATTTCAACAAGATGTATTGATGTATTCACTGTGTGGCATAGCCTATAAAATAGCCCTATAAATGATAGCCATAGATTATAAATGACTTAAAATAATCATACAGTGCAAATTTAGAGGATTTTTCATTTATTTGACATAAATAAAAAATCCTCTAAATCCATATCTCTATTAAACACAAAAAAAATAGTGTCTGATTCAAATAAAATGACCAAAAATTTCATTATACGTATTTTTTTTTATTTTATTTTTATAACTCAAGAACGAGCTCATATATCCAAGCCAAATTTTTACTCATTGTTCGGACTATTCAGTAGATAGTTTAATTTGTGTAGTAAAAAAGTGAATTTTGCACAGAATCGGTCGGGCGGTTCTTCATTTATCACATTTTTTGTAACAAATTAATTCAGGGGTAGGGTGGGGGTATGGTAGGGTAGGGTAGGAAAAGGTAGTCGTAGAGTGGGGTAGGAGTAGGCTAGTGCAGGTTAGGGATAGGGAATAAGTGCACATAAGTCAATGCGAAGCTTGACCGGGTCCGCTAGTAATAAATAAAATCATTTTGAATTATGGAAGAACAAATAAATGCAGTATGTAGTAGTGCTATCCCGGTATACACATACCTGATGAAGCTCTTCAGCATGGCGCACGCCACCGCCACGTCCCAGTGGTAGGGGAAGGTGGGCCCGCGGTCTGTGAACAGTTTGCGCAGCTGCTGCAACTTGATCTTGTCCGGCTCCGCTCGGTATATCTGGTTGGACTTCAGACCATGCGCCTGAAAACAGATATAATAACTAAAGGACGCTCGCGACTTCGTCCGCGCAAAACTCGATGTAAACTTTCAACTACCCCTACCCTGCCCCTACCTTTACCTTACCCCTACCCTACCCATTAAGGCTGCACACGCGACGGAAGCTTAAAAAATGGAGTAACTTCTCCCGTTTTCCCAACATTTCCCTTCATTGCTCTGCTTCTATTGATCGTAGTGTGATGAAAAGTATACCATAACCTGCCCGGGAGTATGAATAACAATTGTACCAAATTCCGTTAAAATCCGTCGAGTAGTTATTGTTTCTATAACGAACATACAGACAGACGAAAATTCTACTGATTTCATTTTTGGTATCAGTATCGATCACTAATCACCCCCTGATAGTTATTTTGGAAATATGTTTCATGTACAGAATTGACCTCTCTACAGATTTATTATAAGTATAGATGAAACTTAACTTGCTCTCCGGGGTGTACCACCAACTTAGTAAGACTGAGAAGTAGGTATTACTGAAAATGTCTTGGAACAGACGAGATGAATATGGTTACTGACTTGCCTTAGTTGTGGGTATCAGGCACTATAATAGTGTTAAGGGGTTAAGTGTGGCAAACAGATGTTGATTGCATTTAACCCTTGATAGTTATTTTGGAAATATATTTCATGTACAGAATTAACCTCTCTACAGATTTATTATAAGTAAGTAGTAATAGATTGTATACCAACTTGTAAGAAGTCGATGCTGTCCCGCACCACGAGCGGTAGGCCGGTGTCGTCGTGACATCGGGAGCGTTCCACCGACTGCTGCAGCGGCACCCCGAATATTGGCAGAGCGACTGTGGCAAAGAGTCATCATCATAATCAACTTCATCATCATCACTATCAGCCTATTTTAACAACCCACTGTATAGGGTCAGGTCCTCCTTATAATAAACCCTCTCTCCAATGCGAGTGGACTTACGAGTCATAATAATCATCAAAATTAATTCATTAACACGCTTATATTGACTTCACTTGTAACTATGTATGTAAGAAAATCTTGGAATCTTAATTTGACGCACATCCCGGTCGTCGATTAGGATGAAATTTTGCACACGCTCTGAGTTCTGATGACAATACATGACTAGCTAAGAAACGTTATTACAAATCCAATAAAGCGGCCTCCGCAAGATGACGGACTGGCTGTTTGAAATCCACCCCCATGATATGGATATCAAATGAAAGGGTTTGCTGTCAGGAATACGAAAAAAATAGTCACGTGACTTAAATCCTATATTTGTAATTTTTAGTGCGTGCTAAAAGCGTGTTTTTTAGTTTATTTTTTTAACTATTTAACAGCTCAGTTTACAATCAAATTTGAAACGTCATGTTATGTCATAATTTAGTTTTATGGTGAATTATAGTCGAAAACTCAAAAAAAAAAAAATAAAGTTACGAGGGTTCCAAACGTTCCTTGGTCCGAGAAGATAACCATCGTTTTCAGCTGATAAACGTCTACCGCAGGACATAGGCCTCTTGATAGGACTTTCAAATACCACAAAGCCTGAACAGCTTTCCCTGCTTGATGTCATCGGTCGATCTAGTTGGGAGTCGAGCAACACTGCGTTTTCCAAGAAAGGGTCGTCTTGGGACTTATAAGTAGGTTGGTGATAATTATGGATCTTGAATTGTTATTGAAAATCCGCTAATCACTATGAGATGTTAATGATAATCTTATGTCTTATCAATGTTTAAAGTCTAAAGAAAGTATAAAACCATCAACATCCTAACTTCGGTTTGTTATTAATAAAAGGTTTATCACGCAGGAGTCACGTGGTTTCGTAGTTTCATCATCATCAATAACAACCCATATTCGGCTCATTGCTGAGCTCGAGTCTCCTTTCCGAATTAGAGGGGTTAGGCTTTAGCCCACCACGCTGGCCAAATGCGGATTGGCACACTTAGAGAAATTTCCTCACGATGTTTTTTCTTCACCGTTTGAGACACGTGACATTTAAATCTTAAAATGCCCATACTTGTAACTGAAAAGTTGGAGGTGCATGCCCCGGTTCGGATTCGAACCTACGCTCTCGGAATCGAAGTCAGGGGTCATATCTACTGGGCTATCACGTCACGTGTATCAGTTGTGTACTTTATATCTAGTCTGAGCAATTTACTAAAGTGATGTAGCTCTTAATGTTACTACCGCAAAAATAAAACGAACATTTCATGTCTTCCTTAGGTATCGTAAAAGCTACGGCTACCTCAATAGCGAGACAGTGAGATTGCTTGAATCCCTTGGGAGTAAATGACATTTATATCGGCACTATTACTTAATAGAATCACTTGCCTGTTATTATGTTTATATCAAAGTTGATTAATTAAGTTATATTTTCGATTGTTTGTTAAAATGTCAATATCAATTTTTTTTAATGATAATCGTGTATAGAGATTTTAGCCTCGTCTGTAAAAAATATTTTCAATATTGAACAGAAAAAAAATATTACACAAGTTTACTTTACTGTCTAAAAAACTACATAATTATTTTGTTTATCGTCAGTTATATAAAGAAACTTATCTGATTATTTATAATTTAGGCAAAAAATAATTCGTTAGGTACTCTGTATTTTGAGTGAAAGAATTTACCAGCACAAAAATAACATTTATAATATTAGTTTAATTCATAAAACGTCCTAAAAATCACGCTGCAGTAATATAAAATAAAATATAAAAATTTATCGCAGTATTACCATTACCATAAAGTCTAGAATACATTCGAAATATAACATTTTAAAACGAAACAAATAACACAACATTACAACCTTTATTACGTGTTAACCAAAGTTCAAATTCCAATAAAACCTAACCTACAACGATATAAATCTGTGAAGATAATAAAAACACTATCTCACTAACAGATAAAATGTTATTTCATAACACACATAGGTACTTAATGGATTATTGTATAAAAAAAATCTTACCGCCAATTTCGAAGCCGTACAAAAATGGATTTGTGCAGTTAGTGTTCATGATTTGTACAGTTAACAGTCGGTCATGTGCAGTTCGGTGGATGACTGATCACTGAAGTTCAAGTACTTAGTGCATCGAAAGGTTGTGGTCACATGTTATCAGTTTGTCGTTTTACCTTGAGTCTGTGTTTTGTCATTAGCGTAGATAATATTTTAGCGTGCTATCATTAAAACGTAAATTCGGTAGGGATACTTACGAGATTTTTTTTTAATTATTATTATTTTATATTAAGCGTTTAGTGACGTGATAGCCCAGTGGCAGTGGCGTGCACAAGGTTTTTAACTAGGGTATGCACTCAGTGGCGTGCACTTCATACATGCATTAAAGTACTGCATACCCGAAGAGTTGTCTTCTTAGTGCTTACTGAATACAGATTTTTACAGTTTGCTCAATTTTATTATTAGTGCATACCCTGATCAACAACCTTATGCACGCCACTGTATGCACTGTAGATACAAATTGTACAATATGTAAAATTCCTCCTCCAATACAGGTAGGTACGTAATGAATCCTCAGGGTATGCATTGCGTTTATGCATCTATGAAGTACTCGCCACGCCCAGTGCATATGGCCTCTGTTTTCGATTCGGAGGACGTAGGTTCGAATTCGCATGCACCATTTTTTTTTGTTTTTAATTTTATTCTCTACAAGTTAACCCTCGACTATAAAAACTCACCTGATGATAAGTGATAATGCAATAAAAGATGCAAGCGGGCTAAATTGTTAGGCGTGAGATGAAAATTCACACCCACTTCGGTTTCTACACGACATCGTATCGGAACGCTAAATCGCTTGGCGGTACGTCTTTGCCGGTAAGGTGGTAACTAGCCACGGCCGAAGCATCCCACCAGCCAGATCGAAGCGTCTAATTTTCAAGTACCTCAATGACATTAATTGTAGATGGGAATATCCTCTACATTTGTTGTCAAATAACTTTAATGTAGAATTCACAGTTTAGGAGAAAACGCAATACAAAAACTTTTGAGTTTCTGAGCCACTCCAGTAGGGGGGGGGGGGGGGGGGGGAGGTTGATATACTTCTGCATCATCACTTAACATCGAGTGAAATCGCAGTCAAGGGCACCCAAACAACATAAACCATATATTGCCGTTTTTTTTAGATCGCTCAACTTCAGTTCAACTCGCACTTGACCGGTTAATTTAAACTGTAAATTATCAGACAACTTTAACCGCGAACTATCGAGCATCAAAACATTCTTACCTCCAAGAGTAAATATTTCCTCAAAAGGCACTCCCGATGTGACGGTGGACGGCACTTTCGTCAGTTTCTTATCTTTTTTATCTTTATCTTTTTCTTTGACTTTCTCTTTTTCCTTCTCCTTTACTTTCTCCTTTTCTTTATCTTTGACTTTGTCCTTGTCTTTCTCTTTGACCTTTTCTTTTTTGTCATCTTTCAATTTCTCTTTCGACTCGAGTTTAAATTTCGCCTTTTCTTCTTTCTCCTGTAAACAACAAAAGATAATGAGTTATAATTATTGATAAACCTAAACTTATACCACAATATATTTCCGTTGCCATGCCTCCACGCAATGCAAAAATGCATTCCCTAGGATGTAATTACGAACAAGATTGGAGAAGGGATTATGCATTTTCCGCAAACTGTATATATAGTGCATACCCTAGTTGAACGCCTTGTGAATGCCACTGCTTCCATGCATTAAAGCCCATTACCGACATCGACATTTGCGAGTTTGTATGTATGTATATTGTATATCATAAATACAAAAAAATAAAATTCGAGCATCTTTTTTTAGAATTGAAAATAAGTAAGATTAGGTAGACACACATAATCTTACATGTTTGCATATATTTAACGTACCTAACATTTTTTTTACACACGGTTACAAAAATATAAGTAGGTAGGTACATAGAGGGGGTATTGAACATTCACACAAAGTAAAAAACCAAACCCCCTTGTTTGTGTCGCTAGGGGTGAAAAAGGGCTTTTCGTAATGAGCCCCTTGTGAAACCGAGACCCTGAAAAGAAGTCAAGGGTTTGCTCTCGACTTTTTCAAGTTGGCTTGTAATTATTTTGCGGTATTTTACATTCAGCAAAGCGGGCTTGCGACTGCTTTTTAACTACATCCATGTATCTATGTAGTATATAGTAGCCATATATACACAGGGTGTCCCATAATTAATGGATACAACGAAAATGGCAGATAGACCATCTAATTTGACGACCTCCGTGGCGCAGTGGTATGCGCGGTGGATTTACAAAACGGAGTTCCTGGGTTCGATCCCCGGCTAGGCAGATTGAGATTTTCTTAATTGGTCCAGGTCTGGCTGGTGGCCGTGGCTAGTTACCACCCTACCGGCAAAGACGTACCGCCAAGCGATTTAGTGTTCCGGTACGATGCCGTGCAGAAACCGAAAGGGGTGTGGATATTCATCCTCCTCCTTTCAAGTTTGCCCGCTTCCATCTAAGACTACATCATCACTTACCATCAGGTGTGATTGTAGTCAAGGGGTAACTTGTAAACAATAAAATAATAAATAATTAATAATTTGCATTTGATTTGCATCCACATTTTTAATTCGTACGGCAATAATTTGGAATGCCCTTCCGGGGTTTGTGTTTCCTGACACTTATAATTTTAACACCTTCAAAGCAAGAGTGAATCTTCTAGGTAAGGGCGCTCCAACTTAGACCGCATTAATGCTTTCCATCAGGCTTAACTGTAGCCTATACTGCATAAAAAATATCTAAAACTAATTTGAATAGTTTTGAAAAAATCTCTAGGGTGAAGTTATATTATTTTCGGAATTTTCAAATTTTTCTATCTAGAATCAGTTTTTTCAATGCAGTAGCTGCTATCAACGTATGTATCAAAGTATTCATCAGCTGTTAATGATGATGATGATAGATTAAACTAGCAGACGCCCCGCGGTTTCACGCATACGCGGATATCGTCTATGTTACTCAGTGAAGATGTAGCTTTCTAATGGTGAAAGAATTTCTAAAATCGGTCCGATCGGATTTTCAGTTAAATTTTAACAAACAAACAAAAAATCAAATATTACCTCTTAATAATAATAATTTAGAATTTAAATACAAAATCATGGTTTCGCAACCTTTTTTGTGTCAAGTATGATGTTTATAGTTGCCCTCGATAAAATTATCCGTTTTTAGATAACCTAATACCAATTACCGTAATAATAAATATTAAGAAAATTTAAAAACTATTCTTACGCTCACGGACTTTTCACTTTTTTCAAATAAAGGATTCATTTGTTTTGAATATTTTGGTTTTCAGTTATAATTTTAAGTTACGGATAACGCAGGGAAATATTTAAATTTTATAGGCATACTTGAAGCAAAACTGGACTGAGTTGCACTAAGTTTACCTACTTTTAATGGTTACACGAGAAACATTGTAGATTACTTTTTTCGCCCACTGTCACAATATACTGTACCTAGTTTATTTAACAATTATTCGATTGGAGACTTTCAGATTGCTCCATACAAGTTTTCATTACAATCGATTTATTAGTATGTGAAATCAAAATGACTGGAATAAGTCTATTATCCAATATGCATATATTTAAACAGACACGACGCAAACTTATGACCTTTCTGTGTTGAGTCCGACCTTTACCGGTGAGCCTAATGAGGCTTCAAACACAAATTCACTAATCCCTTTACTGCGTGAAACAAGTACAAACTAAAGCCACGAGGATTCATAATAATAATAGCCCACTTAAAAATGGTCTAAATGTACTAGACTATTTTATTAACCGACTTCAAAAAGGAGGAGGTTCTCAATTCGGTCGGTATTTTTTTTTTTTTTAGAAAACTACTGGGATTTTTAACCATGAGTTTGTCCTTGCATTTGTAATTTAATAACCCGGAATTGAGTTGCACAATAATAGTCCCTAAGCCCTCACAATGTAAATTATCCCAATTAATCTACGAGTGCTTGCATTGGTGGGAGTAGTAACTACCTCGTTGGTCCAGTGTTTAGCTTATGCGGCTGTAAAATATTGTGATTTTTCTTTCATTCAAGACATTCTCAGTAGAAACTCAGCATTGGGAAGTGGGTGCTGTTTCACCCTGAGCAGTGGCGTGCATTCATAGATGCAAAAATGCACTGCCTTCCCTATGTTTGTATTGAAGGACTCAATACAAACCTAATATAGGTTAGGTAAGAAATTATCCAATTTTTACTTATAGTGCATACCCTAGTTTAAAACCTTATGCACACCACTGACCCTGAGCTTCGGAGAGCAGTGTAAACCGTTGGATCCAGGTTATCATCTATATCATTTTATCAATAACATGAGTATGAGCAGTATGGTGGGTTCAAGCTCTAAATCCCCTCCTAAAAGGGGTAGTCTGGTCTTGTAGAGAACCATTAACATAAATGCTGATTATGATGAAACTACTACGTTCTCGTACTACGTATTGCATATCTATTTTGGTAGATTATTATAATTAAGTACGTTTAAATACGTTTAAAGAAGAAACACGTGTCATCTCATTACTTTTAAGAACTAGTAAGCACCTGCTTGCATTTAAAAATATACACCTGCGATTTTACAGTTACGTTTTCTTTTGGGTAATGCAAAAACGTAGACATCTTTAGCTATCTATACAACGGGGTTTTATAAGTTCCACTTTATAAAAAGCCATTGTTAGTTGGTTAAATGTCAGCTAGCTACAAACCAACAGTTTAAAATAAGAACAAATTACTACACCAATTTCGAGAAGCTGTGAATATCTCGTACATGCTCTTAAAGATCAGCATGTAAGTTGTTTTTACGCTATTCGTAAGCTTTAACTAAAAATATGTACCTGTAACTACAGTAAAAAAAAAAACAATAATTCGCGCTATTTTTAAAAGGAAAACTTGAATTGAATATTTTTCAAGCACAAATTTTAACAACCTCGCTCTTTAGAACATTGGCTATGTTCTGAACATTTTGAAGAGAAAAAAAAAACACTTTTGCACTACATACAAAGGGAACAAAATCGCACTAATTGTAAAAGGTTGCACCTGGACCACCTGAAATACCACCACGACTTATAACAATCTCGTTCTTTAAAATAAGCGTATAGCAGACATTTTGAAGGCTTACAAAAACTTTAAAGATAAAAACAAATCTGGGCCAAAAAGGTTGTAAGCACCTGCACTCAAAATTTTACACCCACAATTTACAATCACACTCTTCAAGCATATATCAAAGACTTTGACAACATTTTAAAAAATCACTCCACTAAATCATCACAAAACCTTTTGACTATCATTAATAAAACAGCAAAATAATACTTTTTAGGGTTCCGAACGTTCGAGTACGATAAAATAAACCCTTACATATTTTTTACACCACAATATCGACACAATTTTAAAGGAATAACACGTATAACGTGCGAACGGTGACGGTATACGTCATGCGATTTATTCAAGCGTTAACTTAACACGTAATATATTGTGACAACAAATCGCACACCTTAGCGAACACGTTGCGTAGGTGGTGCATGTCGCGAACACTGGAAACAACTGAGTTAGAGTTACTGAGCAAAGCGAATGCGACGGGAGCCGCGGGCAGTAACTACCTGCAAGGTCGCTCTGCCTACTCAACAGTGAAATTGTCTTGGATGGATTAATGGGTTGCATTGTTTTGTGTATTTCGGTCGTAAACAAGCCTAGTTCGTTTTACAACATTTTTAATTTTCAATCAGTCATATGTTTGGAACGAAGTTCTTTTAAGCGACTTACAATGAACTATTCAATCAGTCATATGTTTGGAACGAAGTTCTTTTAAGCAACTTCCAATGAACTAATAGCAAAATCATTAATACACTACAATGTTTCTTTAATTCCTAAGCGTTAATCACAAAGTACCAGGGTCAATGAAACTGTTGGGAGGTTTTAGGACGCAGAAACGTCAGATTTGCGAAAGTTCAGAAGCTCTGCTGGATTTGAGTTCGGTGTAATCAACGAGAGTCGTGGGGCAGTAACTAACTGCATGGTCGTTCAGCCTACTCAACAGTGAAATTGTCTTGGATGGATTAATGGGTTGCATTGTTTTGTGTATTTCGGTTCTACACAAACCTAGCTTGATTTACTTATAGTTTTTAATCAGTCATATTTTATGGAACTATTTGAACTGTTAGTAACCTTCACGTAAAGAAAAATTATCAATTAAGGTACAACTTACACTACAAGTTTTCTGTAACTCCTAAGCGATAATCACAAAGTACCAGGGTTAAAGAAAATGTCAGGAGGTTTTAGAACTCAGTAGCTAACGTCATCGCGAGATTTGCGAAAACTTAGAAGCTCTGCTAGACTTGAGCTCGGTCGAAGGCTAGAAAACCATCTTTCTAAGCACCTGTCTTGTGCTTAGATGTTATAATCAACGAGAGACGTTGCAGTAACTACCTGCAAGGTCACTCTGCCTACTCAACAGTGAAATTGTCTTGGATGGATTAATGGGTTGCATTGGTTTGTGTATTTCGGTTCTAAGCAAACCTAGCTTATTTAAACCTAACTTATAGTTTTTAATCAGTTATATTTTTGGAACGAAGTTCTTTTGTGCGACTGTATAGTATAACCTTCACGTAAAGCAAAATCATCAATTAAATAATCATTAATTAATCACTACAATGTTTCTTTAATTCCTAAGCGTTAATCACAAAGTACCAGAGTCAAAGAAGCTGTTAGGAGGTTCTAGGAGTAATCTGATCTGACCTTAGCAGCGTAAGGGCGGTTTTGGGCGAGCGCAGAAGCATCGCCTGATGGTGCCCGAAGGCAGAAGCAGAAGAGATAAGCGGAACGATCCGCCGAAAAGAGAATGAGAAGCCTCAATACTTCCACGGTAAAGTAGTCGAACTCTATTGAGGTCGGTTATACACATCAGTCGGTTCAGATTTTCTTAATTGGTCCAGGTCTGGCTGGTGGGAGGCTTCGGCCTTGGCTAGTTACCACCCTACCGGCAAAGACGAAGCACCAAGCGATTTAGCATTCCGGATATTCATACACCTCCTAACAAGTTAGCCCGCTTCTATCTTAGACTGCATCATCACTTGCCATCAGGTGAGACTGTACTCAAGGGCTAACTTGTAAAGAATAAAATTTAAAAAAAATATCTATTATACACATAGCTACCCAGTGCAGATAAAGTAAAAATTATATAAAACAACAACGATTGTCACAGTCTAACAATGCAGATGTTGTTTTGCTGATCATACTCATCGATAGTGTCGACAATAGCCGGTATTCTGTTGACACGGTTTAGAAACACTCAGTTCAAGGTTTTATCAGATTATTATTATTTGAGTGAGTTTTTCATTTTTTAATTTGCAAGAACACTTATTTTTATACCACAAAAATAATACTTGAAACGAATGGTAATTTGTAGTAATAAAAAAAGTTGCGTAAAATCAAAACTTATAGTTTCGTCGTCCGCGGTTTAGCGCAGAGACTATTACTACTAGAGAGATGTAAATTGACATGAATATGTACATTGAAAATGTGAACAAAGTCGTAAAATATAACCTTAAAAATATTTTTTTAGAGTACCTCCCCAACATGTGAAGTGGGGATAATTTTTAGTGTGGGATATCGTTGGATAGGTCTTTAAAAGATATGAGGGGTCTTCTTCCAATACTTTTCGATTTAGGGATCCGTTTGTAAAATGTTAAGCTTTTAAGAACTAAACGGTTATTTATGGATACGTGTTATCGCCGCGTTGCAACGACTTGCAGTACGGACGGGTTCAGTGTGCTCGTGGCGTTCGAGCCGTCCACATCTCTTGTTGTGTAAATCTTTATGGGTTACTTGGGATAGGCGGAGAGAGTGACCAAGTGAAAAAGGGGAGTGTTTGTTAACAGTCAAAAGATCCTTTAACCCTACACACATCGTTCACAAGTGCGTGACTTCACTCAAGGTCATTCTCTGCCATTCTAGGGTCTTATTTTGGTTACAGTTTGATTTGTTAATTAAGTTGTCCTGATAAATGTTGTGAATCGTAACCTTTGTTCGACATTAGTTTTCTTATTTTTGTAATCACTTCTGAGTCTGGTAAAACACGTAAAAACAATTCATAAAAGTAGGATATGTAATGAAATTACAAGAAAAACTATAACGGCTATTTAGCAATCGCTATTTAACGAGTAATAGTCGACCAACTTATAATGTATGGGGTATTATTATTGGTATTTTTGTACATTACATAGGGGATTAAGGTGCAAACTTAATCTATGGAACCCCACACTGCGCGTGGCCCGACGAACAATTGGCCGGTTTTTAAATTCCTATTTTAGTTTATATTTGATCTGCAAAACATTGATTACTGATGTTTCTCCTAGTCATGTGACTAGTTAGTCTAAGTTAGTTAGCTTAGTATGGATAATCTTTATTTTTTACAGACTTAAACAATGAGTAACCATATTGCATGAGCACATAACTAGATCAGATTTAAATAATTTAGTTATAAATAGTAAATGAATACATAGTAAATGAAGCTCAGGGCATGAACTGAAATCCTAATTATGTATAAGTTTCAGTCTATACAAATAAATAAAATGGAAGTGTCTGTTAGTAATTTTAAATTAACAGCTCTTCACTAAATTCATATGAAAGTATATGTTTAAATAAATAAATAAATATACTTAAACAATACACATCACTATCTAGCCCCAAAGTAAGCATACAGAGTAGCTTGTGTTATGGGTGCTAAGATAGTTGATATTATAATATTAATATACAATTATATACTACATATAAATACTTATATAATGTATAAATACACACAGACACTGGAAAACACTCTTCTCTTTACCGTAGTTCCCTTTCCCGTGAGATATGGGGATTAAATACAGCTCATACACACACTCACTAGCTTTCAAGTGATAAAAGAATTTTCTAAAATTAAAAAAGTTTCAAAATTAATTTATTTCAATTAGGCTTAGTTTACAAGCACTATCGGTAAGGTAAATTGAAACAGTAGATCCAGAGATTACCTTCTATAACACCACTTTACCTTTTTATAAAATCAGTGTAAATTATAAGAACATTTTATGGAAAATATTCTATACAATCTACACACTATCGATAATTCTATAAAAACTTACCTTGTCTTTCTCCCTTAACTTTTCTCGCTTTTCTTTCTCTTTTTTCTCTTTCTCCCTTTCTTTTTCTCTCTCTCTTTCCTTTTTCTTTTCCTTTTCACTCAGTTCTTTCTGCTTAGCTGCATCTTCTAGAACCTTCTCTTTGTCTCTAGACTTTTCTCTTTTCTCCTTACTTTTTGTTGGAAACTTGAATGATTTTGTTTTCTTTGTTTTAGAAGGACTTCTGGGTAGAAGAAATATTATTTTAACATTTTAAAATATGATGAAAAACATTGTAGTGAATCATTATTTGAATGGTTCACGGAGATACATAATAACCCTGCAGGTAAACGTTAACAGCAATACACCATGAAAAATGGCATCCTTTAGTTGTTGATGTCAAGTCTACCATTTTGCATTAATGTTCCTAGTAAGAACTGCTTAGATGAAGCGCTTACGCTTGGCCTCAATTAAGCCTGCTGGAAAGCTATGATAAGGTCTTAGATGAAGCACGCTTGTCTAGAAGATGCCTAGTCACTCTTGTCTTGTCTTGTCTTGTGTTTCCTGATGTGTACAAATTGTGCACTGTGTTTCAAGGCATGAGTGACTAAGCATATTCTAGGCAAGCACACTTCATCTAAGACCTCATCATACCTTTCCATTAGGCTTAATTGTGGTCAAGCATAAGCCTATACTACATAATAAAAAAAAATTAGCTCACTTTGTGTCAGTATCTTCTTCCGGAGAACTTTCACCTTCTAAAGCAGCATAACCCCTATCTTTCTTTGACTCTTTCTTGTCTTTGCGTCGTCCTAACAAATCTTTTTTGCTAGGTTTCTCATGTTCACCTCCGTCACTAACTGGTTAAACAATCATTTACAATCATAACATGTTTCAAGCATAAATAATACTACATAATAAACAAGTTTATATGGATGTTTGTTACTCTTTCACCCAAAAACTACTGAATAGATTTGGTTGAATTTTGAAAAGGAAATAGATTATACTCAGGTTTCGGGCATCATCACTTACCATCAGGTTAGATTGTAGATGTAGTCAAGGGCTAACTTGTAAAGAAAAAAGAAACAATTATGAAAACTGTTTTCCCAATGGAAAGCCATAGTGGTTTGTGAGAATCCTGTATTTGCACGGGAACAGGAATTACGCGGGTAAAACCCCACGGCGTCTACTAGTAATATTATAAAGAGGTAAAATTTGTGCAGTTGTAGGGGTAATCTTTGGATCTATTGGACTGATTTTGGAAATTATTTTACTAATAGAAAGCCACATTATTTGTGAGTGTTACAAATAATGTGATAGGCTATGTTTTATCAGCGTATTCCAACGGAAACGGGAACTATACGAGAGCAACCGTGGGGAGTCTCGTAGTAAAATATGTTTTTATGTACCTCTGGTAATGTACGAATTGTTTTATCACATCTATATTTCAAGTTATATCTACCTTACAATAGTCTTGAGCATGAACATACAGTTAATGGTACATCAAAAATTAGTACAATGTACAATTTACACTTACAGTCACTTTCATTGCTTTTCCGTCCACTTTCTGAAGCGTATAGGCCTGGAAAGTCTTTTTCTACATCAGGACTTTCAAAGTCCATCGTCAATATATAATTATTAGTATTTTGGTCAAGTCTATCTGGTTTTGTTTCAAATTAGTAACAATTTATCTAAATAGTAAATAGAAATAAATATTTATATTTTACAAAAATCACCAGACACCACAGACTAGACTTCTACTTGTCAGTTGCTTGTCAGTGCAGTGTCCTGTGTCACCTTGAAAGCCACAGACGGTTAAATATCACCTACGACCGAGATACGTCAGTGTCAGTAACCATACAAACCGAACTTTGACCACAGAATAAGGCAAATTACATACACTCGTTTTCCGAAACCGTTTTACATGTTCAGAAAACCGAATACATGAAATCAATTAGAGTGACATAAAAGTGAAGTAAATAAAAATTGAACTAATAAGCTCTTCGTGTGGCGGCACTACATTTACTGTCATTATCACAAAGATCTGTCATTAGGTATAGAGCAACCAATCATTATTGATAGTTTTATTAGATTATGAAAATCATAGTGGAAATTTGGATAAATACCAGACGAATTACAATAAATACAATTTATTTAAATGAGATTGATATGTACAAGTACAGAAGCTCCGCAACGCCATTAAAATAAATAACGACTCTCGTTACGACTAATACGGCGCAATTCAATTCAAACAAAATTATTAGTGAGCTGTTTTATTTACCTACAGCTATTACCTTTAATACATGTATTTAAACAACGTTAGGGTTGTCTACAAATACTAAATACTTATTATTAGATTTAACTTATTAAATATTCATTCACATTACGCCCTACTCTACGATGGTGTGATGATATGCCTACAACGTACGTTGCTGTGTAAAGTCCGAGGTAGTCTTACGGAATTCCAAATCGAAATTACGCATTACGAAAACCAATACGGAAAACAAGTGTATGTGGCCGGCCTAAGTACTAGTTATTCCGAAAACTTTGACATGAGTCGATCAAAGTACTATTATGGCGGTCCGCGGTGTCTCATGTCTGTGCTCTGTGGTTAAAATATTGAAATTGCTGTGTATTTTTTTGTGACAATTATTTTCTCCAAAGTCCAATTTCTCTTTTTGTTATTGCGGAACTGTTTTGATTACATATCCTCATGACACGTATGTTTATTATTATATTGTTTTATTATTTTGTGTTGGCTGTAGAAGTTAAAAAATTTCATTTACTTAATATAATGTTTGTTTACTGCAGACAAAACATAAATAATATAAATGTCATGGTTCGCGGACCTTGCTGGCAAGGCAGAGAGCCTGCTTAACAACCTCGACGAGCAGACTGGCGCGGTCCTGCGGAACCAGAATGGTGGAAAAGTCAAAAAACATGAGCACCCCGAGACTGCGTGGCAGAAGAAACGACCAAACCCTCGGATTCCCAAAAAAAGTGTGCCAACGCTTGAAAAATTTGAAAAGAGAACCTACGTAACACCTCCACCCAGAAGCCCGCCACCTAAAACTACTGTTCGTTCACCAATAAAGGAAAGCTCAGAAAATGTCAAGATCGTTCAAGACAGGCAAGCAAAAAAGTCACCAACAAGGAGACAACTTCAATACAATCTTCACAATAATCCTAAAACTCTAGTGAATGATGTACAGGATAACGATGTTACTGATTATTTTGGTTTGCGGCAAAGAAGTAAGTCATCAATAACGCACTTATCAATTCTTTCAGCACTTTAAAGAAGTGTATCATTCGGGTATTAGCTTTTTAAATGTACACTCAAAATTATGAACATGAATTCTGGTGCATAATGAAATTGTTGATGAATTATATATTTTCTCTATCTATGTTTATTATTATATTTGTGATAATTAGTGATGCCCAATGATCATCCATGTTGTATGGAAAAACATTGGTGTTTTAACATTGATGTTGCTATACAAAAGATATTGTAATATAAGAAACATGTTAACAGAATCAATAATTGATTTTCGATGTTACTCATGGCCTAACACATGACCAATGCAACATAAGAAACAAATTACATATTTGCACACATTTACAATACAGGTTTATTTAGTAATAAATAAATAAGCCTGTATTTAATAAATTTCGATTGATTCCATTGTATTTTATTGTATTGTTCATTCAAATTCAATGTTCAGTTTGTGATGAATATTGAATATTGATCTTGAGCTTTCAATTATGACATCAATGTTTTTCAAAATGCAATCATCCTAATTTTAATATGATACATATGATGAACAGCCACTATCACTATTGCTAACATAATTGCCATGTTGGGCCAGTGGTTAACTTATTGTGGCTTTGGGCCACTGATCTTTTCTTTCTTATTAGAAACTAGCAGACACTACAGTTTCACCTGTGTAATTCCCATTTCTGTGGGAACATGGTGATAAAATATGGCCTATGACACACACAAACAATGTGGCATTCTATTGGTAAAAGAAATTTCAAAATTGATTCAAAGATTACTCCTTACAGCCTCACAAACATTACCTCTCTAAAATATTAATTCACAGAATATAGAATGATACAGAATGAGTCCTTACAAGCCCCGCAGTGAGGCCGGTGAAACCATTGAAAAAAAAAGGTCACGCTTCTTGACATCCTCACAAACTTTTTTCATAATTTTTACCCTTTTAGAATACCCACCTCTCTCTGCTATTTTTAGAATGTTATGGAATACTCTTTAAAGTTTTTTAAACAGGAGTACTTTTAAAGATTTTATTTTTGTTTAGGGCACAGTCTTCCATCAGACCTTGAAATTATCAGCAATGAAAAAATTGCATACAACATGCAAAATTTAGAGGTTGAGAACACAATGCTCAAAAATGAACTCAATGTGTTCAATAGAGAGGTAGTAGAACTGCTCGACAGGCTCAGAAGAACTGAAGATGGTATGTGAACATTTTAATTGCTTAAATTTCATGCTTACAAATATTTACAAAACTTTCTTATGATACTACTAGCTATTGTACTGTGTCTTTGCTTATGCTATGTAAGTATTTATGATATTTTATATCTTTCAAAGATAACCAATATTCCTGTTCCCCCCGAATTGGTAAGACTTTCTTTCTTTTAAATAGCCTCAATAGCTTAACGGTAAGAGCGGTCAAACTTACCACTGGAGGATGGTGGTTCGATCCCCGCCCCGTTGGTCTATTGTTGTACCCACTCCTAGCACAGTCTTTCCCAACTAATTGGAGGGGAATGGGAATATTTAAGAAATGGCAAATATTCTTTTTTTTAAATCTTTACTGTTTGGCTTGAACAAAAAGCTATACAAAAACTATGCAATTTATTTCCTGAACTATTAATAATGCTCCTACCTACAGAGTGACTCACTTTTTTAATACTAATGTATTTTTGTATTTCCAAGTTAGCCCTTGACTACAATTACACCTGATGGTAAGTCATGACGCAATCTAAGATGGAAGCAGGCTACCATGTATGAATGACGATGTACCAGAATGCTTAATCACTTGGCAGTAGGGTGGTAATTGGCCACGGCCTAAGCCAGACCTGGAGTAATTAAGAAAACCTCAATCAGCCTAGCCTGGGATTGAACCCATATTAGAGCTCTTTTTTTTTTAAAGAATATTTGTCATATATTTTAAAAATGACCTATATTCCCATTCCTCTCCAACTAGTCGGGAAAGACTGTATTAGGAGTGGGTACAACAATAGACCAATGGGGCGACGATCGAACCACCACCCCTTGGTGATGAGTCTGACCGCTCTTACCATTGAGCTATTGAGGCTTTTAAAAGTGTAATGAATTGTTTCAGAACTTAAAGAGGCTCAAACAAAATTAGAATGTTCAGAACAGATAAAAAACAAATTAACAGTGGACAAGGATTCTATCGAGACACTATATGAGCACATGAAATCACAAGCAATAGATGCCAGCAGTGCCCAGCTGACGAAGTATGAGAAACAGAGTCAAGAATTTGAGAGCAACTTCAAAATGTTAAATCAGATAAATAAAGAGTTAGAGGATAAGTAAGTATATAAGTAAATAGCACATACTATGTGTTTTCAATCAATTTCAAAAAAAGAGGAGTTTCTCAATTTTGACTCAATCGTTATCAACCCATATTCGGCTCACTGCTGAGCTTGAGTCTCCTCTCACAATGAGAGGGGTTAGGCCAATAGTCCACCACGCTGGCCCAATGCGGATTTTCAGACTTCACACACGCAGAGAATTAAGAAAATTCAATTCTGGTATGCCGGTTTCCTCACGACGTTTTCCTTCACCATTCGAGATACGTGATATTTAATTTCTTAAAATGCATACAACTGAATAGTTGGAGGTGCATGCCTAAGACCGGATTCAAACCCACATCCTTTTTAATCAGAGGCAGAAGTCATATCCACTAGGCCATCTATTATGACTTGTGTTTCTTTTTTAAATGTTTGTTACCTCATAACTTTGTCATTTACTAACCAATTATGAAAATTCTTTTTTTGTTTGAAAGAGATAGTTCCAGATGGATCCCTTTTGATTTTCATGAAAATTGGTTTAGTAATTTTGTGTTAAAATCGAAACTGAAGTACATCTTTGTAGTCAGTTCCATTTTTATGTTAAAAAGATCATGATGGTAATGTTAATTATTTTCATCAGGATTAGGAAATTGACTGACGATTTAAACACAAAAGACACAGCACAATTGAAACTAGAAAATGATCTGAGACACGCTCAAAATACAATTAATGAAAAACAGCTTGCCATAGACAATAAAACGGAAGAGTGCCAAAGATTAGAGAAGGACTGGGAATCTTATAAGCTGAGGGTCAAGAGTATGCTGTATGCCAAAGACAATGAGATCAAAACTCTGAGAGAAGGCAATAATTTGACAGAGGACACTAAAATGTTGATGGACCAGTTGGAAACGTTAAAGTGAGTTTATTTTTAATTTTATTTTAAACTACGACTTCGTCCGCGTGAAACTCGATGTAAACTTTCAACCCCCTTTTCACCCCCTTTTATTTTTATTTTCGCATGTGTTTAATAAATAGTCCACTAATCATTTTACAAAACTATACCTATACTACAGTCTTTCTTGATGAGTAGTGTTTACCAACAAACAAATTAAAAATGAGGGTATAAATCACTAGTCATTTCACACCTAATAATTATTATAATTAACTTGTTCTTAAATTAATGAAAATAAATTTGATTAGTGAGCTTAGAACAATTAGATATGGTTAATTTATTTTGTATATTCAAATAAATTATGAAATGACATGCGTTTTCTACCTTCATTTCTAATTTATTTGTTGGTAAACAGTACCTACACATCAAAAAAGGCTGTAGTATAAGTCAAATCATGAATGATTATTTTAAATAGACTTCAACTCCTTCTTAACCATTTAGGGGTAGAATTTTGAACAAATTTGAACAACATTATTTTTAGTATTTTTTTGGTAGTACACGTAACAATTTTTACAAATGTAATTTGAAAAATTTAGGACTTTTCCACACAGTAACCAAAGTGAATCTTTACAATCAACGTAGTGAAGCCGGTGAAACCCATAAAAAAGAAAAACGTCGCGCATATACAAACTTTTTTCATAATTTGTATTTCAAAATTTAAGACTAACAACAATTACTTAAATTAATATAATAATCATGTATTAAAATTAATCAACCAATAAAAAAAAATTAAAATATTTAAAAACAGTTTTTAAAATCTTTAAAAACATTAGACGCCATTTTTCTTGAGTAATGTTGATATTACTGATGTTCGTGTCGTACTGACTCGAGAATGTATTACTTTTTGAATTTCGTATTTGGAGCGGCTACGACACCGTCGTGTTCCATACGTTCCATATGTATATTAAAAATTAACCTGTGGACTTTCCATACAAACTTTCAACCTCAGTTTCAACCCCTTCTGATTTACTCTATCTACAGAGAAGAGAAGGAAGAACTATCGCAATTGGTGTCTCGTGTACACAAAGAGTGTAGCGACATGAGGCATCAGATGTCGCAGCTGGAGGCGAAGCACACCGGGTCGGAACGCATCCTCACCGCGTTACGGGACGCGTTGAAGGAGGAACGCTTGGCGAGGAATCGGGCCGAGGCACAGAGGGCGGCTTTGGCTAAAGTAAATGGAACTTCATTATATTTTCATTTTGATTCACGATTATCAGGGCCTGTAGCCTTATCGCACGTGGGTTCTCTTTCTACAAACGCTAACGCTTCCAAGGCGATATCCCAAAATAAAATCTTTTTAACAAAAAAAATATTTTGTTTTTTTGGCACCGCCTAGCATAGTGAACTAAATGGGACCAATCTGGAAGATTACTTTTTCAAACAAGTAAAAGAATTTTCAAAATTAGTTAATAAATGACGAAGCTATGTGGTAACAAAAATAAAAAAAGTACGTCTAAAAGCTTACTTACTTATATTGACTTAGTTATATAAGTAAGTAAGTAAGTAGTTATTTTGACTTAGTACCTCTTTTTTGACTTAGTTTACGTGAAAAATTTTTACCCTTCTAATTTAAAGGAACAGACTTTCATACAGATTTCTCGCTCCTTTAAATCAAGGTGAGAAGTTTAGCCGAAAATATCTTAGAAGAAATCGTAAATTATCATTAATAACAATTATTTACTGCAATAGAGTTTTTCAATTCTTTCACACTTTTAGGACCTCCAAAACCTTCAAATGGAAACAAACCATACTATAGCCAGTCTACAAAAAGCCTTACACGAAAAAGAGGACGAGATCAACAACCTGCGGGAGACAACATCGACCAATCCCACTTCTGACACCAGTGCTTTGAACGTCGCCGACTATGACGTCAGCAAAGATGTCGAGACTCAGAAGATTCAGTACCTGACGCAGATGTTGATACAGAAGCAGGGCAAGATCGATACACTTCTGGCTGATAACAATATAATGAGGATACAGCTTGATAAGATAGAGGTTAGTGGTATACTCAGACTAATTAAATTAGGACCTGCCTCGTGAGACGTTACTTTTCTGTCAAAGTGTATGATCAACGATCTAATGCGATTATAAAATATAGCATCGATGTTAGTTGTAAAAATATCTTTTGTGTATTTGAATATGGTCTTTTTTGTTTGTTTACAAGTTAGCCCTTGACTGCATATTCACCTGATGGTAAGTGATGATGCAATCTTAAATGGAAGCGGGCTGACTTGTTAGGAGGAGGATGAAAATCCAGACACCTTTACAGTTTCTACACGACATCATACCGGAACGCTAAATCGCTTGGCGGTAGGTCTTTGTTGGTAGGGTGGTGACTAGCCACGGCCGAAGCCTCCCACCAGCCAGACCTGGGCCAATAAAGAAAACCTCACCGAAAACCGGCTTAGCCGGGGATCGAACCCAGGACCCCCGTCTTGTAAATCTACCGCGCATACCACTGCGCCATAAAAGCATTTTAAGAAATTAAATATCACGTGTCACAAACGGTGAAAGAAAAACATCGTGAGGAAACCTGCATACCAGAGAATTTCTTAATTCTCTGCGTGTGTGAAGTCTGCCAATTCGCATTTTTTCAGCTAGTGGATTGGCGTAACCCCTCTCATTCTTAGACGAGACTCGTGCACAACAGTGAGCCAAATATGGGTTGGTATAGATTGGCAAATTAACACATACTAATACTCCCGATGGTCCGCAGGGGTCGGGAGGGCGGTAGCGATGCCACGCACGCTTGTCTTTATACCCGCGCAGTCCTTTCCCCCGTCGCCCGCATATTATCATCACATTATCAACGAACTTGCCAAGCTGTAATATTAGAAGACTGTATAGATAAATATTTCGTTTCAGTCAAAATATCGGTCTGAACTGTCATCTCTCCGCTCCAAGCTGTCACACAGCGTGGTCCAATTCCAAGATGGCGACCGCAGTCGGTTGCGCGTGAATTACGCAAATTCGCCGCTGTCAGCACTGTCGCTACGTATGGGCGTCATTTTGAAACGCTACCCGATATTTAGGCTCTTCATACTCGTTTATATGGTAAGACAAACGAAAATAACCTTCTAGTGTTTTCAGTAAAACTTCTTTCCAAATAAAATAATACACATTTCTTGTTGTGTCATTCTTTATGGCTTATTTGGGATAGGTGGGGACAGTGACTTGAGTGGGAAAGGGCATCTTTACCCTACACACAGCGTTCACAAGTGCGTGACTCCACTCAAGGTCATTCTCCGTCATTCTAAGGTCTTATTTTACTTACATAACCTTTGTTCGACATTGGTTTTCTTCTTTTGTAATCCACTTTTGTCACTGCTAAAAATATAATATTTATTTGTACCTATATACACGTTACAAAAGATGTTACCGTAATTTCAAACCGGTATACTACTATTAAGAGTCGTGATCGCCCAGTGGATATGACCTCTGCCTCCGATTCCGGAGGGTGTGAGTTCGAATCCGGTCCGGGGCAAGCACCTCCAACTTTTCAGTTGTGTGCATTTTAAGAAATTAAATATCACGTACCTCAAACGGTGAAGGAAAAACATCGTGAGGAAACCTGCATACCAGAGAATTTCTTAATTCTCTACGTGTGTGAAGTCTGCCAATCCGCATTGAGCCAGCGTGGTGGACTATTGGCCTAACCCCTCTCATTCTGAGAGGAGACTCGAGCTCAGCAGTGAGCCGTATATGGGTTGATAACGACGATACTTCTATTATGGCACGCGACAGTAGAACAAATAGGTATTCAAATTCGATTCGATTTAGTTAGTTAATTAATCAATCATTTTACTTTAATATAATTGTTTCGTTTAATCAGATAGCTGAATGTCGCTAGTCATTACATTTTTTTTTTTTTTTTACAAGTTAGTCCTTGACTACAATCACACCTGATAGTAAGTGATGATGCAGTCTAAGATGGAAGCGGGCTAACTTGTTAGAAGGAAGATGAAAATCCACACCCCTTCGGTTTCTACACGACATCGTACCGGAACGCTAAATCGCTTGGCGGTACGTCTTTGTCGGTAGGGTGGTAACTAGCCACGGCCGAAGCCTCCCACCAGCCAGACCTAGACCAATTAAGAAAACCTCAATCGGCCCAGCCGGGGATCGAACCCAGGACCTCCGTCTTGTAAATCCACCGCGCATACCACTGCGCCACGGAGGCGTCATTTTATGACCGCTGGTTGACAAGCATTGAACAAACAACATTACAACTTATTAATACCGACATTGGCTGTGATTGAAATATACTAATTTCAAATAGTATAGCCTCAATAGCTCAACGGTAAAAGCGGTCGGACTCAACACCGAAGGGTGGTAGTTCGATCCTCGCCCCGTTGGTCTATTGTCGTACCCACTCCTAGCACAGTCTTTCCCGACTAGTTGGAGGGGAATGGGGAATATTATAAAAGATATGGCAAATATTCTTTAAAAAAAAATAGAGGCACAAATCGTCTTGTGAATAGCTTTATATCGGGAATCTCTTACAATCAATTACTATGCAAGTAGGCTTAGTTTACAAGCACTATTAATACTTCTTTGCCTGTATAAGATAAAGATAAATATACTTTATTTGCACACCACAAAGACAAAAACAAGTGAAATAAAAAACAAATTAGGAAGAGATCAGCATACAAAAGGCGGCCTTATCGCTAAGTAGCGATTTCTTCCAGGCAACCTTCGGTTTAGGAAAACTTAAGGACATCAGCAGGTGGCCTGTATGTAGTGATTATAGTTTGTAGTGATTCAGAAGGCACAAATAACCCCTTGTTTTCTATATTTCAGATTGGTTTACACCTATGGGTGGTGACAGTACTCTTCACCAGTACTCCAGAAGACAACGTGCCGCGCCCGACGAAATCCTGATCCACTCGTATACGCCATTAGATAAATTTTGTATATTTATTTATATAAATACATCACACTGTACCTTGTATGATACAATATATTATTTTTTAATAATAAATATTGAATGAAAGTTAGTGAATTGTTTTATTGTAAGTACCTATTAGCTGACACTGCAAACGTTTTGTCATATTTAAAATTGAGTTAAAAATGGCGGATTGGGAGGATAAAAAATACTTTACAATCTATGTTTATCTATAATAGTATAATAGTTTATCTAGTAAGGGATAATCTCTGGACCTACTGGAACAAATTTAAAAAAAATAAAGAAATATAGGTAGGTATATAGGTGTAGGTTTTGTACATTTAGTAGTTACTAGCCAACGTCCTGCGATTTCAACCGCGTAGTTCCTGTTCCCTTGGAAATACGGGGATTTCATATTAATCAAAAATAGCTAAGAAACTGGCTTTTAAATTAAAAATCTGCATCGAAATCGGTCCATCCGTTTGAATGCTACGATGCCACATACACCCGTCTTTTTGCATCGGGGCTTAAAAATAATGTCTAATGCCCGAGCCACACTAGCGGTAAATCAAGGCGTTAAATGATGTGAGACCTTAGTGTAGCCCAAGCTTAATATAAACCGAAAGAAAAATATTAGGATATATACCAACTCGCTATATACCTACTTCAAAAATATTGCGGGTATTTTAATTAATGCGATTTCAGCTCTTAAGATGTTTACTTTGTATAAAAATCATTTTGTTTTTTATCTATTCTTAATCTGGTTTCGTTCTTATTAGTGCCTTTGACCTGGGTAATTTTCTTTTTTGCAGTCGGATATTTTATATTTTTTAATTAGGTATTTCTTATATTATTAGTCATCATTAACATACCATAATCTGCTCACTGCTGAGCACGAGTCTTCTCTCAAAATGAGGGGGTTAGGCTACCATGCTAGGCCAATGCAGAATAGCAGACTTTGCACACCCGTAGTTGTTAGGAAAATTTTAGGAAAATTCTCTGATACATAGGTAGGTTTCATGATGATGTTATTCCTGTTAGGACTTGTAGTCCACTAAAACAGAATAAAACAATGTGGAAATGTTTGTGTTTGAGACACGTGATATTTAATTTCTTAAAATGCACACAACTGATAAGTTGGAGGTGCATGCCCCAGACCAGATTCGATCCCACACCCTCCGGAATCGGAGGCAGAGGTCATATCCACTGGGCTATCACGGTAAATAGGTACCTAACTACCTAGCCTATATAAAACTCCTTAGGTTACCAGGATAACCAATTCTGAAATAATTTTTCAATTCGAACCAGCTGTTTTATGCGTTCAACCAACCAAATAAACTCTTCTAGGTAGGTACTATATTTTATAATATATTAGAAATAGCAAATAAGATAAGTGGGAATTTCTACAATTACAATTACGAAGGAATAACCGATTTTTACCCTGCTGCTGAACTCTTTTACTAGGGATTTCCCGTAATCAGTGTAATTTTTAAATCCATTAAGCATAATATCAATAACTAGCGCACGCCCGCGACTTCGTCCGCCCTTAGACCTCTTTAATCCAGCCCTGACAGTAGTATCGCTGTGAAAATGGAGTAACTTCTCCCGTTTTCCCAACATTTCCCTTCACTGCTCTGCTCCTATTGATCGTAGAGTGATGAAAAGTATACTATAACCTGCCCAGGAGTATGAAGAATAACTGTACCAAGTTTCGTTAAAATCCGTCGAGTAGGTTTGTTTCTATAACGAACATACAGACAGACAGACACACAGAAAGACAGACAGACGAAAATTTTACTGATTGCATTTTTGGCATCAGTATCGATCCCTAATCACCCCCTGATAGTTATTTTGGAAATATATTTCAAGTGCAGAATTGACCTCTCTACATTTTTACTAAAGTTGTGTGCATTTTAAGAAATTAAATATCACGTGTCTCAAACGGTGAAGGAAAACATCGTGAGGAAACCTTATATACCAGAGAACTTTATTAATTCTCTGCGTGTGCGAAGTCTGCCAATCCGCATTGGGCAGCGTGGTGAACTATTGGCCTATACCCTCTCATTCTGAGAGGAGACTCGAGCTCAGCAGTGAGCCGAATATACGATGTAGCATTGCTTGTAATGCTGAGTTGGGTCCCTTTACTGGGTTATGCCACACATCGCAGGATATTGTCCTGACGATTAATAGAACAAATTGTGTTGTGTAGCATAATTCTCTAATAAAGCTTTTTTCTTTCTTTCTTTCTATTATCATTCTAACAATACCATATATTTTACATTATATAATATAAAATGTATACTAGTCACACTTTTATTATATAATGCAAGCTATGGATGCCCAGTTTGGGTGTAGCCTTAGTTATCGAGTGAGTGATAGGTAGATCGTTTTTATTATTTTTCTTTATCATGCATGTAGTCATATACCGCGTAGTAGCACTTTTCGACTAGAAAGTCTCTTAATATCTTCATGAATGCATTATCTTTTTCCTCATTCGGTATGTGGTGTGGTAGGTTATTGTAAATGTTTTATTGACATAACATATCGGCTCGAACTGTGTAGTATTAATTTTGACCTATAAGTAGGTATATCTATAATATAAAAAAGAATCGCAAAATGCGTTGGAAAGCGCATAACTTATCTAACAACGCCTGGACTAATTTGGCCAATTGTTTTTTTTTAAATGTTCGTTGAAGTTCTAGGATGGTTTGGGGTAGGGTAGGGGGTAGGGGTAGTTGAAAGTTTACATCGAGTATCACGTGGACGAAGTTGCCGGCGTCCACTAGTGCTTAATAATTTATATTATAAGGTTATTTAAGTACGCCATAATATTATGCAAGGGAAAACTGCGGCGTTCACTGAAATGCAAAAATACATTCTCTGAGGACTTAGCGCGAAGCTTTTTTGAAAATGGAATTTATGCCTACTCCAGTTAAAAGCCTTCTGCACGCTACTGGTCGAACTGAGTAGACCCACGAGCCACGTATTGTAATGACGTATGGTGTTGCTATGGTTACTCATGGTCTTGGCACCTCTTACCATAAGTGACACCTGAAAAAGTGTTACTGCGCCTAATAGGGATGATGACAGTTTTTTAAATTGTATATAAATTAAGAGTATGCTAATAGTCCGAGACCCAGTAACAGATATATATGACCAAGTTTCTCTCAAGTGATAATTAGTAAAACGCAGCAGAAAATCGAACTATGTTGCCTCGTGAACGTCAGCTGAGGCTCGGTGGGGGGGATAAGCAGTTGTAACCTCCCACGCTTGAAGAAAAAAAAATACATTCACTCATTTTCTCTCGGCTAAAAATTTATCAAGTTATAGCTAACCCAATACCTCAAAAAAAAAAAAAATCAGCTGGCTATAACATAGTACATTGTACGTCAGCTGATGGCTAGATCCTGGGAAAAAAATCTTCACTTTCAGTGATATCCTCTCGCCTAAAAATTTACCAGATGATAGCTTATATGTAACTATTGATAAATGTATACGTCAGCTGGCCGTATCTCGGTGGAAAAATCGTCAGTTGATACTTTGAAGGTCGTTACGTACTTACTTTCGGAGTTACAGGGATTTCAAGAGTTAGATTTGCGGCGCTGCCGCGGATCCCTGAAAAACGCTCCATACAAAATGGCACGAACTAGTGACGTCGTTGGCTCGCTGATCGTTAGATTTGTATGGGCGTTCAAACAAAATCACCAATATCTTTGTTATTTGTGTGTTTATGTTTATAGTTCATTTATTGAAAAATGTCACATTTAATGTAAGGAAGCTAAAACTGTATGAATTTTTATCTAATTACGAGAAAAAAAAAATTGATAGATTTTGAAATTTTATAATCTTATTTATTTTGCAAATATCCAAACATTCTTTGCTTTTTCTGTATAAATTAGTTAACATTGACCTTATTTACCCGAATGTATCATAAAAATCAATTTATTCAAACCTAGTCATCATCCCCATTGCAGGCCGCGTACCTACTATAAATATCTCTAAAATCATCGATCGTAGATCGTTAGATGGGCCTCAAAGCGTCGCGGAATTGTCATTGGTTTCGCACATTGAGTACGTTGTGGCTTGTTATTTTACACTTCCAAAACGAACACGAAGGCATAAATATGGGATTAAAATAAAAAAAAAACAGTAAATATTTTTTCAAGTCCACGTCCACTCACAACATGCGCTTGTTACGTATTAAGTTAAGATGTGCGTGCACGTCTTTGGGTAATGACATAAAATTGTGCGTTCTTTAGTATGGAGGGGCCCATCTAACGATTTATATCGATGTTTAAAATCGAATCTTTTGGTTCTCTTCGTTGCTAAACAGTACATATCGAGTAGGGCTGAAGTACTTATAGATAGACTAGTTATGTCTTCGGATACGGCTAGGTACTCTGTACCTACACAAAAAAAGAGCTAATAAAACAAACAATGATATGGAATTAATGAGCCACGAGTCTAAAAAGAACTAGCTTTGCTCGCGTCAATTACTGTTTCGTATTTTCCTCCTAACATAATTAGGTCGCATTGTATGTACGTAGGTAGGTATATACGAGCATACTGTACGGTGGTACATAACTGAACCAAATAAGAGTTGGTATTACGTCACAATAGGTTATTATTGTTCTTTGAAGAAATTGGCCCATTAGGTAAGTGACGTAGATATGATATAGGTTCGATTTCCAGCTCGGGTTTTCATCATCATCATATCAGCTGATGGACGTCCACTGCAGGAGATAGGCCTTTTGTAGGAACATCCAAACATCACGATACTGAGCCGCCTGCATCTGGCGTATCCTTGCGACTCGCTTGATGTCGTCAGTACACCTGGTGGAGGGTCGCCATTTCAGTACCTTGGGACCCCAACGTCGATCGGCTCTTCGAATTCTGTGTCCCGCCCATTGCCACTTCAGCTTCGCAACTCGTTGAGCTATTTCGGTGACTTTGGTTCTTCTGCGGATCTCCTCATTTCTGATTCGATCACGCAGAGATACTCCTAGCATAGCTCGTTCCATCACCGGCTGTGTAACTGTGAGCCTTCTTACGAGGCAGTCAGCGACCAAGCTCGGGTAATTTAGAATAGAATAGAAATAATTTAGTTGTTAAGATGGTTATAATAATTTAGTTGTTGTGTTGTGCACAACACATAACTACTTAATAACTTATTTAGAATTTAATATTTTCTAAATTGGTTGTAACATAAGAGGGTTCCAAAAACTATATGAACATTCCTGCAGTATGTGATTCTGCTAGAATTTGTACCTAGAATATCAACGTAGATCGGTAAAAAACATATAAGGTACCAGCTATCACAGTTTCCACCTTTCCCTGCCCTTGCCTTAGTCAATCCAATTTCTCCCCCCCGGTTGAGCGATATCGTCTTCCCATCGCTGCTTCGGTCTACCGACTTTTCATCATCATCATTAACAACCCTTATTTGGCTCACTGTTGAGCATGAGTCTCCTCTCAGAATGAGAGGGGGACGCGGATTGGCAGATTTCACACACACATTAATTAAGCCGCCATTTGAGACACGTGATATTTAATTTCTTAAAATGCACTTAACTGAAAAGTTAGAAATGCATGCCCCGGAGCGGATTCGAATCTACTCCCTCCGAACTGAAAGCAGAGGTCATATCCGCTAGGCTATCACGACTACGAGATATCTACGTAAATCTACATAAGTATACTTAGTTCGAGCTACCTACGTAAAGCTAAATAAAGATAATTAAAGGAGTACCTTACGAATCACCGATCACGTATGTATATGGACCCCGGTACCCAAGACGTAAGATCATGACGTTAATTTATAAGTAGACACTCCCTACGTTGATGAATCAACGGCTCCAACCATAATACGAGCTACATATAAAGTTGATTTGTATACGTATATTCTCTGATGAACCGGTTGTTATTTGAAAAACCTCCGTATTGTGGTCATCAGTTGTGATATACCCCGCGCTCTGTGTACACGTATTTATATGAGTAAAATGATAACTGTGATTAGCTATATAATAACTTGTAATATGCACTTTTAAACAAACACCATTCGTTCTAGTGTGTTTTAACATAGTTTTTTTTTTCGAATCGTTGTGTTCTGAGTCCGGCTTTGCAGCCTTGGATGTCTAAAGTCATTTTTTTTTAATTTAATAGTTTTCCTTGTTCAACGAGTGCGAAGATGAGGTGGTTTCTTGTTATATTTTTAGGTGAGTTTATTTTATTGTTAATAAATTTTAGACTTTATGATTAATGTAATAGATATCAAAGTCGTATGTAAGTGTTATTGGATTTAAATGTTATTTAAATCGAGCAAATATTGGTTTATTCAAATGTTCATTTTATGTCATGGATCATTAAAGCTTTTAATGTTCTATTATCCTTATTTGTAGATTTTTGCCAATGTTATTTACCTCCAAAGTTAAACATAAAATTCATATGAATATAAAGTGATAAGGTCAAAGATGTTGATAAATAATGCAATAAATAAGTCATTATTACGATTGCGTGATTTTATGACAGACAGATCTGTGTCGTAATTGTAAAATTGTTTATTTGAGACTATAAATGTTTTTTTTTTATTTCAACTGATTTTTCGTTGAATGTGGCCGATTTGGATTGTCTGGTATCTGATGGCTTGGACATTTGGTGATTCTTAATTTTCGTTAGTGTAATCGATTTTTAATTAATTAATGGTTTTTTTAATTAATTGTGTCCTATTAGGATTGACTTCAAAATGTATATTGGTCATAATTTAGACTTTGGATGCGTGGCCGGGCATATACACAACCTCGATAACTGTACAAGTTTTTAAATTGATGGTACACTTTAGTCCCATACATGTTAGGAAGTCACTACAAAAGGCCTATGTCCCGCAGTGGACGTCCATAGGCTGATGATGATGATGATGAAGATGGATGATGATGATGATGATGAATATGGATGATGATAATGATGATGATGATGATGATGATGATAAAACTTATGCTTCAAGAGCATAACATCTTATCGTTTACTATAAGAAATCATGATACCTACCCAACATGGAATAGGTAATCCTTTTAGAATTTGCTAAATAATTCTATTATAAAAAAAATATAAGAAACAAATAATAACGAATAGCTTGCTGGTCATCTCCATTCGATAAGTCCATTATGGGTCCAGGTCCAAGTCCAAGGTACAGGTACTCTTAAAACAGCGCCGGAAAGCCAGTTTCTGGCTTTCCGGCGCTGTTCCGGCTTTTTTAAGAGTCCGAATCATCATTATCAACCCATATTCGGCTCACTGCTGAGCTCGAGTCTCCTCTCAGAATGAGAGGGGTTAGGCCAATAGTCCACCACGTTGGCCCAATGCGGATTGGCAGACTTCACACACGCAGAGAATTAAGAAAATTCTCTGGTATGAAGTCCAAGTCCGAATAGCTGTGCTAAATTGAAACAATCTCATTTAATTGTTAGTTACCTACGAGATGGCGTCGATAATCCATTTGATCATGCTATGGCTCCGATCATATACCATTAAATTAATCATCCAAGTAACAGATCTTTGCTAAATTAAATTATTTGATATTGTTATTGATGATTAAATCATCAATAATTAATATTAGTAAGTAGGTTTTTTATTTTACAAAATTACCTTATCTTTTAAAATTAGACCAATATTCCCGTTCAACTCTAATTAGTCGGAAACACTAAATTAAAAAATTAATTATCACGTGTTTCAAACGGTGAAGGCAAAATATCGTGAGAAATTTTCTTAATTCTCTGAACTGTGAAGTCAGCAAACCCGCACTAGGCCAGCGTGGTGGACTAATCCTTAACCCCACTCATTCTGAGAGGAGACTCATGCTCAACAGTGAGCCGAATATCTTTCGTTCGAGCCCACGACCTATCGGTGTGATTTTGACCCCTTTTACTCATTACTGTGAGGTTACTGAGGCTTCTATTTGATCATGCTGTGGTTCTGATCAAAGACCATTCTAGCAAGCAAAATGTATATACCTATGTAATGGTCTCAACTTAGATCTGCCTCTGTAGCCAAGTGGCATGTTGATGCTCTATCTACGATCGCAAACGCTTCGAAAATTAGAAATATCACATGACACATGATCAAGATCTGTTATTATCATACATTTTTAGACAGGTCTCATGATCAAGATCTGTCATTCTCATACATTTTTAGACAGGTCACATGATCAAGATCTGTCATTCTCATACATTTTTAGACAGGTCACATGATCAAGATCTGTCATTCTCATACATTTTTAGACAGTTCACATGATCAAGATCTGTAATTCTCATACATTTTTAGACAGGTCACATGATCAAGATCTGTCATTATCATACATTCTTAGACAGGTCACATGATCACGATCTGTCATTCTCATACATTCTTAGACAGGTCACATGATCAAGATCTGTCATTCTCATACATTTTTAGACAGGTCACATGATCAAGATCTGTCATTATCATACATTTTTAGACAGGTCACATGATCAAGATCTGTCATTCTCATACATTCTTAGACAGGTCACATGATCAAGATCTGTCATTCTCATACATTTTTAGACAGATCACATGACCAAGATCTGTCATTCTCATACATTTTTAGACAGGTCACATGATCAAGATCTGTCATTCTCATACATTTTTAGACAGGTCACATGATCATGATCTGTCATTCTCATACATTTTTATAGTTTTCAAAGCGTTTGCGATCGTAGAAAGAGATTTGACGTGTCACTTGGCTTCAGAGGCCGAGGTCATTGATTCCCGCAAGGAACGGATCGCTGAAGTGCCCCCAAGCTGCGTGCTGTGCGGCGAAGCCGGCCATCCCGCGAACTATCGCGGATGCCGGAAGGCCCCACAGCCAGGCAAGCGAAGGGGCAGGGCAGCGGGCCGCAAACCGGCGGCACCCAAAAAGCCCGCTCACAGGTTTGTTCCAGCGCCGGTGCCTACCACCAACGCTTGGAACAAGCCATTGTACGGAGCGCCTAACGCTCCTAGTGCGGCACCGGCTTCTCCGGTCGCCAAACAGCCTCCGAGGGCCGCTCCTGCGGCCCAACCCCCTCTCTCGGCCCCTCAAGCCTCGTCCAAACCTTCATACGCGACTCACTCCTTCTCGGATGTATTCAGTATGGAAGAATACGATCTCTTCATTGAGAAATATAAAGTAGACCCCCTAAGGGCAATAGGCGAGCACAGTATCATGCTCCGCGCGATCGAAAACTATAAAAATTTTCTAAATGGCTCACAACGGTAGATTAAAACCACATTCCCTGACTGTCGGCTTCTTCAATGCAGACGGGCTCACCGATAAATTACTCGAGGTCCGCGAATGGATAAGCGACCACAAACCGGACATCTTTCTGGTGCAAGAGACCTTCTTGAAACCTAGCCTTCGCGATCCCAAAATAGGGAATTACCTAATGATTAGAAACGACCGGACCACCCAAAGGAAGGGAGGTACAGCTATATATCACAGAAGGGCTCTTCACTGCACTCCTCTTGATCCTCCCGAGCTTACTAACATGGAAGTCTCAGTATGTCAGGTCAGTATGACCGGCCATCCGCCGATCACACTGGTTTCAGTTTATAAACCCTGCGGTAAACGTCTCTTAGAGAGTGACATTCAGACACTCCTCTCCTTAAGTGACTCCGTCATTTTGGCCGGTGACTTTAACACTCTAAGAAGACTGACTGACCGCGACGATGCTAATTTCATTTTGCTCACCCCCGACAAACCAACACGTTACCCGAGACTGACGGACACACGAAACCAAACTCCGAGCGTACTGGATCTGGCACTCCTAAAGAACATCACTCTTGAAGTGAGTCCTTTGGAGGTGTTCTCGGATCTGGCCTCGGACTCGGACCACAGACCAGTTATACTCCAGCTTGGCCCCCCGCCCTCCACGACACCCCCGACCAAAACTATAATTAATTACGGGAGACTGTCTGAGCGTCTCAAGTCCTTGGCTTCACAGCACCTAGATAAAATTCCTGACGAGATAGAAACGTTAGGCGAAGCGCTCGCAGCTTCTTCGAACCTAAATGGCCATATTCGCGAAGCAATAAAAGATTGCACCAAGGAGGTCCCTGCCTTCAGCAAGGCCCCCTTGTTGTCGGACCTACGGGCCCTACTAACGGATAGAAACGCCCAGCAAAGACGCTACGAATCTGAACCGACCCGACAAAACGCGAGTCTACTTTGGACTCTCGGAAGACGGTGCAAGCGTCGCTTGCGCTGGCGTTATGACAGACAATGGGACGACCGACTGAGAGAGCTCGAGCCATCGCACGTAGCCTTCTACGACGTGGCAAGATATCTCAAAGCCGACCGCCTCGCAGCCACCCCACCTCTCAAACGCCCTGGCCTCCCAAACGCGATCGAGGACATCGATAAGGCCGAATGCCTAGCCGACAGTCTGGAAGCCCAGTGCACTCCAAGCACTACGGCATTTGTAAAATCACACGCGAAAAAAGTGAAGTCCGAACTCACTTCTATCTTATCTCGCCCCCCGGACGGAGTCGAAATTACCCCTACGTCATGCGAGGAAGTCTCTGCGGTTATCAAGGGCTTGCGCAAAAAGAAGGCTCCGGGGCCTGATACGATTAGCAACAAAGCTTTAAAGCTTCTCCCGGTCCAGATAATCAACCTCCTGGTGAACATCTTCAATGTTCTCCTAGCTCACTGCGCCTTCCCAGACGCATGGAAAGAAGCCACGGTCATTGGCATCCACAAGCCGGGTAAACCCCGCGACCTCCCGACTAGCTACCGCCCAATTAGTCTTCTCAACACCATTGGCAAGGTGTATGAGATAATCATTTTGAATCGTCTCAAAGCCATTTGCGATGAAAAGCAACTTCTCATCAAACAACAGTTTGGATTTCGATGTAAACACTCATGTGTTCATCAAGTGCACCGCCTCACGAAGCACATTCTAACCGGTTTTAATACATTTCATAACCCCATCGCCACCGGGGCGCTCTTCTTTGACGTAGCTAAAGCGTTTGACCGCGTCTGGCACGAAGGCTTGATATTCAAACTAAACCGTTTCGGCGTACCAAACAAAATGGTACGCTTGCTACACAGCTTTCTGTCCAACCGCACCTTCAGGTACCGTATAGACGGCACTCTCTCTTCACCCAGACAGATTCGCGCAGGAGTCCCTCAGGGCTCCGTGCTCTCCCCGCTTTTATACTCGCTCTTCACAAGCGACATTCCCACCGACCACCCGGGCGTACACGTCGCCCAGTTTGCGGACGACACCGCACTGTACGCGACGGCAGTAAACCGGGTCCACATTAGAGCCCGCCTCCAGAAGGCGGTAAACATTATAGGTAAATGGTTCCGCCTTTGGCGTATAGAAGTCAACCCAGAGAAAAGCGCAGCCGTGCTTTTCACCGGCAAAGCGGTCTCCCGTCTCAAGTCCGGACTCAAAGAAGTCTCCCTTTACGGAGCACCCATCCCCTGGCAACGTACTGCCAAGTACCTAGGCGTTACCTTCGATAACCGCATGAGCTTCTCCATGCACGTTAACAAAGCGAGAAAAAAGGCCGCATACGTAATGCACCGCCTTTACGCTATGATAAATAAGAAAAGTAAATTGTCCCTCCGCTCAAAGCTAACGCTTTATAAAACTACGATCCGTCCGATCTTAACCTACGCTAGTGTAGTGTTTGCCCACCGTCCCAAAGCGACCCTTAGGCCGCTTCAAACCCTACAGAATCGTTTTCTGCGTCAAATCACGGGCGCGCCGTGGTTTTTACGCAATAATGACCTCCATAGAGATCTAGAATTACCGACAATAGCAAAGTACATGAAACAGCTCTCTCAAAACTATTTTGACAGAGCTGCCATCCATCCCAACCAACTAGTGGTTGAGGCCTGCAATTACACTCCCAACCTAAACGCTAACTGCAAGCAGAGGCGTCCCAAGAACGTCCTTTACGATCCAGACGATGACATAACAACCGACAATGCTTCCCAGGTAACACAATCACAAGCTACACAGCGTCTTCGCCGGCGAAGACGAGGTCCCCGATATCTAACGTCACCCGGACGTGGGTTTTCTAACTCACGATCTTGGGGGCGTCCGGACTGATTCACTCAGGTCACGGTTACCTCCTCCAGAATGGCCTTCTAAGCCGGTCCGAGTCTCATAGGAGACGCCCTTAGAGAGCCGTTCCGTCCTCTATCTTTCTTTCAGCCTTCGGGTCACATCAGGCGATGCTTCTGCGCTCGCCCAACCCCCCCGGTGACGCCGTAGTGGTTCCGCAGGGAGCTATCGGCACCTACTCAGACAGAAAAAAAAAAAAATGATTTCTACATTAGATACAGAACCTATAGCTAAAGAAGCTTTTCCTTTGGAGATATTTTAGAAAGTGAACATCAGTTCAAGTTGCAGAAGAAAGAGGCACTTTCCCTTGCAAATAATTATATTTGCATCGTTTTACCATTTAAGTACAACGTGGTACAACCGTCGACTATAAAATACGCAATTTGGAAATTCTTTTTTTACGAGTCGTTACATTAAGTTCCATCATGGCTGTCAAGTAACCTCAAAGTAAGCGTTAGCTTATGTTATGAATACCTACTTAGAAAATTGATGAGTATACAAAATTGCCTATAATGTAAATTATAAATAGGCACAGGAAAACACCCATGGTCGTCACATATATATTTTCCCGTTTTGGGAATCGAATCCACATCATCGTACTCTAAAATAAGACGAGCACGTTAGTACCAGAGTTATAATTAAACATTTAACCAAAAACTAAATAACATCATTTCACATGGTACCATCAGATGGTAAAAGGAAAAGAGGCGGACCGCAGAAAAGATGGGATGACGAAATCAGAGAAATGGGTGGAGTGATGTGGAACAGGGTGGCTCTCGACAGGTGTGAATGGTAAAGGTTGGAGGAGGCCTTTGCCGATTGGCAAACAGATCATCAAAAATTAAACAAATTACAAATACTAGAATAAGCTAATTATTATTTTACGTATGAATAAGTAGATATTAAGTTTTTATTCAAACATTGTTATTAGGCTAAGTTTTTTGATCGTAATTGCCTTTGCAATTATTATTATTATTATTAACATCATTTCACAGTATATTTACCCACTCATTACTACATCAAACTAACTTAATTATATTTCGTATAGGTAGTTACACTATATACAACCTATACTACAGTCTTTCTTGATGAGTACTGTTTACCAACAAACAAATTAAAAATGAAGATATAAATCACTAATCATTTCAAACCTAATAATAATTATATTTAACTTTATCTTAAATTAATGAAAATAAATTTGATTAATAAGCTTAAAACAATTACATATGGTTTATAAATTTTATACAGAAACAATACATAATTTAAAATAAATAAGTTATGAAATGCTTCAATGCTACCTTCATTTCTAATTTATTTGTTGGTAAACATAAGTCATCAAGAACGGCTGTAGTATTAGTTTTAACTACATAAAATACTTTAACTTGAACACAAGACGACAGTCGATATTTAAGTCCTAAATTATCAGAGGACCCTACTGCTTCAGTTGCGACCTACCACTGCAACCGGCGGCAACCAATAGCGACCAGTGTCAACACAGTGCTGCCAATTTAATTTAAGTATAGCACGCTACGCCACTGGGCCCAGGCCTTTAATAATTAACTTATGAATGAATGGTATGGTGGCAAGAATTTTAGCAGACTCAGAAGTGATTACAAAAATAAGAAAATTAATGTCGAATAAAGGTTATGGTACACAATATTTGTCAGGACAACTTAATTAACAAATTAAACTGTAACCAAAATAAGACCCTAGAATGGCAGAGAATGACCTTGAGCGAAGTCACGCACTTGTGAACGTTTTTGTGTAGGGTTAAAGGCGCCTTTGACTGTTAACAAACACTCCTTTTTCCACTCAAGTCACTCTCCCCGCCTATCCCAAGTAATCTATAAAAAATTACACAAGAGATGTGGACGGCTCGAACGCCACGAGCACACTGAAGCCGTCGCCGTCCGTATCGCAAGTCGCTGCAACGCGGCGATAACAAGAATATTGGCTGAATTTCCGCGTTGTACAAAGGCTGATCCTCAAAAAATGAGCCACCTCTCACCAGTCGTCAAAGTCACCAGTCGTCAAAGTCACCAGTCGAGGCAAATAATTTAAAGAAAATTTTTGGCATAGATCGAATTTACCCTCAAGAGATATAATAAAATACTCAAAATCTCAAGGTAAAAGGTGCATAAATGACATTGAGCAAAAAACGCAACTCTTTTAACTTTTTAGTAACGCTACAAAAAATACTTCTCTCACACCAGGCGAGTAAACTTTTGCCGTGAATATTTAATATTGCTTCCATAGTGGGGTGTCATTCCAAAAATAAAACGCGATTTTTAATGACACACATGAGACCCATGAGACACTTTATAAATTCGGGCCAGGGAATCGGTGTGTTTTTGAGGCTATAATTAATTTTATCAGATAGGTATAAACCATCTTAAATTACTAAATGCTTTTTAATTGCCTTAAGTTGTTACCGGACCCATTGAGGGCGGGCATTAGAAAAATTAATACAATCGTCACGAAGTTAACCGGTTTCAGAATATCATCTACCGTACAATATCTATCTCACGGTCGAGTCTGGGTTTCCCCTTAATTCAAAGGAATTTCAATTCCAAGATAAGTAGGTACTTATTATTTTTACGATTAAATCAGCTGGTAATATGCTTACTGATTAAGTCTACAAGTAGCCATGGAGAAGTTCTGATTGTTTGTAGCGCATGGTACGATACGCTTTTTTTGGTACATCTGTGACTCTGACGGTCTGGAATAACTCCCAGACCAACCAAATAAACAAACCAATTTCAAAAAGCGACAAGTCTTCACGAAATATCGAAAACCACTTGACGTACAAAGAAGTTTTATGAAGGCCTTCGTGGCGCAGTGGATTTACAAGACGTAGGTCCTGGGTTCGATTCCCGGCTGGGCTGATTGAGTCTATCTTAATCGGTCCATGGCTGGCTGGTCGGAGGCTTCGGCTATAGCTAGTTATCATCCTACCGGCAAAGACGTACCGCCAAGCGATTTAGCGTTCCGCTACGGTGTTGTGCAAAAACAGAAAGAGGTGTGGATTTTCCCCCAACTCCTAACAAGTTAGCCCGCTTCCATCTTAGATTGCATCATCACTTACCATCAGGTGAGATTTTAGTGAAGAGCTAACTTGTAACACGCAGGTTCGCTAAGAACGGATTTTGCGTCCAAAAAAAAGGATCCTTTTTTTTTCAAAGTTGTGACAATTAATATGTCATAGTGGTGTTCTGTTACTTTTGGTTTCTGAGTTGCCAGTGGTCTGGGTGTCAGGCACTGAAATCGTTACAATTTGTGGCAAATAAGAATAAGTTAGCTTTAGTTACTTACTGTATTGTTAAAAAAAACAGTGGCCACACTGAGGTTGTTTTAATGGAAAAGTTCCACATAACCCTCTCATATCCCAGTCATGTATTTTAAGAGATCACCAGCCTACAAAAAGTATAAGTTAGATATAGTTTCTTAATGTATTGCTTTTGTTCTAGTGCCATTAACGATATGCAGTTCAAAATCCGCCATCACTCCGGAACTGCTGGAGACAGTGTTTGGAAGTCCTCACAATGGGACAGTGGCCATAGAAGCAGCACCACCTGCTCAGGCTAAACCAATTCTACCAGAAGCATTGCCAGATTCCGCTGTAGCAGACTACGCAGACCAGTCGTATGTTCCATCAGTAGCTGACTACGATAAATTTGACTGGACACTTACGAAGGTAAGTACAAGATAATCAATTATTAATTAAAAATGATTTATCTTCAGTTTAAGACAAATTACAGGTTTTTCATCATTTTCGGCAAGCAAATCCGCATACGAGTATAACGAAATTTTTTGCCGAGAATATATATCTATTACTACATATTATAAAAATTAAAAAGGAAATGTACTAAATTTAAATTATGTCTAAAGGCTCAGGCGTCGTTGTATTCGTCCGAATCGACGATCATTGGTAAAGTGCCCAGAAGGCTGGCAGTATCGCCACGTTGTATGGCAATACTAATTCTTTGGCCTAAATATAGGCCAGCCTTCCAGCCTTAATTAAAAATGTATTTTAAATATCAAATTTTATATAGATGCTTCAGGAGTATACAGAGTACTATATACTTCTAAAGCTTCTACTTACTAGAGGACCCGGTCAAGCTTTGTTTTGACTTTTATGCACTTTTTCCTTACCTCTACCCTACCCTACTTCTACCCCTACTTTTGACGGCCGCCATGGCGCAGTGGTATGTGCGGTGGATTTACATGACGGAGGTCCTGGGTTCGATCCCCGGCTGGGCCGATTGAGGTTTTCTTAATTGGTTCAGGTCTGGCTAGTGGGAGGCTTCGGCCGTGGCTAGTTACCCTACCGACTAAGACGTACCGCCAAGCGATTTAGAGAAACCGAAAGGAGTGTGTATTTTCAACCTCTTCCTAACGAGTTAACCCGTTTCCATCTTACATCAACAACATCACTTATCATCAGGTGAGATTGTAGTCAAGGGCTAACTTGTAAAGAATAAAAAAAACAAACCTTGCCCCTGCCCTACCGCTATCCTACCCCCTACCCATACCCTACCCCGTATCTTATCCTCGTATGACTTAAAATGGGAACTATCCTGAATAAACTAATCCTTTCTTTGCAGCGAGTAGCATCAAGTTCGAGAGAGAACTTCCTCCTGTCTCCCCTAGGCCTCAAGCTGGCTCTGGCAATTCTAACAGAAGCATCGACTAGTACTACTAAGAGTGAGCTGTCTTCTGTACTGGGCTTCGATAACGACATGACAGTGGTCAGGAGTAAGTTCCGGTTCATCTTGGAGTCGTTGCGGGTAAGAAATTCAATACTTTTGAAGTAAATATTACCTCTGCCTCTGATTCCGGAGGTAGGTTCGAAATCGGTCCTGGGCATGCACCTCCAACTTTTCAATTATGTCCATTTTTAGAAATTAAATATCATGTAAGGAAACCTGCATACCTGAGAATTTTCTTAATTCTTTAAGTCGTGGTGGACTATTGGCCTAGCCCCTCTCATTCTGAGAGAAGACTCGTGCTCTGCAGTGAGCCGAATATGGGTAGATAATGATGAATGATGATGAATATTTTTTTAGGATTCCATACTTCTAAAGACTAAAGAAAAAGTAACGTCAGACAACAAACTTTTTATTTACAAACAAAGTAATTCAAAAACTTCCACTGTCTAAGTAACAATTCCCTGTAATAAAGCACACGTTGCATTTTAAAATACGTAAAAAAATAACACAAAGGGCTCCCGGCAAGTCAAGTAATTCAAAGTGAAACAAGCCATATTATTAAGGAACTACAAACCTTTTTTGCTACTAGTACTCGATTTCTGTAAAATATAAGGATGTGGCATATAAGGGACATAATTAAAGATCAATAATTTACTTCGAAAATATTCATTTTAGAACACATGTTTCTTGGACATTTTTAATTAGTTTCCGTTAAAGAATATAACCCTAGAGTTATGGGAATGAATTCCAAATCACACCCTGTATTGTCTATTTACTCCGAAAATATTTATTTTAGAACGCATGTTTCTTGGACATTTTTAATTAGTATTCGTTAAAGAATAATCGTAGAGTTAAGGGAATGATGAATTCTAATTCACACCCTGTAAATAACGTTTGTTTACAGACCAAGTCGTCTCACTACGTGCTAAACCTAGCCAGTAGAATATACCTCGACGACAATCTGATACCAGGCCAACACTTCGCAGCGCTGTCAGAGAGTCACTATAAAACTGAAATCAAGAAGTTGAACTTCGGCTACCCCGTAGCAGCCGCTTACTATATTAACCAGTGGGTCAACTATACCACTGCTGGAAAAATTACAGACTTAGTCAATGCAGGTTTGTTATCTATACTAATATTATATAGCTGAAGAGTTTGTTTCTTTGTTTGATTGAACGCGCTAATCTCAGGAACTACTGGTTCGATTTGAAATATTCTTTCAGTGTTAGATAGCCCATTTATCAAGGAAGGCTATGGGCTATATTATCCCCATATTCCTACGGGGACGGGAACCACGCGGGTGAAACCGCGCGGCGTCAGCTAGTATTTTATACTTGGATTTACGTTACCAATCTGTGACCTAGATATAGGACACTGAAGTTAGTCATAGCGTCCGTGTTCTAAATGTAGGGCATCCGTTTGTTCAAACTTATTGATAAGCATGTCTTAAACTGGACTGAACAACAGTAATGAATTTGAGTAGGACGTGTTGATTACAAAATATGTAAAAAAATCACGATTGACCTACGGGAGTTTCGTTATTTAAACGGGTATTACCAGAAATATGCGTAAGATAGATGTGTAAGATAAATATTACATACTATAGCAGACTTACCGTAGTTTTTACCCGCGTAATTCCCATTCACGTGGCAATACGGGGACAAAATATAGCCTATATAACTCTCTGATAATGTAGTTTGTACTAAATTTGACTTAAACCACTGTTCATCCAATAAACAAGGTTAAATTGTTTCTAATTCGGAGCTTTTACTATATCAGTATAATATACTTTTAATTCATGTAGAATAGGACAGCCGCGAAATCTATTCTCTATGATATAAAGAAAAAGTCAACTATTCATATACTTATTGTATTTTTAACCGACCGAAACAGGAGGAGGTTGTTTCTTTATGTTTGTTACCTCATTACTTTGTCATTTACTAATCAATTTTGAAAATTGTTTTTTTGTTTGAAAGAGTATACTTCCAGATTAATACCATTCCATTTTCATGAAAATCGGTTGAGTAATTTTGTGTTAAAATGAAAATAACTGAAATACGCCTTTGAAGTCGGTTCCATTTTTGTGTTAAAAAGATTATTTTAGTCACAAATTGTTAATAGGGATGATGACAGTTTTTTAAATTGTATACAAATTAAGAGTATGCTAATAGTAAAGCAATTTTCTAAAAGTAACAGGATATCTGCGATCATTACTTTCGGAGTTACAGGGATTTAAAGAGTCAGATTTGCGGCGCTGCCGCGGATCCCTCAAAAACGCCCCATACAAAATGGCACGAACTAGTGACGTCGTTGGCTCGCTGATCGTTAGATTTGTATGGGCGTTCAAACAAAATCACTAATATCTTTGTTATTTGTGCGTTTATGTTTATAGTTCATTAATTGAAAAATGTCACATTTAATGTAAGGAAGCTAAAATTGTATGAATTTTTATCTAATTACGATAAAAAAAATTTATAGATTTTGAAATTTTATAATCTTATTTATTTTGAAAATATCCAAACATTCTTTGTTTTTTTTTTGTATAAATTAGTTAACATTGACTTTATTTACCGGAATGTATCATAAAAATCAATTTATTCAAACCTAGTCATCATCCCCATTCTAATTTCCAGATGACGTAGCAGGAGCCACCGCTTTAGTGTTAAACACAATCTTCTTCAAAGGCACATGGCAACATCAGTTCAACCCGAACGTCACCAAGCAGGATGTCTTCTACACCTCAGCTACAGAGAAGAAAGACACCACCTTCATGCAAGTTAGGGACAACTTCTTCTACGCCGAATCTAATAAGTTGAACGCCAAAATTTTGAGGATGCCGTATTTGGTGAGTATCTTTTTTTCTCCTTTCTCTTATAATGAAATGAAAATTAAATGAAATTTACTTTATACACCAAAAAGAATAATAACAAGCAAGAAATTAACTTAAAAACTAATGTACAATTGGCGGCCTTATCGCTAATGAGCGATCTCTTCCAAACAACAAATCCAAAAAGAGAAAATAAATACAACGAATAATGAATAATAACGGGTGTACACATAAAAAGAAAAGTAGAAGATACATTACACTTAGATAATAATATATTAAATCAAAATCAAAATATATATATAAAGACATACGAATATACATACATACCTACCAAAAATTACATATATACCTACATAAATAAAAATACATACGAATAAATATATATATATTTCGGAGGACTGAATAGGTATGGGTCAGCTATGATGGAATCTTGGAAATAATATTGCCAGTAAATAGCAAAATAATCACTTTAATGTAATCACAAAATTATTTAACAATAACAATTAATTAACAATAATAAATTGAATGGAAACGCGGTAAGTTTTATGCCATGAGGCCGTTCGTCCCATTTTTTTATGACAGTTCTACTTTTTCTTTCCATATTCCATATTCTTTTTCTTCTTCTTTTAAAAACGTCCAACGACATTCCAACTGGCCATGTTACACATGTACAGGCCTTCATGGCATAAACCTCACCCAAGTGCAGTACTTGACGTTTCCTACTGCCGCCATAAGATGGCACTATTATTATCTAATCTCCGACATATATAACATAAACATACATAAATTTTATTTAATTAAATACTCTTATACTGTTACTCGGCAACCTGTCCTTCGACATTGAGCCGTTCGTCTGTTGGTTAGAGGTTATGGGTCATCAGAAGGAGTAAGTCCATTAATAAATCTCCTATTATGCTGTATTCTAGCTATCTTTCTTGGTGAGTATCTAAATACAGTTTCGTTTTCATACATTTCTACACGACATCGTACCGGAACGCTAAATCGCTAAAACTAACCATGGCCGAAGCCTCCCACCAGCCAGACCTCGACCAATTAAGAAAACCTCGATCGGCCTCACTCGACAAAATTGAAATAAAACTGTGAAATTCCTACCCACAAAGTACTAAACTTAACTGAGCAAATAGTAAATTTGTCATCTATAGAAGAGGTTTCATTTATTTGTAAATCATATTAATCATTCCTATAAATAACTCCCAAAGGTTACGGCTGTATTTATATAATTATCACTTATTGATAGGTAAAATTCTTGAAAAGCGTGAATATAATATTTACTCGACGACAAATCTATTAAGCTACTGCTTTGTTTGAGTATTCATAATTATACGGTTTTAGACATTTTAAAAATATAGGTATAGTACTTACATGGTAATTAATTGACATGAGTATACCATGCAATTTTATTTATTAAGTAACGGACGCCTTTATACGCGTGAATCATCCCGCGAGAACCATGTATTTTTTCGGGATATAACGAGGTTTTATATTGCTCCATAACCTCTCTATCTTCCAGTGAAGGCCCCATTAAAATCGGTTCAAGATTAGATCGGACAAACAGAAAGACAGACAGACATTTTAAAAAGCTTGTTTATGATTTAGTATCGTGCAAATAGCTTACTAAGCAGCAGCAGCACTGACAGTATGAACAAACACAGTTATTTTAAAATCACAGACAAACACTTCAATTTTATTTATAGATATTGATGATAATTATTTTATAATACTTACAGAAAATATAGTCAACTTCGGCAGATCTATCAACTAAAAAAACCGGATTTGATTGAAACAATTTACTTTATAATAATTAGGTATCTTTAATTATTTCAGGGTAACAAATTCGCCATGTACATCATAATACCTAACTCTTTGACTGGTCTGGATGAGATCTTCAACGAGCTGACGGAGTTACGCAGCGAATTGTACTACCTGCAAGAGTATTTGGTGGACGTCACTATCCCGAAGTTCCAGTTTGAATATACTTCGATATTGGATGGAATCCTTAAAGAGGTGAGTCAACTATTATAAACTATTTCAGAAATTTTTAGGGTTTATGTTGACGGCAGTTTATTATGATCATAAGACATTCCATTGACCATATAATAGCCAATAGTCAATAGTCATTTATTTAAATTAGGCTTATTTTACAAGCGTTTTCGAAACGTCAGGTATTAATTATTAATTAATTAATATTATATAAAAATAAGTCGGGTTTTCCTTCCTGACGCTATAACTCCAGAACGCACGAACCGATTTCCACGGTTTTGCATTCGTTGGAAAGGTCTCAGGCTCCGTGAGGTTTATAGCAAAGAAAATTCAGGAAAAATTTCAACGTAAGGTAGAGGTAGGGTAGGGTACGGGTAGGGTAGGGGTAGGGTAAGGGTAGGGTAGGTGTAGGGTAGAGGTAGGGTAGGGGTAGGGTAGGGGTAGGGTAGGGTAGGGGTAGGGGTAGGGTAGTGTAGGGGTAGGGTAGGGTAGGGTAGGGTAGGGGTAGGGTAGGATAGGGGTAGGGTGGGGGTAGGGTAGGGTAGGGGTAGGGTAGGGTAGGGGTAGGGTAGGGTAGAGGTATTTGAAAGTTTACATTGCGTTTCACGCGAACGAAGTCGCGGGCATCCGCTAGTTACGTAACGTGTTTTTCTCGGAAGGAACGGACTACATATCCGTTTACATATACTAGTAATGTGGTTTCATACAAAATACACACGAAAGTGTATAGATACGTCACGGGGACATGTAAGTGACGACAATGGGATGTTTATATTATAACATTACGTCCTGTTGCCGTTTCGTTGTATGAAAGAAAGAAAGAAAGAAAATAAGTTTATTCACTTTTTAGTGACACAAACAGTACATCCTATCTTAGATATTATATGACTGTCTGTGACACCAAACAGAAAGGGTTTACAGCTCATCATTAGCCGTTCATCGCAGGAAGGCAATGCCTAGCGCTGATTTTCAGCTGAGACCCGGGTGACGTCACAGTAAGTTATAATTACAAACTAAATAACCAATCAAAATACTTTTAATACATTCAAATGTGTTAAAAGTGCTAACCCTGTTTCATATGCAGCGACCTTAAATAGTATAGGTACTTAAATGTTCACCTTTAAACTAAATACCGTATAACAACAAAGTGGATTGCTTTATTTTTTCCCCTCTGATTCACTACGGCATGTTATTCTCGTAACTCCTTAGGTTTTCCTCTTCGAGTAACAACATGCCGCTGACGTCATAAATGACAATTTGGGTATTTCCTTCACGATTGATTGCGCTGCGGTTTGCGACCGACATTGGCATAAATCACGAAATTGTTTACTACCTAATACGAGTAGTTACTTGCGATTTTATAAAATGTACTAGCGGACGCCCGCGACTTCGTCCGCGTGGAATTTAGTTTTTAACAAATCCCTCGGGAACCATGGATTTTTTCGGGATAAAAAGTAGCCTATGTGTTAATCTAGGCTATAATATATCTCAATACCAAATTTCGGTTCAGTATTCGAGGCGTGAAACAAACATTCATATTATCAAAATCATCAGTTTTCACAAATCTCGGGAAACCTTGGATTTTTTCGGTCTATGTGTTAATCCAGAGTAAAATCTATTTCCATTTCAAATTTCAGCCAAATCGCTTCAGTAGTAGCGGCGTTAAAGAGTAACAAACATCCAAACATACATCCAAACATCCATACAATCTTTTGCGTTTATAATATTAGTAGGATAGTTATTTAATGAGTAGGTATACAAATTTGGCTTCTTTAATTTTACTACCTACCAGCGGCGAAGATCATGCTTCATGCATTCATGTAAACCGATTCCCGGCGGGTTACCTTTAAAATCTATGCATATTCATTGTTGTACTGTTTCTCATATATCTACAGATACACCTGTAAATATATGAGAAACCGATACCGGAGTTAGTACCACGCTGAATGAATTTCCTTTTCTTTGGGACGGCTTACCTTCGTCTAAATTCCATCCTTCGCCACTGCTACCTACGTCTATTTATATATGAGTAGCTGACGCCACGCGGTTTCACCCGCGTGGTTCTCGTTCCCGTGGGAATACGGGGATAAAATATAGCCTATAGCCTTCCTCGATAAATGGGCTATCTAACACTGAAAGAATTTTTCAAATCGGACCAGTAGTTCCCGAGATTAGCGCGCGTAACAAACAAACAAACTCTTCAGCTTTATAATATTAGTATGGATTAAGTACTCTTAAATTCCGCAGCCAAGGTGTATATGACGTTTCTCTCTTCTTAATTAAGTCTTTATTTTAAGTTAAATTAAGTTCTCTTCTTAAGTCTCTTTCCTAATAACATTTTATGATTTCAGTTGGGAATCCGGCAAGCGTTTGAAGACACTGCCTCTTTCCCCGGCATCTCCCGCGGGCAGAGCCTGGGCAGTCGGATGAAGATCTCGAAAGTGCTGCAGCGATCTGGCATCGAGGTCAACGAACTCGGCAGCGTCGCGTACTCCGCTACAGGTCATTTGAGAAACTTTAAGCATACATTTAAGATCAGGGCTTTGAGGGCCTCCGTGGCGCAGTGGTATGCGCGGTTTATTTACATGACGGAGGTCCTGGGTTCGATCCCTGGCTGGGCCGCTTGAGATTTTCTTAATTGGTCCAGGTACCCTACCGGTATGGACGTACACTCCCGATGGTCCGCGCGGGCCGGGGGGCGTGTAGCGATGAATGAAAACTCCACGACTGATACACCTCAAACCCCGCCCTCACGATTTCACACCGCGTAGTCTTTCCCACCGTTGCCCGCATATCATGGGAGTGTCATCAACGAACTTGCCAGAATGACGGCCTCCGTGGCGCAGTGGTATGCGCGGTGGATTTACTTGACAGAGGTCCTGGGTTCGATCCCCGGCTGGGCCGATTGAGGTTTTCTTAATTGGTCCAGGTACCCTACCGGTATGGACGTACCGCCAAGAGATTTAACGTTCCGGTGCGATGTCGGGTAGAAACCGAAAGGGGTGTGGATTTTTATCTTCCTCCTAACAAGTTAGCCCGCTTCCATCTTAGATTGCATCATCACGTAACATCAAGTGAGATTGTAGTCAAGGTCTAACTTGAAAAGAATAAAAAAAAGGTAGACTATTTGTATGTGTTGCGTTCCGTGACATCTCGTGACGAGAGTAAGATAAACGTCGACCAATAGCGGTAGAATCGAGAACATCGTTTTTGGTGCGTATTTTCACAAACACGATACCTTTCAGTAACATTTCATGTGCTTTGAATACCTGCGTATTTATGGAGACTTGCTCTGCGACACGCAGGTACCAGACCTGCGTGTCATGTATGGCTTGTAGCCATGTGGCAAGTCCTAAACCAATTTTGGATATTCTTTTACCACTAAAAAGCATAGCTGGGCACCGTTAATCAAATAGTTAACTTCGTTAATCGGTAATCAGTTACAAAAAAGTTAGCTTCGTTAAACGTTAAAGCGTTACATTCCGGAAGAATTAACGCAAGTTAACGTTAATCGTTAATCCGTTAATATGACTGGTTAATATTGCATTTTTATATCGTTGTGTGAGAACCCCATTGGAAAAATAAAGGTGACCACTGGGGAAAAGTGCCATAATTTGTTTTTAGTTGATTTTATCTATAATTTTAACATAAATATAGTAATTTGTTGATTTCTTTGAATAATAATTCTTTCATAATTTCTTACTTGTCTAAACCTGTTAATAACGTCGCTATGCTAAAAAGCCACATTATTTGTGAGTTGATAGGGTATATTTTACCCCCGTATTCTCACGCAAAAGAGAACCACACTGGTGAAACCGCGGAGCGTCGGCTGGCACTTTATAAATGAACTGCAGCTTTACATATAAACATGAATTTGTATTTTACAGAGATCGCCCTCGAGAACAAGTTCGGAGAAGCCTCAATGCCGAATGCCGAAGTGGTCGCCAACAGGCCGTTCCTGTTCTTCATCCAGGACGAGGCGACGAGACAACTGCTGTTCACCGGACGAGTGTCCGATCCGTCCGTCGTGGACGGAGCTTTCAAACTGCCATAGAAATGTATTAATGTTAAAGTTATATAGTTATTCTTAAGGTGAAAAACCACACATTGGCTGGTATATGTTCTGTATGGTATTTAAAGGAGATGGTCCAAAGTACCCTGGCAAAAGTAAATAAAACTGTTTTTTTAGACTATTATTGATTATACAAATCTACGAATTTACGTTAATTCTTTCGAAATAATGAATCTCTCCCAATAAATGCAACGCTATTAAGGGTAATAATGGCGGAGTCGATTTGACGTTTGCTGTCAATTGTCAAGTCATAGTTGCTCTATGGGCGCCATCTTGTTAAAACTCAAAAACTTGGGTTTTAATTTTATTAATTTCTTTATATTTAGTTACACTTATTTACTCATTTAGATTGTAATAAAATCTTTGTATTTTTTACATTTTAATGATACGGGGTACAAGAGTGGAGCTGAAATGGACCATCTCCAATGACAATTTAGTATTCAATAAGAAATACTTGCTAGTCAAACTGTTTCCGTCGTAGTATATCGAATAGTGGGTATTGTATAGTCCAAAACTCCGATTCATCCCTTGTGACTCGAGAAAAAGCTTCAGGGGCCCCATTATAACTATTATTATCACTCAATATTTGTCAGATATATTATGATGCGTGGGTTTTCTCCGGCCCGTGTGATGGTGGCTTCCTTCTGATTGGTGGGGGGGGGGCTGATGGTGGGGAGGGCAGATATATTATTAAATATTCTATATATCCAGTACCTACCTATAGGATTTTTGACGGCCTCCGTGGCGCAGTGGTATTCGCGATGGATTTACAAGACGGAGGTTCTGGGTAAGATCCCCCAGCTGGGCCGATTGAGGTTTTCTTGTTAGGATATATGGTCAAATGATGACAAAAGAAATATTTACATTTCTCTACGCACGTTACTGATTTCTTACCAATCGAGGCCGAGTTCTTACCAATATTGTACAGGACATATCCAAACCCAACGTGTCCAATCGACCAAGTGGAAAATCACCTAAAAAGAACAGTTCAAATTAAACTAAGAGACAAAACAAAGCATTTTATATTTGCCACAATAAAGTTCATGACATACCTACGATAAATAAAAGTGTACAACCTAATAATCTTTTGTTTTCCTAAATTAACTATATGTATTTTACTTAATATTTTATTAAATACGAAATGCACTAACCTTCTTTATACTTTATTAAGCTTCTAAATTTGGGAAGACTATGAGAAATCCAGAGTTACTGCAAACTGATTTAATTTCTAGATGCATATCCAGATACAGTATTAGAATCCACAAATTTTGCCAAGAGCCTTACAAAATTATGAAATTGCCAGGATTACGGTGCGTCGCTGATAATTTGGACCTCAGACCTCTCTTCCATTTGGAATCTGAAAGGGTGATTTGGAATATAAATCCACCAGCTTCAATGAATTTTACCAGGCTTACTGTTTTTATCTCTGTTAGAATAATTACCAATGATAATGCTAGTCATATCAAGGATAAAGCTTGGAACGTGTTCTACAGAGTAACCCCGAATGATACTTACCAAGAATTTCTGGAGACCCGGAATAACAAAATATACCAGTGGACCAACAAGGTAGTTCATGATCAGAAATTATTGGTAAGTATGGATAAATATTAAACGAATAATTGAACAAAATTCTGAGAAGCAGTTAGCATAAACATATCATTTGAAAAGAGATACCTAGAAGAACATATCTAAAAACTGACCAGGTAAGAATCGAGGTACATGCTTTTAAAAATACATGCTGCAAATTCTATTAAATTAAACGGTAATTCATAATTTTAGTAAGGCTCTTAGGAAAAATAATCCACAATTTTTTCTAAGAGACTTACTAAAGTTATGAAATTACCGGGGCCACGGTGCGTCGCCTGAAACCTTTTCAATTTGGAACGTGAAAGGGTGATTTGGAATCTAAATTCATCATGGAGTTTCAATACAATTTACCAGGCTTAATGTGTTTGTCTCTGTTACGATCACTACCAATTTAATACCAATTTGATAAAGCTTGGGATATCAATGATAAAGATTCTAACGTGCTCTACGAAGTAACTTCTCAACTCCGAATGATACCTCTTAAGAATTTCTTGAAGCCAGGAATAGCATGCAATAGCAGTGGACCACCAAGGCATATCATTATCTAAAATTATTGGTATGGATAAATATTAATGGAATAAATAACCAAGATTCTGTGTCTCACTTAGCATAAAAATATCCTTTAAAATACAGCATGCATTTTTAAATATACCTAGAACTGACAAGATCAGAATCAAGGGGCCATTGACTTTAGTATTCAGTTGAAACTGTGTGACAATATTATTTTTAAACTCTTCGACAAAGCAAACAGCTCCTAACAGCCTTAAACACAGTGTGTAGTGTTATGACTACGAGAAAACCGGTTTGCCATGACAATTTAGGTGTAATTTACCTCAAGAGATATGTACGTAATTCCCATTCATTCTACATCGTTCCCCGGTCTTTTAACACCAGTCACATTTGTTTACGTTCATTCATTATTTGTAAATTAAGCATTGAGACAAAAAACAAGTTTGCGACCACACGTGAGTCAGGTTTTGTCATTTTGGCAGTGTTTTGCGTAAGTTCAAGTTTTCAAGATTATGTTTTTGTCTATTGGTGAGTTTAGTGTTTATTTTGTTCTAGTGTTTGGCTATTAGATTTAATTGTCAGTCTTCCAAGGTGATGGGTATCTGTAACACGTAATGTATTTATTAAAATCTACACATTAGTTGCAAAGGTCGCAACGCTTGGATGAATATCCAAGTTTTTTTATTAGAATAGAAAAACTAGCATATATTAGAATTAATGGCTGCAAAAAAATTGACTTTTGTTTATTAACTTTTGGAAATGCTTTAAACCATCTTATCTTTTGATGTAATTAAGTAAAACATGTCTCTACTTACAACAGTTTTCAAAAATTTTCCATTTGATGACATAGTAAGCTATATTTTTATACTAGTCTATATATTACCTGCTGCTTGAGTTAGATACAGTAAAGTCACTTAATTGGTATGACAAAGAAACGTGTCTTGAATCGTAAATTCTTAATACATATATTTCGGTTACATAGATTTATATTAACTGATAAAATGTTACTTACAGTAAGAGGATTATCAAACCCTGTTAAAGCAATTTCTACTGGACATATCCTTGATTTTTTTATCAAAATCAATTCGTTTATTTGAGCTGCTGAGTTTCTGGGCGGCTCTCGACTCGTCGAAAGACTACAGTTTGAAAAGCGCTTGCATATCATTCGAAATAAATTTAATACCAAGTTGTCTGTGCTCGTAAATTTTGTAAGGATTTCGTTTTTTTTCCCGTTTTCCCAACATTTCGCTTCACTGCTTTGCTGCTATTGATTGAGCGTGATGAAAAGTATACTGTAACCTGCCCAGGAGTATGAAGAATAATTGTACCAAATTTCGTTAAAATCCGTCGTTCGTCGTCTTTTCTATAACGAACATACAAACAGACAGACAGACAAAAATTTTACTGATTGTATTTTTGGCATCAATATCTATCACTAATCACCCCCTGATAGTTATTTTTGAAATATATTTCATGTACAGGTTGGGCAGGGGACATAGTTGGCAATAAACGTTGGGGTCCCAAGGTGCTGTAATGGCAACCCCTCACTGGAAAGCGCAGTGTTGGTCGATCCCCCACTAGGTGGACCGAGGACAGCGAGTTGCAGGGAGGCGCTGGATGCTAGCGGCCTGAGACCGTGGTGTTTGGAAGTCTATACAAGAGGCCCATGTCCAGCAGTGGACGTCCATTGACTGATAATTATGATGATGATCATGAGCATTGCCAGCAACTAAAGGCACATGAGGTTAGGCACGCCTGAGGTTTTTTGTTTTCATTCTTTACAAGTTAGCCCTTGACTGATGGTAAGGGATGATGCAAACTAAAATGGAAGCGGGCTAACTTGTTAGGTGGAGGATGAAAATCCACACCCCTTCCGGTTCCGGTTCTACACGACATCGTACCGTAACGCTTAATCGCTTGGCCGTAGGTCTTTGTCGGTAGGGTGGTAACTAGCCACGGCCGAAGCCTCCCACTAGCCAAACGGTTTACGGAGATAGGAAGCCTTTTTGTACGACGTATTCCTTGCATGCACTGTGTTCCTTGTTTATAGGCGATGGTTTTGATTATCCATTTACCATCAGTTGGACCATCTCTGATTGTTTAAGTGGTTTCGAATTACGAGGTCCTGGGTTTGAATCCTGGTTCAGGTTATGAGATACTGAGGGTATATCCCGTGCCTCGGACAGCATGTTAATGAATTTAGCAACCTACATTTAAGCAACGTCGTGGGTTTAAACTCCATAAACCCCTCCAATAGTGGGCCGTTAAAATAGGCTGATAATAGTAAGCCATCTGATTGTTCCGTCAATAATTATAAAAAAATTATAATAATTTCTTATGCAGTAGAGATGATCGTGACCTTTGCGATTAAATTCGGGAAGGTGAGCTTGTAGAAGACTTAATGATGAACCGGTCCGTAATATACTCAAAGGCACAATTATCCACCCACTTTAATATGTCGCAAGTATATTAAAGTGGGCGGATAATTGTGCCTATGAGTATACTATTGGAACTTTTGCATTTTTAAATAATGTAATGATAATACCACAATTGAAGGCATTATGGAAAATAAACTAATCCTGCTTCTACAGGAAAAAAGTTAATTCAGTGACTACGAGAATTTAAAATGTGTTAAGACTGCACTATTAGATATTATGGAAAATATCCTATCAAGCGAAAACCTGTTTAATAAAAAAAACATACATATCTGACGTCAGCAGAAATTAAAAATTTAATGCTTTGGCCAATACCCCTAATAAAGACAAATAAAAATTAATAGGTTACTTTAAATTATCAGACGAAATCCCGCTTTTTTGTAAAGTCAAAAACTGGTTTACTTACCTACCTAACAGGAAAGTTTTAATCTCAATTTAGCTCCATATTATTCTTAGAATATGCACGAGTATGTTCTATTTAGACTGTCGTCTGTTTTTTTATTGAAACATAATACATAACATCTATACTAATATTAAAAAGCTGAAGAGTTTGTTTGTTTGATTGAACGCGCTAATCTCAGGAACTACTGGTCCGATTTGAAAAATTCTTTCAGTGTTAGATAGCCCATTTACCGAGGAAGGCTATAATTTGTCCCTGTATTCTTATGGGAACGGGAACCACCACCACCATCCATCAATTGAGGAGTAGGAATCCTTATGTAGATTCCTTTTCATGAAAGACGTCTCGTGGCTAAAACCGGAACTAATTGACAGTGCATTGCACAAATTACGTCTGGGGGACTTCTTTCATGAAGAGACTATACCTTCACAGCAATACCTTGGCGGCAGAAAAAAGAATGATGTAGTATTTCCCCGAACGAGTTCTGTTACTAAAACCTACTATAAATAAGCAACTAAGATGTATAATATCAAAATCTAGTCCACTGTCGTTACGGCAAACTAATTCAAGGGTAATTTAACACAATCTTTTGTGAGATCTTTTTTTCCCGTTTCCTACAATCTCTGATGAAGATAATTTATTAAAACCAGTCTTAGACGTTGTTTATAAGTTATTGCTGGCTGTAGTTAACTTTAATTGCCCGTGATCTGTGATAAATAACGAATCAACTCTGTAATAGGTTGTTATTTTTGAAATAATATTATAATCCTTGTACATTGAGGATTATCTTTTTATGTAATCGTTTCTATGCTTCTCATGGTTAACTATGATGGCAAACATAGCAGTTCTAAAAATTCAGTGACACTGTTTTCTTTATAACTGCTGTATAAAAAAACTGATTCAGTGGCATTCTTATCTAACTAGATGATCATCATCAACCATCATTAAACAACAACATCCTTAACAACCCATATCTTATTTTTGCGCAAGAGTCTTTTCTCAGAATGAGACGGGTTAAGCTAATGGTCTACCACCATACTGGTCCAATTCGTTGGCAGACTTCACCCATGTAGCCAATTACAAAAAACCTCACTCAACTTATTTAGGTTTCCTCACGATGTTTTTTCTTCACCGTTTGAGACACGTGACCTTTAATTTCTTAAAATGCACATAGGTAATTGAAAAGTTGGAGTTCCTTGGACCGAATTAGAACCTCTGAATCAATGCAGAACCTCTAAATCAGAAGTCATATCTTTAAGGCTATCACGGCTTACATAAAGATGATATCTATATGAAAATTTATATTTCCCTAAATCAGGACATAAAGAATATATGAAAAAGGTTGCAAGTTCAACTGGATTAAGACGGTCTAAAACGGTGTTGATTGGAAGTCCTGAGAGGTTTATTTTAAGCAGTGAACGTCCATCGGCTAATACTGATGAAGATCATTCATAGTAGACTTGTCTAGAACTGTCTTAATAATAGATCAATCGACATAAAATACTTAAATAATTAATTTCTTTACAGCCATCGCCCTAACATGTATACAGGCATGCATCACTGGCAATGCGGTACCTCAAGAGATATCGCGTCTCAACTTCTTCGATACAGACCTCTTGCGGTATGCAGCGGAAGACAGACGAGGCAATGTCATGGTGTCTCCAGCCAGTATAAAGTCAACGCTGGCTATGATATTGGAATCAGCCGCCGGCGATACAGAAGCTGAAATCAGGAGTGCTTTAAGACTGTCGCCTTATAAAGATGAACTTAGAGAGCAGTTGAATTTGTATTTAGCGTCACTTAACGTGAGTAGATTTTTGCCATTATTTTATCAAGGGCTCTTAAGGGTAACAGGTTTCAAATGTTCAGCTTCAGACTTTGAAACCTGTTGCCTCATAAAGCTACTACGGTTCAAACTTTATAATTTTCTTACCTTACCTATGGGCTGATAAACTTTCTGCTTCTTTAACTACCATCCTACCATCATGATGGTAGGATGGTAGTTTCAAGATTCCATCTACGATGGCAGCTTGAAACTACGATCTTCAGCTCATCCCGTAGCACTCGCTGCCTCCTCAAGGGGATACCTTCTTTCTTTTATAAGAGAAGAGGAATTTTCTTTCCTATGAGACGAGGAAGTGGGTTGACTGCTTTCGTGTGTTAAAGAGTTATTCTAACGACCGCTATCATATCGGATGCCGGTGACCAGTAATTACGGATTAACGCAATGGGTATGCATAAGATTTTTGATTAGAGTATTTAGGCAAGGCACTATAAATTGTACCTACAAAATAGAACCTCAATTCTTCTAGGTCCCTCAGTCTTACAGTTACAAGCGTCTAAGAAGTGTGTATACAAATAAATAAAAAGCCATATTATTTTCAGGCAAACACACCAGGGGTAAAGCTACAAAATTCAAATTCCATTTTTGTATCAAGAAGACTAAAACTGAGAAAGGAGTTTGAGCAGATAGTCAGAAACGCGTACTACGCGGACGTTTGTCCCGTGGACTTCAGTAATACTCAGACAGCTGTGGAGACTGTCAACAAATGGGTGAACCAACATACTAATGGACTCATACCACGAATTGTCGAAGCATGTACGTATTTATCAATCAATCAATCAATCAATTTATTTATTTGCAGATACATGCATATTTATATACAGGTGGTCGGTAGATGTAGTTGTTAAATGTATCTTACCAATTAGGCATGCAAATTATTTATTAAGTATTTAATGATTCAAATGACAATTTCACCATTTAAAATTTATATCTTTCAATAATTTTGTACGTAAACATTTTATGACGTCGTATGTACATAATGATCGTTAGATTTGTATGGACGTTCAGACAAAATTACTAATATCTTTGTTATTTGTGCGTTTATGTTTATAGTTCATTTATTAAAAAATGACACATTTAATGTGAGGAAGCTAAAACTATGAATTTTCATCAAATTACGATAAAAGATTTTTTATAGATTTTGAAATTTTATTATCTTATTTATTTTGCAAATATCTAGACAATCTTTGCTTTTTGTGTATAAATTAGTTCACATTGACCTTATTTACCCGAATGTATCATAAATATCAATATATTCAAACCTAGTCATCATCCCCATTCAGAAATAAATTATAGCCTATGCTACTCGGTAAAGCAGGTAGCCTTCTATTGGTAAAAGGATTTCGAAAATCGACATCATCCGACAAATCAAACTCAATCTTTTTGAAGTTGGTTTAAATATTATAATACATGCAAACTGGTATAATTATTACTCAATTAATATTTATTTTGCCTCAAAACTGTTTGCTCGGTAATACCTGGTGACGACAGTTCGTAGTTTAATTGCCTAGAGTTCATAGAAATATGAATTATAAACCATAGTACAGTAAGTATGTTAAGAGTGTGCAATATGTAATTTGGTGGTTACAAATGGTTCTGGATCTCAGATTCTGGAAAAGTTAGGAGCCTGATATTTGGGTAAATGATATTTCAAAGTGTTAGCTTCGTTATGACTATACAAAATACACAATTTGTAAAACTTTTCTCGATAGTTTATTTTTTTGAAAAATACATATTTTGCTCACATTTTGCTTTCAATCTCAGGAAAAGCAAACTTATTTTCTTAAATTTTTGTTTTGTATAGAAAATTAGGTATATATCTTGAACATGGCCATTTTGTTTTTCGTTATGTTGTTTAATTTATTTGCAATTAGGTAAAAATGGTCACGTCATAAAATTTGCGTCGCGCGTCAATCGGTCCGTGCTTTTCACTCACGTGAAAGTCATAATTCGGCGTCTCGCTTGCGCTTCGAATTTTATCCATATCGTACCGACACGCTGCGCGCTCTTACCCTGGAATAGGGATGATGACAGTTTTTTAAATTGTATATAAATTAAGAGTATACTAATAGTAAAGCAATTTTGTAAAAGTAACAGGGTATCTGCGATCATTACTTTCGGAGCTACAGGGATTTAAAGAGTCAGATTTGCGGCGCTGCCGCGGATCCCTGAAAAACGCTCCATACAAAATGGCTCGAAAAAATGACGTCATAGGCAATGTAATGATCGTTAGATTTGTATGCGCGTTCAAACAAAATTACTAATATCTTTGTTATTTGTGCGTTTATCTTTATAGTTCATATATTAAAAAATGTCACATTTAATGTAAGGAAGCTAAAACTGTATGAATTTTCATCTAATTACGATAAAAAAATTTTAGTAGTTTTTGAAATTTTATAATCTCATTTATTTTGCAAATATCCAGACAATCTTTGTTTTTTATGTATAAATTAGTTAACATTGACCCTATTTACCCGAATGTATCATAAAAATCAATATATTCAAACCTAGTCATCATCCCCATTCATAGTCGTGAAGTGAACAATCCCCCACAAACCAATATTCAGTATTCACCCAGGGGCTGACTATTGAATCATCCTTCATTGCATTTCATAAACAAACTACTAGAGAGCCCCTAGGTGACTGGAGTTTCAAGCAAATGTTGTCTATGATTTTACATTAGATCTTTGAAAATTCTGTGACAGAACCACAGAGAGACGTATTTTGTTAATTCTTTGACATTTTACAAAATAATTGAGTTTCTATTTTCTAATATTTTCATTTACTTGTTGTTTTTATTTATCATAGTAAAATTTAATTCGTTCAAGAGTACAATAGATCAATTTTATCAAAAAGTTTCTTTCTCACAAGAAGGAGTTGTTAAAAAAATATTGAAGATATGTGGACGAACATGATCATAATCAAAATTATCAGCCGATGGACGTCCACTGCTGGACATAGCCGTCTTGCATGGACTTTCAAACACAACGGTCTCGAGCCGCCAGCGTCCAGCGGCTCCCTGCAATCCGCTTGATGCCCTCGGTCCACCTAGTGGGGGTTCGACCAACACTGCGATTTCATCGGCTCTTCGAACTATGTGGCCTGCCCATTGCCATTTCAGCTTCACGACTCGCTGTGCTACCTATGTCAGTGACTTTGGTTTGTCTGCGGATCTCCTCATTTGTGATACGATCACGCAGAGAAATCCCAAGCATACTATTTACTATATAAGTAGTTTGATATTTCATACTTTTGTAATGTGGAATCCTACTTGAAATAAAAAAAATATTGTCAGAGGAAATTTGTTTATTTTACTCAAAACCACCTATAATTACCTGAAATAATTACAAGTAGGTACTATTATGTTGTATTTTTTTACAATTTATAGTAAGTGCAGTAAATAAATATAAGTGTAGCTTATCCTTAGGAATAGTGGTAAAATTGCATTTCACAAAGCTTTAGATCACATAATATTATATATGTATTTAGTAGGTAAGCTTGGCCTGGTAATGGGCTGATAATAATGAACCACACACACTTATTGCAATTCTAAAATCAAACCTATATCCTTTTGATACAAAGTTTAATTAATAACAACAATAAATACATAATTTACATATAACTTATTGTTATTATTGTATATTTTTATAGGGCCAGACTTAAATGAAAAATGCAGAAGTAAACATTTAATAATTATCTTTATTAAAGATGTGAATCAATAAATTTTTATTTTCCATCATTCATTCAATTAAGATTTGTATATATTTTCTATTGTTATGGACTTCAGAGTGAGTGACCACCTTACAATACACTGCACTCACTCCTACTACTTCGATATTAAATGCTGCTGACTTTTCAAGGTATGAGGGTCTTCCAATTACTGTGATCTGAAAACTCAGATTTTCAAGGACCAAAGTATTCTCAGTATTCTTGGTAAAACAGTATTCTCATAGCTCATCACTGCTATTCCCTGCCATGATAGCCGGTTTCTTTAAATCTGTGTATAGGGTCCTCCGGGGTTGTTTATATGTATACCTATGCGTGACATCAATACAGCTTGACTTTTGGCATTTCTGTTATTTCATAGAATGCTTGATGGACTGCACCTACAGTCTGAAAATAAACATTATGTTAGTTACATTTATGTAGGTTATATATTTCCTAAATCAAAACTAGATAGGTATACCTAACATTTATATAGGTTAGATTACAAACAAACAAACTAATTAAATTCTTCATCATGTTAAGCATATAGTATGTTAAGCATGAGTCTCCTCTCAGAATGAGAGGGATAAGGTCCACCACGCTGGCCCAATGTGAATTGGCAGACTTCACACATGTAGAGACAATGTTTTTCCTTCACTGTATGAGACATTTAATATACATTTAAATTCATAAAATGCACATTACTGAAATGATTCGGAGGTGCATGTTTCAGACAGCATTTGAACCTACACCCTCCGAATAGAAAGCAGAGGTCATATCTACTGGGCTATATGGATTTTGACCTACTCCTAATTTATCTATACTAATATTATAAACAGGAAAAATTTGTTTGTTTGTTTTGAATAGGATCTGTAACTACTGAACTGATTTGAAAGATTCTATCACTGTTGGGAACCTACACCATCATAATCAAAGGCTGGGGTCATACCCACTGGGCTAATTGGTTTTATATCTACTCCTAATTTATCTTTACTAATAATAGAAACAGGAAAGATTTGTTTGTTGGTATGTTTTGAATAGGCTCTGGAACTACTGAACCAATTTAAAAAATTCTTTCACTGTTGGGAAGCTACACTATTCCCGAGTTCTATAGGCTATATTTTATCCCCATATTCTTACGGAAATGGGAACCACACAGGGTGAAACCGCGCGGCGTCTTCATGAACAAAAAATTATTGATAATGAACAAAGGTACGTACCTGATAACATCCCGTTTCATAGAAGCGAAGTGCTGCTAGAATGTATAATACTAGCGGTATTGGTATTCCTCTCTTGGTCTTCTGTGTTCATTCTTCATCAAACAGAGGCATATTATTCCTAATATGAGAATCTTTCGTACATTCCATATCGCCATAGTATTATACTGGGTTTACCCAAATGCGAATATATATCTTGGGCACTGATATAACTCGCTGTTTATAACTTCACTTAGAACGATCCGAACGTCCACTTTCTAATAAATAAATCACGAATAACAACAAAAAAAATGCCAGGGGATGGTTTGGCTGACAAATATCGGTAATTCAGCAGTCAGCCGCCAGCTCCTGTCAAATGAGGGGTTTCTTTTGTCTATGAAACGCGTAGGGGTTGAATTCGACACATAGCGGCTGAATAATCCCCTTAGGGGCCCCCTACTACGACTATGAATTCCACCGTTAAATATGCTTTAGACGACTTAATTAATATCCATACTAATTCTACGAACCGATTTGTATTGTAGGCTCATGTTACATTTAAGCGACTCTGTAAAAGGATGTTTTATGTGAAATGTTTTCTTCGTCGATTAAGAAAATATTTTTAATCCATACTTTCATACTAATATTATACTGTCTTTTAACTTTTATCGGCTAACTGCTGAACCGATTTCGACGACATTTAGTATAATGATAAATGAGACCTTAGTGTACAACATACTACTTTTATCCCGGGAAAATCTGTGGTTGCCGCGGGATTTTTAAATAAAAAGGCTTTTTTTTTATTTTAATTTTTTTATTCTTTTACAAGTTAGCCCTTGACTACAATCTCACCTAATGGTAAGTGATGTTGCAGTCTAACATGGAAGCGGGCTGACTTGTTAGTAGGAGGATGAAAATTCACACCCCTTCCGGTTTCTACACGGCATCGTACCGGGACGCTAAACGCTTGGCGGTACGTCTTTGCCGGTAGGGTGGTAACTAGCCACGGCCGAAACCTCCCACCAGCCAGACCTGGACCAATTAAGAAAATCTCAATCTGCTCAGCCGGGGATCGAACCCAGGACCCACTGCGCCACGGAGGCCGTCAAAAATACTGAATGTACCTATACTTAGAATACAAAATCACGGTCGTCTTTATAGTATAAATACTGCGTGCGAGTAATTTTGAAAATTAATCATAACTCTTTTATTTTTCAGCGGACATCAACCCCATTTCGGATGCCCTGATCTCAAACGCTCTGTACTTCAAGGGTCTGTGGCGGCATGCGTTCAACCCCAAGTACACCAGAGCTGGATGCTTCCACGTCGACAACAGCTGCCAGAACTCAGTCATGATGGAACTGCACGAAGACTTGAACTACGGCTTTGTTGACAACCTCAGGGCGCATGCTATTGAATTGCCATATGAGGTGGGTAGACATTTATAATTATTTAGAACTACCTTATGAGGTGGGTTGACATTTATAAACATTCAAAAGAACTTTTACAAATCTATACTAACATTATAAAGCTGATGAGTTCGTATGTTTGTTTGTTTGAAAGCGCTAATCTCTAGAACTACTGGTCCGATTTGAAAAATTCAGTGGAAAAATTCAGTGTTAGATTGCCCAATTATCGTAGGCTATATATCCGTATTCCTACGGGAACAGGAACCACAGGGAGAAAATAAGAGTGTTATCTTCGTAATTCGTTTTTCGGCAAGGTAAGTCAAAGTCGCGGCCAGGGGCGCCGGACTGATAAACTCAGGCTAAAACATCCTTCAAGAACGGCCCTATAATGCCGAGCTCCGCTCCCTATAATGTCGTCCTGTCCACATTTTCTGCTTCTGCCTGCGGGTCTCTTCAGGCGATACTTCTGTGCTCGGCCATACCCCCCGGTGACGTCACTGAGGTCCCTTTAAGGAGCCTACAGCATTTACACAATTAGAATTTTGTACTTGATTACACTCATGTCAGATGGAAAGCTATCATGATATCTACATTTTAGCTGTTCTGTCACAGAATTTCTCAAAATACACACAACTGAAAAGTTGGAGGTGCATGCCTCGGACTGGATTCGAACCCACACCCTCCGGAATCGGAGGCAGAGGTCATATCCACTGGGCTATCACGGTTCTAAGAAATTAAACATCACGTGTCTCAATCGGTAAAGGAAAACATCGTGAGGAAACCTGCATACCAGAGAATTATGGTACAATTCTCTGTGTGTGTGAAGTCTGCCAATCCGCATTGGGCCAGCGTGGTAGACTATTGGCCTTACCCCTCTCATTCTGAGAGGACACTCGAGCTCAGCAGTGCCCAATGCGGATTGGCATACTTCACACAAGCAGAGAATTAAGAAAATTCTCTGGTATGCAGATTTCCTCACGATGTTTTTTTTCACCGTTTGAGACACGTGATATTTAGTTTCTTAAAATGCACACATCAATCACCGTGATAGCCCAGTGGATATGACCTCTGCCTCTGAATCCGGAGGGTGTGGGATTGAATCCGGTCCGGGGCATGCACCTCCAACTTTTCAGTACCTACTAGTATTTAGTTTATTAAAAATATTTTTTTTTTATTTTCAGGGTGGTCGTTATTCAATGATTCTTCTAGTTCCACTTGACAAAGGAAACCTGAACACCTTAATCCGAGATCTGCCATACATGAGTCTGCCACAGATATCTGAACTGATGGAACCAAGTAATGTCCGCCTCTTCATGCCGAAGTTCACTGTCGACTACAGCGAGAGTATGGTCGGACCTTTACGGAACGTAAGACAATTCTATTTATGGACTAAAATTCTGTGATGACCAGACTTACCTCATTTTTTAAAAGTTCCAACCATAGATACCTGTATCTGACGGCTTTCGTGGCGCAGTGGTACCTATGCGCGGTGGATTTACAAGACCGAAGTCCTGGGTTCGATCCCCGGCTGGGCTATTGAGGTTTTCTTAGTTGATCCAGGTCTGACTGGTGGCTTTGGCTGTGGTTAGTTACCACCCTACCGGCAAGCGATTTAGCGTTCCGGTACGATGTCGTGTAGAAACCGAAAGTGGTGTGGATTTTTATCCTATTCCTAACAAGTTAACCCGCTTCCATCTTAGATTCAATCAACACTTATGATGAGGTGAGATTGTAGTCAAGGACTATATTGTAAAGAAAAAAAAAGAGAAGTAAGGAGGGCAATTACTGAGGAGTTTCGAGCGTGGTAGTTTTGGTAGGTAAGGCATTCAAGAGTCTGTACATATATTCTTCTAGTACAAAACAATTTTTCACTACTCTTGCTCAAAAACATTGTCATATTACAACTCCACGGCGGGGCTAATCAAGCATATTAGCCTCTAGGGGCTAAAGTAATTTTGTTTTTTTAATTATTGTCTGTTACAAGTACTAGTCAAGTACTAGCCTACTTTATAACGAAGGAGGTTTTATTCGTAAATAGAATCATCCGGTAAGGCTCTTCTTCTTCTTTTGGTTATATGGCTCCGCGCGTCGAGCGATTGAGCCAGAGGTAAGGTCCTGACTGTTTGATAAAAATAAAACTTGGAATTGGAATTGGAATAAAATGCAGCGTTCTTGTCTGTGGAATGCGGTTATTTTTTTTATTTGATTTTTATTGAGTTGCGAATTTATAGAGCGAGATTTGACGACAAGGGTGTACGGTGTAATACCTTTGCCTTCTCTTCATGGGAAAAAAATATATTAATAAAGAAAATAAAATTAAAGAGCGAGAATTTAAAAACAATTATTGTCGTGAATAATCTAATTACTTGATATTTTTAAATAAATTCATTGTGAATTTGTGACCGTAATTTACATGTTTCGCATCATTAATTGTTATGTCTTCATCTAGTGAGAATGGTGACCCTAATTTGGAGATGGGTTAAAAAAAGACTTAAAAATTAAACACCTACTTACGAAAAATTTAATAACGGGAGAAAAGAACAACAAGTGCATTCTTACTTACAACTTACGCATAGTGTATTTTAAACAATTATCTAACATGTTTACCCCTCATACTCATTATTCAACTTCACTGTAGTCGAAAATTAAGTTACCGGGTAAAAGCATCTCCCCGAAACATCCAAAGTTGTAGCATTTTGTACCTACATTTTAATTTTCAAATAAAATAAAACATTGAATACTGTACCGAGTTATTTTATTTTCTCGCAATCGTAGTGAAAAGTATTGTGTAACACGTGGGGCTAAACCCATTATAAACTCGGTTTCTACTTAGGCCTAAAAATACCTCGTATATAATGGGTCTTTTTAGCCCCTTGTATAACAATCTACTATTTAACTTATTTTTTATAGGATATCATTTGAAATCGTGTTCCCAGTACTTAGATTCGTGGCAACCTTTTGTTAGATACCCTAAAAGTTTGCTATTTAACAGTGTTTTTCGAAGGGTTACCACAAAGCTAAATAACGGAAACTGGGGATATTATTTCTCATTTTACGAGTATATTCCGGGAAAATTAGAAAGTTTCAATTTATAATTGGACAGTTGAGGGGCTTTTTGGACCCTTAAAACATGTTATCTCCCAAAGCCACAGACTCCGACTCTCTCAAACAAATCCATTGTTGCCAACATAAACATGAAACTTGAAGGTTTTATAGAATGAGGTAGGTCTAGCGATTCCAGACTCTCAATTTAATAGCGATTTGCGTCATAAAATGTAATTATACTTACATATAAAATATTAAACACGTCTATATTACAATAATTAAGATACTTCTAACGTTAATAATAGGTACAGGTAAATGTAAATCTGTAATGTTAATATAGCCGTGTTTAGCATATTAGGTAAATATCAATGAATCTTATAACTATCTCGTTGACCAGTGGCTAGTATGTGCGGTTTTGGATCATGAGGTTTTAGGTTTGAGTCCTGTGTACCTAAGGCTATGAATATTCGAGATTTGTTCTTAGAATTTCTCAGTTTAGGCCAGAGTTGGGAAGTTAGTGGAGTTACACCTTGGAGAGCATTTTAAGTCTGGTTTTCGGTTTTCGATCTCGGTTATTATCATTTTTTGACGCTTTACGCCAGGGTTTTTCAAAGTGGGGTACGCCATTCGACGGCAGGGGGTTCGCGATAAGAATTACGTGGTGGCTTGATAACTGATATCGATTCAGAATCAAGGTTAAAATTGTCCAAAATTACTCCTAACATTGAATCCATTTGCGACAAGAAACAAACACACCCATCACATTAATATTACAAAAACATTTCTTTTGGTACTTTATGTGTTACCTTCTAATCAAATAAAACCCTTATTTTCTTCAACAGTCAAATTATTTTTTTTTGTTGGTTGGGGGGGGGGGGGGTCCATTAGTTAGTAAGGGGTTCGCTGTCACTTGGAAATTTTAATATTGAGGCTACTCGCCTGCTGTACAAAACTAAGAAGATTTTTTGCATATAGGCAATTAGGCAGTTTAGATGCCTAGAAACTCTAATCACATTTTTATTTGTGAAAATAATCTCGTAATTGTAATATTTTTATAAAACAAAATTGAATTTTTATCACGTCACCCCAACGCCAATCATAAACTATGACGTCATTTGCTACAAGGCATCGGTTTGTGATTGGCGCTTGCGGTGACGTGATATATCACATCACCGCAAACGCCAATCACGCTGTTATCTCTATGAATGACGTGTTGTGTTTCGGCGGCAAATAATTTTTACTGGTTATTATTGACGGGACAAAATAAAATATAGCTTATAATACTTCCATAATTCAGTTTAAACACTGTTTACAAAAGAGGCAAGTAGCCTATTGACAAAATTTATATTTCTTTTTGTTTCAGATGAGAATTAACACATTATTCACTAAGAATGCCTCCCTACCTGGAATGTTCGAGAGTGGTGCTCCTCAAGTGAACAACATACTCCATAAAGTATACATGTCTGTTGATGAAACAGGGACAGTTGCAGCCGCAGCGACCTCCGCTATGGTTATACCGCTTATAGAAGACGGGGTTCAACTTAAAGTGGACAGACCTTTCCTCTTCTTTATCAGGGATAATGAATTAGGATTGATACTGTTTGAGGGGAAAATTGAAGAGCCTTTAGTTATAGCAGAAGATAAAATTCCAGTTGGTAAGTCATATAAATTCTAATATTATAAAGGTGAATCACACTAATATAATATAGGCGGAAGTTTGTGTTTGTACCATTTTTTTTATTCTTTACAAGTTAGCCCTTGACTACAATCTCACTTTATGGTAAGTGATGATGCAATCTGAGATGGAATCGGGCTAACTTGTTAGGAGGAGGATGAAAAACACACCCCTTTCGGTTTCTACACGACGTCGTACCGGAACGTGCTAAATCGCTTGGCGGTCCATCTTAGTCGGTAGGGTGGTTACTAGCCACGGCCTAAGCCTCTCACCAGCCAGACCTGGACCAATTAAGAAAACCTCAATCGGTTCAGCCGGGGATTGAACCCAGGACATCCGTCTTGTAAGTCCACTGCGTATACCACTGCGCCATGGAGGCCGTAAAATGTTGTCAGTATGTTTGTTTGATATTAATCCTTTATATGTAAAAGAACAGACATTCTGACTGTACATCGATATAAATAGACTATATTTAATTTCATCTAAATTCGTAAGGTCGTTGTAATCTAGTAATATGTTTAATTTCATCTAAATTCATAGGGCAGATGTAATATTCATACAATTACGAAATCACTTGATGATCTCTTTGGTGTAATTGGTTGTGGTCTTCATTAGAAAGGTCCAGGGTTCGATTCCTTGCTTGGTCCAATTTAGGATTGTATTTTCTAAGTCTAAACGTCTGTACAATCGCTAGTCATTTTATCACAAAACTGCGAAGTTTCTTGTTGGCTTCTTCTCAGTTGTTCTGCCTTCTTAACTAGTAGTTCATAACTTCATAGGTATACTGATTCACTATAATAGTACGCGCAAAATGATTAAAATATACCATTTTAAATACTTGTTAAACTAGTAGACGCCGCGCGGTTTCACCCGCGTGGTTCCCGTTCCCGTAGGAATACGAGAATAAAATGTAGCTTATAGCTTATAGCCCCACTAAAAGACTTTTTCAAATCGGACCAGTAGTTCCTGAGATTAGCGCGTTCAATCAAACAAACAAACTCTTCAGCTTTATAATATTAATGTAGATTACGTAAAAAAAAAATTTAAATGGTTCATTCCACGTCAAATCGACCAATAGTTGGACTCGACCCCTTTCGATTTGGATAAATTTTGGTCAGAAGTTTTCTTTTATCCTATAACGAAGTTCTGCCGAAGAAAAAAAATTAAAATTTTTTTTTTCAAAAGTTATGCAAAATCCAAAACTTCACTATTTTTCATATTTTTTAAATTTATGTTTTAAAAATCTCGAAAACTATTGCAATTAAAAAAATCGCTTATGGTAAACTTCAAAGGGGATACTTGGGGCTATTAAAAAAAAAAAATCCAAAAAAAAATTTTGAAAAATCTCCAATTTGTGAAATTTTGAATTTTTGAAAATTGTCAAAATTGACCGTCGACAATAAATTTTTGGCTCAAATTTTTTTGTGTACTACCTTGTACCAATCTTAAAAGATCCTGAAATTTTTGGAACTGTGTTTTTTGTTTTTTCAAAAATATGAATTTTTGAAATTTGTTAAAAAAAAATTTTTTCTTAAATTTTTTTTTTTTCTATCTATCTTGACAATTTTCAAAAATTCAAAATTTCACAAATTGGAGATTTTTCAAAATTTTTTTTTGGAAATTTTTTTTTTTAATAGCCCCAAGTATCCCCTTTGAAGTTTACCATAATCGATTTTTTTAATTGCAATAGTTTTCGAGATTTTTAAAACATAAATTTAAAAAATATGGAAAATAGTGAAATTTTGGATTTTGCATAACTTTTGAAAAAAAATTTTTTAATTTTTTTTCTTCGGCAGAATTTCGTTATAGGATAAAAGAAAACTTCTGACCAAAATTTATCCAAATCGAAAGGGGTCGAGTCCAACTATTGGTCGATTTGACGTGGAATGACCCAAATAAAAATAGTTTATATAATAATTTTTTTTTCAGACACATCAAGAAAGGTCAATGTACCCATTCAGCCTCAACGTCAAGCCCAACACCAATCTCAACAAACACCACAACACCAACCTCAACGATATTGGTATCGCTAATTATTATTGGACCAAGTCGAGGAGGAATGGGGACAAGTTTAATATATGGAGGATCACAATAGGGTAGTTGACACTTTAAAATGTTCTTAAGTAGTTCATTAATTGATTGAACTTTTTTTTTTAATTTTTTTAAATATGTTGATGTTTATGTTTTGAATAATGACAATTTTAGGTTTTTATTCATTTATATCGATATATTTTGGACTCATATTTCATGTTCTATAGGTACGACATTAATATTGTTTATATTAAAATGAGTCAACTACCCTATTAAAAATACAAATTTTGAAATTTTTTTTTAATAAATTGTGTAATAACAACAAAAAAGGAATCCAACCATTTTTTATACTGCTGGGCCCAGCTAGCCTATTCATTATTTTAGTCTTAATTATCCACTAAAATAAACATTAAATCAATTGAGAAATGTCATCTACCTACTGTATGATATCCACCAGTAGGCACCGGATGACTATGTTTTAGAGAATCTCTTTTTCTTAAAGGTACGTCAACTAGCACACGTCAAAGTTAGTGAATTGGCCTGCTGGACTAAAGACTTAGTCAAATATCGTTGTTCTCAGCCATATTCATGTAGATATAACACTGCCTGTTGTAAGCCCTAATTCACACGAGAGTTTGCTTAACGGACGTTAATAAAAGCTTTCAAATATAGTATGTAGATGAAGGAAGGTTACGCCCAAAATTTAAAAAGCAACACTGTTCGAAAAAAAGTGTCGTGTTTTAAAAACGCTGTCGTGTGAACATGTACTTGGAAATGCATTTGTTATTTTTTGTTAAAAAAGCTCTCGTGTGAATGAGGGCTAAAGGTCCCTGTTTCAAACACATCAGAGTCGTGATGTTTTTGATCTGATGTTCTTTGGATTTTTATATAATAAACGTTTTTATTAATTTGATGTATTTTTTTATTCACTAGTAATTATTTTTAAAATATAAAGATGCTTCCTTATTTTTAATCATCTCTAAAAAGGTCGAATCCAGCTCGGCTGGTCAGGCGTAATTTTACAGTGCCTGAAGATGAAAGTTTTAACGGCCTCCATGGTGCAGTGGTATGCGCGGTGGGTTTACAAGATCTAGGGTTCGATCTCCGGCTAGGACGATTGAGATTTTCTTAATTAGTCCAGGTGGGAGGCTTCAGTCGAGGGTAGTTACCACCCTACCGGCAAAGACGTACCGCCAAGCTATTTGGTGTTCCAGTACGATGCTGTGTAGAAAACGAAAGAGGTGTGGATCGTCATCCTTCTAACAAATTAGCCCGCTTCCATCTTAGATTGCATCATCACAAACTATCAGGTGAGATTGTAGTCAAGAAAAGTTGTGATGCCTGTAATGACTACCTAACGGATCCGAGACTTGGTCGCTCTGTCGGCCTCATAAGAAGGCTCAATGTCACTCAGAAGGCTATGGAGCAAGCTATGCTTGGAATTTGTATGCGTGGTAGAGTGAAATGGAGGAGGAGGAGGAGAGCTGCAGAAGAAACGAAATCACTGACACTGGCAAATATACAAAATGGAAAATTCTATCTTCAATACTGGTTTTTTATACTCGTAAGTGCTGCGGGTAGGCAGTTCATTTATCTATGCATTGCATTCCACTGCTAACAACAATAACTATGCACATATTTACGGTAGTAAACACGGCTGTAGTAAACACATACTGCTACAAAGCTTTTTTGTAGTAGGTTTTACCTACTTATTACTACTGTTACTAAACTTCATTTTTAATTAGGTAAATATTTTTTTATTGTGAGAGACACTTGTCTTGCTTTCGAGATGAGTAAAAGTAATAAAAACAAAACACTTATTAAGTATCTGGCTTATATTATTTGTCGGAAACAGCTTTTACCACACCACTTTCACGTTTCAGTAACCTCGATAATAATAAACCCTAGTACGAAACTACGCACGCATCACACCGATGCCAACCGTAGTATAGTTACGATTTTTGTGTTTGCCTTTGTTTGGCTCTCTAGTGACATAACAGTGACCCCATTTCATAAATTCCACAGCAATACATTATTATTAAGAAACTAGCAGGCGTACGCGACTTCGTCCGGCGTTTGAGCCGTCCACATCTCTTGTTGTTGTTGTTTATGGGTTACTTGGGATAGGCGGGGAGAGTGACTTGAGTGGAAAAGGGGAGTGTTTGTTAACAGTCAAAGGTACCTTTAACCCTACACTCATCGTTCACAAGTACGTGACTTCACCCAAGGTCATTCTCTGCCATTCTAGGGTCTTATTTTGGTTACAGTTTGATTGTGTTAATTAAGTTGTCCTGACAAATGTTCTGAATCCTTAGTTCGACATTAGTTTTCTTATATTTTGTAATCACTTTTGAGTCCTATAATATATAGATTTTTCCGGGATGAAAAGTAACTTATGTGTTAATTCAGAGTAAAATCTATTTTTATTAAAAATTTTAGCCAAATCGCCGCAAAATTGTCAATTTTTCATACAAACTTCCACCCCCTGGTTTATCCTCTTGGGGATAGAATTGATCAAAATTCTTTCTTAGCGGATGTCTAGGTTGCAACATCTACCTGCATGCCGAATTTCAGCCAGATCCGTACAGTGGTATGGGCTGTGCGTTGATACTATGTCAGTCAACCTTTGAATTTTATATATATATTTAGATTCATGCTAAATTAATTTTTGTTCCTGTGATTGACTATTTCAAAATGTAGTATGAAGCCGTTGGCACAAGAGCTTTTTTAACGGATGGCAAATAAGCGTTCAGATACAACAGATGCATTCCCAAGTATATGTTGTACACGATAGTGTTTTTCAAACACAACGCTTTTTTTTGGATTTTCAATTTTGGCCGTTGAAAATAGACCTTCATTTAACTTCATACAATATTTTAACGCTTTTTTATCGTCCGTTAAAAAAACTCTCGTGTTAATGAGGGCTTAAAGAATTCAGGATATTCTAATCAATATCAGGAAATTAATCTAATTCCTTCTTCCTTCAACTGTAGACACTATAAACAAATTTTAGAAAGTTGGTACATCCAAAAAATTCGTTCCAATTAATTTCCAAGACAAATATGAGCAGACTTTTTTAACATTTGTTTAAACAAAGCGCCCGCATAAAAATAATTGATATCGTGAGTACAGAAAAAAATGGCATTTATGACTAAAGCATTAGATTCATTTTAATTTGAAATTTAATTCTTGGCAGAAGTCTGTGTACAATCTTTTATTGTATTCGCTTATTGTGTTATTGACCGGTTATGACCAAGTGCAAGATTACTGTACAATGATACGCCTGGGCCTGGCACTAATTCATAGCATAGTGTAACAATAAATAATTAATATTTATTGTTTAAAATAATAAGTAACAAATAACCAGTTCATTACCTACTACTGGAGTTCGAATACGATATTAGTATTTCGTTTACGAAAAGTAAGAAACTCGTATTAGGGCCACAGGACTTTTACATATCAGATAATACGAATACTTATTCGATCAAGCGAAAGAAGTAGGTAAAATAATCCGCAAAAGCAGATAGCATGCAGGGTAACCATGTCTTCTGAATGTACCACAGCCTATGATACGTTTGAAGTTAACTTTTAGATGGTTATCTGTTTGCTTTTATACTATGAGATAAGAATGAGTGTATTAAACATTTGTCTGTGACGGACGGACAGACATATGATCGAGTGATCCTTCATGGGTTCCTACCTATTTTTAACCGACTTCCAAAAAGGAGGAGGTTCTACGTTCGGCTGTATTTATGTTTTTTTTTTTTTTTTTTATGTATGTCCAGCGATAATTCCGTCATTTGTGGACCGATTTTGAAAATTCTTTTTTTGTTTTGAAGGGTTTGATTCCAAGGTGGTCCCATTTTTTTCATGTCAGGATCTGATGATGGCATCCTGGAGAAATCGAGGGGAACTTTTGAAAATCGTAGAGACGGCTAGTGCGTTTGTTAGTATTTCCATAAGGTATTTTAAACCACTACAATTTTATGAAGGTCTGGAGTTGCTCTGATGATGGAGCCGATACACAGACGATAGAACTCGTCAACGATTTACAGCAGGTACTTTTTGTTTGGGCTTGATTTATTTGTATTGATGAGAACTTTCCACCTAGATGGGTTGTTACTGTATTAAGGGTCTGATGATGAAGACGAAGGACAGTGAAGAGAACTCCTCGACGGTTCATAGTAGCTACCTTGTGTTTGGACTTGATAAATTTGTATTGATGAGAACTTTCCACCTAGATGGGTTTTGACTGTATTAGGGGTCTGGTGATGAAGACGAAGGATAGTTAAGGGAACTCCGCGACGGTTCACAGTAGCTACCTTGTGTTTTGACTTGATAATTTTGTATTGATGAGAACTTTCCACCTGGATAGATTGTGACTGTATTAGAGGTCTGGTGATGAAGATGAAGGAGAGTTAAGGGAACTCCTCGACGGCTCACAGTAGCTACCTTGTGTTTGGACTTGATAAATTTTATATTGATGAGAACTTTCCACCCATATGGATTGTGACTGCATAGGGGGTCTGGTGATGAAGACGGAGGACAGTCAGTTCACACTCAGTAGGTGTGCTAACACTAAAAATTAAAAAATAAAAATTTTAATAAAAAAAATTCAACCGACTTCCAACTCAAAAATTAACCTAAACTAAAAAGCAAAAAATAATATCTTACCTATGTGCTACCTTCTGATCAGTTTGAAGGCGGTGCCAATCCAGTGTCATGTTTTAATTAAAGCCGTTTCTGAAAGAACCACAGAAATTGTGTAATTTAAACTACTTGAATTAAAACATCACTGGCTTGGCACCGCCTTCAAACTGATCAGAAGGTAGCACATAGGTAAGATATTATTTTTTGCTTTTTAGTTTAGGTTAATTTTTGAGTTGGAAGTCGGTTGAATTTTTTTTATTAAAATTTTTATAATCTTACGTTCGGAACCCTAAAAGTTAATTAAATGAATACACAATTAAACAATCAAATATCCGATTGCAAAACTAATGCACTGAAAATAGTGTTACAATATTTATGATAGAAAAAGCTATTAAATATATAAACTATAAGCAAAGTTACCTACCTAAATTATATTAAAAATGGCTCAGCTTTGTTATCTTGTAAACGAATCAGTAGGAAATATTCGCATTAACATTATCAGCATGGATCAAATAGAAATAATTCAAGTTTTGATAGAAATCCTACGGTATAATTATGAAACACTAGCCGACGTCCAAGACTCCGTACCTTTGAAATTCCCCAAAACCTTTCCCAGGATAAAAAGGCCATATGTTAATCCAGGGTGTATTTAATATTCATTTAAAATTTTAGCTAAATCGGTTTAGGTAAAGGTTAATTCAGGGTTAACAAGTACGTAACACACATACACACAAACTTTCGCCTTTATAATATTAGTATGATGTGATTATACTCCATAGAATAGTTTTTAAGTCCCGCTTATGAACCTTGATATGATGGTAACCCTACTTGTAAGGAGAAATCAACAGAAGGTTAATTGTAAACAAGTTATCGAGGATACGGCTTAACCTTTTCACTTTTCCCACACCTAGACGTTAATTAGATCTAGACGTGAAACAGGCTTTGAAAGAGATTCGACTTGTAGCCTGAATCTACTTCAAAAGTATCTCTAATCTCAAGTTATAGTCGAAAGTCAGATGCTGCGCGGTTTTACCCGCTTAGTTCCTGGGCATGCAGCTAAGTGACGCGTCGATTCTTTTTCTACAAACGCTAACGCTTCGAAAACTAGAAAAATGTATGGGTATGACAGATCCGATCGACAATTTGATCACCATGACCTTTCGTTTTCAAATGTCATTCCCATACATTTTTCTAGGTTTCGAAGCGTTTGCGATCGGAGTATATATTCTTTGGTCCTGCTTATACAATAGCAAATATTTAATAATATAAGTTTGACTGAAAGGTTTAGTTTTTTTTTTCTTTACAAGTTAGCCCTTGACTGCAATCTCACCTGATGGTAAGTGACGATGCAATCTAAGATGAAAGCGGGCTAACTTGTTAAGAGGTGGATCAAAATCCACACCTCTTTCGGTTTCTACACGACATCGTACCGGAACGCTAAATCGCTTGGCGGTACGTCTTTGTCGGTAGGGTGGTAACTAGCCTCGGCCGAAGCCTGACACCAGCCAGACCTGGATCAATTAAGAAAACCTCAATCGGCCCAGTCGGGGATCGAACCCAGGACCTCCGTCTTGTAAATCCACCGCGCATACCACTGCGCCACGAAGGTCGTCGTTGATAGAACAAACGGACGTTCTTCATGATATTCTTTCTCTGCAGTCGTTCCTTCATTACTGAAGATCGTGGTCCTGGTAAGGTCCCCAACCTCTTGCGGTTTCTCGCCTTGCACCGGCTTCTTTTGGTGGTCATCGCTGCTATCGTGTAGAACTTAGTCCCTTTATACTCCTTCAGCTGGTCAGTCCATCGTGTTGGTGAGCGGCCCCTCGGTCTTTTCTCGTCAGTGATGCCTCTTTTTTTTCCTGTAGGGGGGAAAATCCTCATGGACACCCGTTTGGGTAGTGCCGGACTCCTACCGGCTAAAAACCCCTCCTACCTTCAGAACGCTGGTGTACCTGCCATTCGGCCTACCACCAACGTCGCAGTCTTTTCTCACTTTCCGAGTATCTTTTCATCTTTCTCTTTTATTTTCATTTCAATGATTCCAACATTATATTAATTAAGTTTTCTACAGTGATTTCTCGTCCTAGCTCCTTTCTTACTTCATCTCTTTCGATTTTGAAACGTGGACAGCAAAATATGGTATGTTCGGCGTCGTCGTTGGGGTCCATGCAGTACAAACATTTGGCGTAGTTCCTTTTTTTAATGCGTAAGAGGTACTGCATAATTAGTCGTCCTAATTAGCGTCAGTGATGCCTGTTACTATTAACTTCTCTAAGCTGCAGTCACCACGCAGTTTAATGTGCCCGAAATACCCCAGTATGTGATGGTAACTTATGGAGGAAAGCCTAACCTTGCTTCCGAGCTGCGATAGAATAGACACGTTTGTGCGCTTGGCTTGTTGGTTGTTGGCTTGGCTTGGCTTGCTGTCATTCCCAAACATTTTTCTAGTTTTCGAAGCGTTTACGATCGTAGAAAGAGAACTTAGCTACTTGGCTTAGGGTAAGGACTGTTTTGCCTAAACTTCAAAGTCTTGTACTTCATCTAGATACTACGTTTCCATTAATATAAAATAACAAGCCCTATCCCCCGGCGTTTCTCCTTGTTCCAGTATTCTGTAAACCAAACATAACTGTTATTTGTACATATAAAGCGGCGATAGTTTCCGCGCACGTCACTCAGCAGTGGTCGTGAGCGCGCGCGGTCCTCCCGCGCATTTTGACAGTTATTTTTTTAATCTGTGCTACTTTTTTTTTATAAGTGAATGCATTGATCGTAAGTATTTACAACCCATAAGTAGGTCAAGTTCTTTTTTAAAATTTAGTGCATCCTTTTTTGGTGAAAGTTTTTTTTTTACTGTCAACAATGTTAGAAGATTTACTGGATACGTTTGGAAAAGGTTGTGTTTATTTAACCTAAATTTCAAAGCTTAAAACTAGGGCATGATTATTTTAAATTTGTTAAATGAGACTTATAGGATTATTTATTGATGAAATATTGTACTTTGAAGTAAATAACATTATAACTGTAGTAGAAGAACAAGATGAACTGTATAAAATTGTTGGATATATTTTTTAATTGTATTATAAAATTCAGATTTTTTTTTCTAATTTTTGTCTTCTTAACGACTTGGTCTTTTGCGTTTTATAGTTTTAGGATTGTGTACCTAATTAGAGCTTTTCATCATATATAAATAGTACTATAAAGAGCATATTATAAAAAGATTTTTTATAATTAATTATAGAGCCTACCCACTTAAATATTATATACGTAATGCGGATTCGCAGACTTCACACACGCAGTCTATTGGCCTAACCCCTGTCATTTTGAGAGGAGACTCGAGCTCAGCAGTGAGCAGAATATGGGTTAATCACACTATATACTTTTTAGTTTTTGTCTTTTACCTACGTATTCATTGTATAGGTACTTATTCCTAGATTATCGTAATTTTATTACGTTATTAGATTTATTTAAATACGGTACGACAAGGTAAATAAAGTAAGTGACTAATAATAGTGGTGGCATCATTGTAAGCCTTGTGTAGTGTATTTTATATATTGTGTTTTAAGCCGGTTTCATTCAAATGTGTAATGTTTATGGTAGTCATCGCAGGCCAGGTGGAATTCCTTACTCGAATACCATAACAAGAAGTCATTTATAGTGTTTGTTTATGGCCTTAATTAGGTACTTTGAAGAGCAAAAGAGATGACAAAAAAGATGACATCTTGTCATCTCTTTTACTATTGAACGGTTGGGAACAAAACAGAAAACAATCTAACTATAGTATAGCCTTTTTTGATGAGTACTGTTTACCAACAAACAAATTAAAACTGAGGGTATAAGTCATTAGTCATTTCACACCTATTATTAATTATAATTAACTTCTTCTTAAATTAATGAAAATAAATTTGATTAAAAAAATTAGAACAATTACATATGGTTAATATGTTTTATATAACAATTTATAAACAAACCATACATAATTTTAAATAAATAAGTTATGAAATGACATGCGTTTTCTACCTTCATTTCTAATTTCTTTGTTAATAAACAGTACTCATTAAGAAAGCCTATAGTATAAGTAGTTATCGAAATAAGTTATATGTATATGATCTCTGCCTCCGAATCCGGAGGGTTTGGGTTCGAATCCGGTCCGGTGCATGCACCTTCAACTTTTCAGTAGTGTGCATTTTTAAAAATAAATATTACGTGTCTCAAACGGTGAAGGAAAACATCGAGAGGAAACCTGTATATTCTTTCTTCTGGACATAAATATTTGGGATGTTTGCTAATACAACTACCAACCCAGACAACCCTACAACATTTTTGATGGTGCCTCGTTATCACTTAACATTAGGTGTGACAAACATTAATTTGTCGATATGTTTACAAAGATACTTTAATTGCACTGAACCTACAATTGAATATGGATGCGTTGAAGTAAACTATTGTTTTTTTTTATTTTACAGTTAAGTGGAGTGATCTATAACATGAAGCCGTTACTTCTAGGTGAGTTGGTGCTTATTGTAACATACGGTTTAATGAACCCCATGTGCATTCTCAGATATAGCCAATTGTAGTGTGACAAGACTGCGATAGTCACACTTACCTCATTTTATGTATGTTGTAAGCATATGCTACCTACTACCATAGGTGAGTATGACAGCCAATAGGGTAGTTGATTCATATCAAAATCAATATAAACATTAATTTCATATAGCAAGCTCTCGATCGTATCACCACGATTACCGTAATCATGATTATCTGTAGTCATTTTTCCGGTAATCATCATGACGAGCAAAAATCAGTAGAGCATATTAAATGTAAATATAATAACAATCGAAAAGTAGATGCTCGTACTGCAGGTGTAACGGAAAAAGCACACTGAATGCTGAGAAACATTTACTATATTTACAGCTCTGGATTGGCCTTAAAGCTAATTAAGCAATAGCTTTTGGCATCCCTTTTGAGGGGGGGGGGGGGCGCACCAGAGCCAACAGGGTAACAAAAAAACGAGCACACGAAAATTAAAGCAATTTCGAAATTTTAAATTACTACAACTTTTTTTAACACGCGTATTAGCTTCACTTGTAACTAACTATGTATATAACAAAATCTTGGAATCTTAATTTGACCCACTTCTCGATCTTCGATTAAATTAAATTAAATTAATTTTCAAACCAGAAATACACAGTAGTTATATAATTACAGTGACGGGATAACTAAATATAAGAATAGGATAAAACAAAACAATGCAATATTTCAAATTACACGTAATATAATCTTACAGTTATCTTAAATATTACAGTTTAACAGTACAAAAAAACTAAACCGACTTCAAAAACATAAAACGTATCCGATTACTTATAATATAAGATATTTTTGAGAGTAACCTCCGATTTCTCCAGGATCCCATCATCAGATCCTGACGTGAGGACTATGGGAGCTCCTCAGGAGTATACCCTTTTAAACAAAAAATAATTATTCAAATCGGTCCAGGCGTCTGCGAGTAATAACATATTTACAAAAAAAAAACATACACTCGAATTGAGAACTTCTTCCTTTTTATGAAATCGGTTAAAAAGTTTATAAAATGGCAGGTTGGTTCGCCCTTTCCAATGACATGCTAATTTGTATGACATTCTTGTTTGTCAACGTCCGCTATGCAGGTAATAATTCGTGGACTTCTCTACGTGATGATCATTTCATTTTACAAACCAAGAGCCTGTATTAGCCAGACATACCTCAAAATCAGAATAGCCATATTCGGCACACCGCTGAGCTCGAGTCTCCTCTCAGAATGAAAGGAGTTAGGCCAATAGTCCACCGCGCTGGCCCAATGCGGATTGGCAGACTTCAAAACACGCAGAGAATGAAGATAATTGTCTGGTATGCAGGTTTCCTCACGATGTTTTCCTTCACCGATTGAGACACGTGATATTTAATTTCTTAAAATACACACAACTGAAAAGTTGGAGGTGCATGCCCCGGACCGGATTCGAACCCACACCCTCCGGAATCGGAGGCAGAGGTTATATCCACTGGGCTATCACTACTCTACTCTAATTTATTTATTTGCAACATAACTTTTTATCATACGAATATGTTATTAATAATACGTGACAATACGTGATACGAGACGTGATAGCCTAGTGCATATGACCTCTGCCTCTTTTTTCGGAGGGTGTGGGTTCGAATCCGGTCAGGGACATCCGGTCCTGGGTTCGATGGTGTGGTGTGTGCGTGTGTGGGTAGAATAAAGTTGTACTTCTTTTAAGTTAGCCCGCTTCCGACTTAGACTGCATCGTCACTTAACATCAGGTGAGAACACAGTCAAGGGCTAACTTGTCATATAATAAAAAAACCATTAAAATTATTCTGCTATGCGGAAACATATTATCTAAATTAAACAATATCATAAAAATCGGTCCATCCTTGAGCTTTAAATGGTTAGTTACGCCATTTAAAACTCAAGTATAGACTTAAATGGCGTAACTAACACGGTTTTGTTCATAACAAAATAGATACAAAATAAAAAAATCTGTTTTAGAACAGCTTGTAAAATCACTGAGGATATGATTGACGAAGTTAATAGTTATTCTCTTATCTATTTATTTTTATTTATCTTTTTTTTTAATTTTAAAACAATGCTAATAAAATAAAAAAAAACTATTATTTTTTTTAAAGAAAATTATATCCTTCTGCTGCGAGACATTTGATTACATCCAAAGCAAGAATCACTGCCTTCTCTATCCGACCCATGTATCAGCAATAAAGGAAAAGCTTGGTCGAAGGTTTTCTACTTTCCTAGACCTAAAAATCTTATCAGGTATTTAGGAAAAATTCAAAAACTACCTATTTTATAAGAAAAATAGGGGTCCCAAATTTTGAAGTTTAAGTTAATTAACCATGTCATGTGGCTTGAAGACGTCAATGAAGCCCCTTTGACAGACTTTTCATCAAATTGATTGTCTATAGTTTTGATTTGTACGGAACCCACTGTTTGCGAGTCCAATTTGCGCTTGTCCGGTGTTTTATTTTTAATTTCGACGTCTTAAGAATTTCGTCACCTTATATTTACTTACACCGAAGCAATAATTTAGTCGAGTTGGCTCAGTGATTGCTTTCTCGGACGGTATGCGCTAGATTACCACGTACCGTCAGCAGAAAACATTTTTAAGATTGACAAACTTGTAAATTATATTGTTATAAAAGTTGCTCCTTCTTGCAAGTTAATTTATGTGGTTGGTCTTTTTAATATGTTTTTGTAAATTTATATTTGTTTTGCTGGACCCCTGGTATTATTTCTGTGTTATATTTAAATAATTGTATAATTAGTTAAATCTCAAAAGTCATGATTTCATAAAAATGTGAATCGAAAAAATCAAAAATTGTAAATAAATATTGGTCAATATGACCAATATAATAACTACCATATTTCATCTAATTAGTCGGAAGAACTGTGTAACGGTATGGCAACGGATCGATCATCAAATCCATGAACTCTCGGAGCGACACCTTTACTTAGGAGCTATTGAGGTTTCATAATTAATAGGCCTGTTAGACCTTTTAAGTAAGACTTTTTAGTCTTTGGATTAAGTTTTAATAACACTAATTAAGGTAGATTATTTCTTAATACTTTCTTTGCTACTTTTCATCTAAATTAATATTAAAGAGGTAAAGTTAGTGATATTTTCATCATCATCATCATTATCATGTCAGCCGATGGACGTCCACTGCAGGATATATAATAGGCCTTTTGTAGGGACTTCCAAACATTACGGTTCTGAGACGCTTGCATCCAGCGAATCCCTGCGACTCGCTGGATACGATACTGCGCTTTCTGATCTGTGAGATTGTAGGGGGTGTAAGGTCCCTTGTCCTTACCGTAATAGCAGTAAGTCACCGTCTCACCACTACACTATAATGGCCAGCTGCACACGTCCGCCTCCTCTCGATGCCAGCCATAGACTGGCCGCTCTCGCCCACTACCGGTGTATATATACACGAACACTACCCCACTACCGGTGTATATATACACGAACACTACATCCCTTCCTATTTAACAAATTTAATTATTGTTACATTTCCTTTACTCCTACCATACTCTCCACCTATTGATTTCCAACCACATGTGGTTCAGGATTAAAGTAGTCGAAAGTATCTTCCACTTTCTTCCAATACTCTCCCTCTTTTTTTCCTTTCCGAAGTTTTTTACTCGATTTCCATATAATGAAATTCCGAAGCTTTTAACCTATTCCCAATCTAATGGAATTCCAAAGCCAATTCCAATCTAATGGAATTCCGAAGTTTTAATTTCAATTTAATGAAATTCCGAAACCTTTAACCTAATTCCAATCTAATGGAATTCCGAAGCCAATTCCAATTTAATGGAATTCTAAAGCTAATTCCAATCTAATGGAATTCTGAAGTTTTATTAACCCAATTTCAATTTAATGGAATTCTGAAACTAATTCCAATCTAATGTAATTCCAAAGTTGTATTAACCCAATTTCAATTAAATTAAATTCCGAAGCCTTTAACCTAATACCAATCTAATGGAATTCCGAAGTTTTATTAACCCAATTTCAATTTAATGGAATTCCAAAGCTAATTCCAATCTAATGGGATTCCGAAGTTTTATTAACCCAATTTTAATTTAATGGAATTTCGAAGCTAATTTCAATCTAATATAATTCCAAAGTTGTATTAACCCAATTTCAATTAAATTGAAATTCCGAAGCCTTTAACCTAATCCCAATCTAATGGAATTCCGAAGCCAATCCCCATTTAAAGGAATTCCGAAGCAAATTCCAATCTAATGGAATTCCAAAGCAAATTTCAATTCAATGGAGTTCCGAAGGTTTTAATCCAATTCCAATTTAATGGAATTCCGAAGCTTTTAACCCAATTTCAATTTAATGAAATTCCGAAGTTCCAAATACATTTTTCTTCTTCCGATTCCTTCTTCTTTTGGCCCGACTTGATTTTTGGACTGAACTGGCAAATCAGTTAACTGTGTGATCATTGGGCAGAGAACTGCCTACTGCAAAAATAGATAAACCGCATACGTCTGGAGTTCATCACGCTCATTGTAATCCAGTGCCACAGCATGTACCAGAACCACTGCGAACAACACGGTCCTCCGCGCTCTGCATAAACTTTTGCAGCATTGCCTTCATGAGCACTCGCCTGCACGAGCATGCGTCTGCATGAGCACGCACCATCACACATGTTTATCTGCAACTTAATAAAATTAATTACGCCAGCACCGCCTTAAATAGTCTGTTGAGCATTATGAGACATCGCTAAGATAGCGATTTTCGCATAACGTAACGTAACTATCAACCAGGCATAAGTTACAATTTCAGTATGTTTACTAACATCACAAAATAAGAACATCCTTTTGTTTGGTTTTAGAGATGTCCGTACCACATAGTTCCAGTTAAGGCAAAAGCTGTGTAGGAACTCAACTTTTTTAAACCAGATGACAGTTTTATACTTTAAGAGTTCCTTATTCAAATTCAATATACTTTTGTTGCAAACGTGTGTGGTAGACTGTTGAAAGTTAATTTATTTGTATTGCTGACGTTTCCAAGTTCACCGAGAGTTCACACAGCTTATTATGCTAAAATAAATTGTACACTGGTATAATCTGTATTTGTGCAATCGCTATTTTATAGCTTTATTAGTAAGTCACTCTCAAACATTGTAAGAACCTTTTATTTTTACTAATTTCCGTATTACAGATGACACTCGTAAGAAAGTCTAAGCATCGTAGGATCGACCACTAATTGAACCCCCTGCTCCACAAGTGACAATAATGCAGTCAGATTTATCAATACACTGGACGGCACTTCTAATACTATTACTTTGGAAGCAATGATGACAGAGAACTCAACAGTTCCTCTCTTTCTTTTTTTTTTTTTTTTTTTACATAGCGGTCTTACATTTTGACTATCCTTCTGTAATTTTTTTTTTTTTTTTTTTTTGTGCAGAAGACAACATATAAAGCAAATCTGATGATATTTCGAACATTCGTTTGGTTGAACCTGTCACAAATGTCAGTTTTCATTAATCAAGTATTATTAAATACCCGTCAAAAGCTGTCACAATAATTGACAGATAATTCTAACTTTGCCACAATGCTCTTACTTTGTTATAATATTTAATTGTAACAAATAGTTTTGTAAAATTTAAACTTACGCTGACCCGCTCATTCGTTGTTAGCCTCAATGTTGTTTGACTTCAAACCAATGGCTATTGTTTCTCATTCTAATATATATATACATATAGGACTGTTCTCCCTGCCATTCACAGTCCACTGCTAACACTTACTAAACTCAATCATGCACCTATACATAGTTAAATTGCGTCAAAACTTAAACTTAACTGCGCTAGGTCTTGATGAAAGTATTTCCACCAACCTACATTGCAAAATGACTAATCAATAATTATAGCTTGTTGTAATCCGACCAAATGATGATCCTGTGCAATTTCACTTCACAACGCATTGCGAGCACCATCATAAAAACTCTTTGAAAATAAGAAAACTAAATTTCATCAAGTTGTACAAACTTGCAGGTTAAACAATGGCATCTGCTTGATCAATTAAGAAGTCTATCAAATACACCATAACACACACATAAGGGTGAAACGACAACAAATTTCAATTCAACGTTCAACAACAAATCTTTAATCGAATGATACTAAATAACTCAAATAAAAGTTGTAAAACAACTACAACTTTTAGCGACTCCCTCAATGTCGCTCACATAACACGCCGCCTGACTTCGGATGTTCCTTGGCTATTTATAACTTCAAACTAACACAGTGATTTAGTATTAATACCCTAATACAATGACAAATAATTATTATTTGAGTGTCACCTGCACGATGACAGAACAATTCTGCACCACCTCACCATCGAACAGCAACTCTTAGTGACATCTCCATGTCCACATTCGTTCAGAATGGTCTCTTACTATGAGATCCTTTACACCATTTTGCGTTCACAACACTTAACCACAAGTTGAACGTCCCCTTCTATCACAGCATAGCCCATGTTATGCTCAGGACCAACACCCACGACGCAGTGGAGTGACCCCTTTGACCACGACACAACTACAACAACCTCACAACACTCCCCATACCAACATTTTATTTAATCACTAGCTTTGATCAACCTAAATCCCAATTAAATCTTTCGATTATTCTTATCTTTCACTAGACCCTTTTGTCATCAAATCTCCTTCTTATCTCAAAGATCGATGTACGAGTAGGTTATATCCATTATTTATTTATTTTATTTATTTATAATATTATTATTATTTGAAATATTTAATTTAATATTTTCCACACCATCGTCATACATACACACTTACATACATACTTATATACCAACACTACATATCCATTTACACGCCGCACCCACAATATTTTGTTATCACACTTCACACGATAGATTCAATTCACGCACAAACCCGTGCGCAAATTGCAGTATGCCAATGTTTATCGACGCGGGCGACTTATGCGCTTGACACAGTTTATCACTTCTATTCCTTTTCAAATTATACAAACCATCAACCATGGTTTTAAATTTAGATCACGTTTGTAATGTATTAGCTGAAATGTTATGACGGTAAACATAAAACATTAATAAATCAGTCCGAGATTGACCGCCGTTAAATGGCACAACCGACTCCTTATTTTATTAATTTTACTACTTTTCAGTATCTCTAGCGATTTACCTAATCACTAATTTGTTCACTCAATTAATTACTTTCACTTAATTGTGTACTGTAGCACCGTATTGCTATCGCTGTAATACTGGACTCTTAACACCACCATTAAATAACGTTGAAGCTCACGAATACCGCCTTCCTCATTATAAAACGTTGAGACAAGGCTATCGCTTATTCAAACGCTAATTCACACTACAACTACTATGGCCATACCCGATGTTTATCATAAAGTTTGTACAATGTGATACCTGCAACGAATATCGATACCCATTAAACTTTAATTTTGAGGGTAATACTTGATGTGACGATAAATAAATTTAAATTCCTGTATACGTCATTTAGTAAATACGTAATGTATGTAAGACCGTCACTCCAACTGGCAAACAACACAACAACTTTTGTCTTACCGTACTGGCCGTACCAGCTCAGGTATAGTGAACTTGACAGTCTAGCAGGCAAATTGGCAAGGCGTACTCCACAAAACGGAATATGTCTATTCCAGCTAATCGCTGCGGGATATTGTCCCGGCTTACGGATCGCTCGACTCAACGAAGGTAACTAATTTAGCTATTTGGCTTATCACTTGCCTACTTAACGAAATTGCCACGCTACGACATGTTTATCACTTGTAGACTCATAAAATGCCATGTCATTTGATTATCTATCATGACACAATGTCTTGATAAACAACATTAAATTTATTCAACAGTATTAAAAGAATAATTATTACTTCGACCTTCTGTCCTTTTCAAAAATAAAACTGACTAACCGCATTGCTGTATTCATTTTACTTTTTTTTACTTATTCTCTTTCTTTTTTTTTTTCTTTTTAGTCGCTGTAACCTAGACCATAGTCTACACAGCAACTTAGTTTAAGCTCAATCGCTGCAAACCAGACCGGCAGGCAAGAACCGGGTCCGTAGTCTGGGCAAGCGATTTTGCCAATTACCAAGTAACAGAACACAACAATTTACGGATAATAATTATAACTACTTACAGTTATTTTATTTTTTTTTTTCACCTCGTCGCCACTTGTAAGGTCCCTTGTCCTTACCGTAATAGCAGTAAGTCACCGTCTCACCACTACACTATAATGGCCAGCTGCACACGTCCGCCTCCTCTCGATGCCAGCCATAGACTGGCCGCTCTCGCCCACTACCGGTGTATATATACACGAACACTACCCCACTACCGGTGTATATATACACGAACACTACAGGGGGTAATATCTGGATCTGCTGATCCTATTTAAAAAAAAAACATTTTACCAATAAAAAGCGCCATTATTTGCGAGTGTCATAGTCTATTTTTTATTTCCAAATTTCTACGCATTTGAAACCGCGGAACGTATGCTGAAAATATTATTAAATGTACGGTTTACAAAAAAAATATCTGTCAATACGAATAACATGTTATAGGTACACAAGTAATAATTAATTATGTCAGTGAATATTTTTTTTGCAAACCGTACCTTCTCGAGAGAGTACAATAGTGTAGGGTCAGCACAGTGCATTCACCGTTCGTCGTGCCTTACTAGTTCTCGGCTACATTCTATTAGCTCTATCACCATACAATTTACACGAATACCCTATTTAGCTATACGGTTGAATTTGCTCAAGATCAATGTTGATCTTTCCGATTGAGTTGATGACGTATTTATAAATTGACGATAATTTTTGTTACAATTTCTTTGACAGTAAAAAAATTTCATAAAAAAATTTAACCGACTACAAAATCAGAAAATAAACTAAAAAGCTAAAAATAAAATCGTGCTACCTTCTGATCACTTTGAAGGCGGTGCTGACACAGTGAATTAACTCGAGCCGTTTAAATCATAAAGTTTTACGATTTTCAGACAGTTCTTTCCCGTGGTTCTTTTGAAAACGGCTTTAATTAATACGTCACTGGCTTGGCACCGCATTCAAGGTACAACATTCGAAACATCTCCTTTCCAAAAAAAAAAAAAAAGAATTATCAGAATCGGAATCAGAAGCGGAATGAAGTTGTGCGCGAAAGAAATTTCATTCATTTATTTCAGTTATTTTCATTTTAACACAAAATTACTGAACGGATTTTCGTGAAATTTAAATGGGACCAATCTGAAAGTATTTTTTTTCAAACAAAAAAAGAATTTTTAAAATTGGTTAATAAATGACGAAGTTATGAGGTAACAAACATTAAAAAAAAAGAACATACATTTTTAATTATGCTCTATTTAATTTAATTAAATTATTTTATTTTGTAGGATTCTTTATTATGGTTATATAATGGTTTATAAGGTTTCTACCTCCGTCAAAGTTTGTTTACAATTAATAATAATAATAAAGCTGATAATATGTGTGTTTAAGTAGGTATAGGTACAGTATAGGTAGGTTTTTAGCTACTTCTAATATAATTCGCGAAAACATCCTTATACATATTATCGTTGGCAAATTTGTGTAAGCAATTGAAAGCTTAATTACAAATTTGGTTATTACAAAACTTGCTTTTCACAAATTTGGAAAAATACAATTTGGTTTTAAAAATACAAAAATTTGGTTTATGCTTGGCGTGCGGTGATCTTACCGTTTAATAACACGGAAACAAATTATAGAAAAATAATTTATTCCTGCTAATTAATCACAATGAAAGGAAAGTAATTGCATTATAACATCCTTACATTGTTTTTGAAAAAGTATAAAAGCTATGTCGAGATAATAGCTATGACCCTACCAAGTATTTTCCATTATTTTAACCATGGATTAACCTTAATCGATTGTAAATGCAATTTATAACGAGGTGTGCAAAAGGTGTTTAAACCAGGTAGGTACTACGTACCAAATGGAAAATTTCTTCTCCAAAATATTATTTCTTAGGGTACCTAGTGAATATTTGCATTTAAAAGTAAACGCCACTTTTAATAACCAAAACTTATTAAACTAAAATTAAAATAGGGACATTAACCATAATATTGACATTTATATAGACATTAATTAATTCTGACTTTGTTTTTATTTCTATTATTATTTGTGAATTGATTTGTAGATTTGTAGACTAAATTAAAAAAAAACTATGGTTGTATTAAAACACCCATAGGATATGTGTGTTTTTAATACTATTTATAAGCCCTATGTAATTATCTACATGTACCATATTCTGGACAAATAAAGATAAATAATTAATTGATTGATTGATTATTATATTGATGCCAATGCAAGTAATTGAAAAACGGAGGGAATATTAATTCAATAGGTAAATATTTTGTCGTCTTGATGTATCGTATATATAAATCTCTGTCAATGGTTCCTAAGCGCATAAGAATAAGTTAAGGCCTCATAATTAGCAGCCTTTTCATAATCACTGCAGCAGGGTATTTGGAGTTCATACACCACGTTGCTCTAATGCGGGTTGGCGGGGGCGGGTCCCATTTCTAGCTTTGCGACTCGTTGTTGGTAATTTCTATGGGTTATACCACTCCTGATTAGATCATTCTGATACTCCGAGCATGTCTCGCTCGTATAGATTAGATTTGACTTACATATTTCTGTGTTCACTTTATTCCAAATTTAAAATATATAAATTAGATTTGACTTACACATTTGTTCGTTCACTTTATTCCAAATTTAAAATATACAGATAAGATTTGACTTACATATTTTTTTGTTCACTTTATTCCAAATTTAAAATATATTGATTAGATTTGACTTACACATTTCTTCGTTCACTTTATTCCAAATTTAAAACATATAGATTAGATTTGGCTTACACATTTCTTCGTTCACTTTATTCCAAATTTAAAATATATAGATTAGATTTTACTTACATATTTCTTATTAAATCAATTGAAGAAGTCAATTAACTTGCGATAATTTGCCAGATTTTTGTATTTTAAGAAATTAAATATCACGTGTCTCAAACGGTGAAGGAAACCTGCATAACAGAGAATTTTCTTAATTCTCTGCGTGTGTGAAGTCTACCAATCCGCATTGGGCCAGCGTGGTGGACTATTGGCCTAACCCCTCTCATTGTGAGAGGAAACTCGTGCTCAACAGTGAGTCGAGTATGGGTTGTTAATGATGAATTTGTCAATCCTTCAGACAAGTGTGATAAGCATTTGAACACCTACTTTAAATAAATCCCATCTTATAAAGTAGTTATTAACAACTCGAAGTTGTGTGAGAAAGAGGTAAATTGCATCTTCGTGCGACTTGTCCGTTAGAATGCATCGATACCGCTAGCGACCTCCATTTCTACCGTCGGCGTCGCTAATACATCTATCTATACTACAGCCTTTCTGGATGAGTACTGTTTACCAACAAAGAAATTAGAAATGAAGTTAGAAAACGGATGTCAATTCATAACTTATTTTATTTGAAATTATGTATGGTTCGTTTATAAAATGTTATATAAAATATATTAACCATATCTGTTCTAAGCTTATTAATCAAATTTATTTTCATTTATTTAAGAACAAGTTAATTATAATTATTATTAGGTGTGAAATGACTAGTGATTTATACCCTCATTTTTAATTTGTTTGTTGGTAAACAGTACCTACTCATCAAGACAGGCTGTAGTATAACTAGCTAGCTGCATATAATTAATGGCATGGCTATGTATTTATAAAATTATACAAAATTAACAGTCATAAGTAATCACAATTATTTGCATGCAATGATTAAAGATGTTGAGAATATATCTCTGATGGATATTAATTAATACTTTTATTACACCTAAAATGAATATCAATTATAAAATAACACCTAATGCCAATCCATATTGGGCCGACGTGGTTGACTACTATTGGCCTAACCTCATTCTGAGAGGAGACTCGTGTTCGCCAGTGAGCCGAAAGTGGTTTGTTATGATGATGATGAATATCAATAATTAACCGTCAGTGTGCGGTAGATCTCGGTAGATCTAGAGACTAAATCAAAGAAAGAATATTGTTAATTTTAAACGAGGTACTAATAAATTCTCCATTTGTTTCCTTTTTGTCAATTTAATTAAAAGGGTAATTCGCATTTCTCGCGCAAATTCCATGATATTTATAAATTTCAATTTATTGACTTATAAATTCTTTATATTTTCTTTCAATAAATTAAAAATATATCTAGGTCTTCTATTGAATCTGTGTTAATAACAGCAAATTTCGGTTTCTTTATAACAAGTTAGGTAGGTAAGGATAACTTTAAAACGAGAAACAAACGAGTTTCTAAAAATGTTATTTTCAATTTTAACGGTATTTAAATATTAACCTGTGTCATATAAAACATGTATTTGTTTAAACCAGTATTTGGTGTGACTTCAATGTTGTAAAGTTCCCATCAACAATTTATTTTGTGAGCAAAAAATTCTATAACAATCCTAAGCTAACATAACCTAATAACTTTATAAATCATGCCCACGTGGAATGGTGGCAAGAATACTGGCTGCATTTCTTGATAGCCAGGCTGATCCTTTGCGCAAAAAAATTAGTCAGCCTATAATCAGTTGACGCAACTAAGTCGCAGAAATTTCGATTCGAATTCGGCAAAATGAGTAAATATGTAACTCTTGGGTAGGGAGGCATACTTGTGCCACTTATCATTTTCAGCTTTTTTTGCTGCGGCTCCCTGATTTTCATATCAAGGAGATAGAATTCATCAGAGAGCCAATGTGTCAACGCAAGTAGCGTCCTAAATTTAGGGCCCGCCCCATTTCCCTGTCAATACATCGGCCCCTGCAGCCAAGTTGCACGTCGATTCTCTATCTACGATCGCAAAAGCTTCGAAAACTAGAAAAATGTATGGGAATCACATTTCCAATCGACAGGTCACGTGATCAAGATCTGTTATTCCCATACATTATTCTTGTTTTCGAAGCGTTTGCGACCGTAGAAAGAGAATCGACGTGCAACTTGGCTATAGGGGCCGGTCTCTTGCTATCATACTTACTTGTACTTGACGGCTTGATTCAAATTGAATTGTTGTTCATTTTCAGTACTGGTTCTGGCAGTTGGGCTATCAAACGCACGATGGATGAGAAAACAACGATCCAATCAACCCAAGGACACTCGCTTTATTGGAGAAGCTACAAACGAACTGTCCACAACAATTTTACAGGTACATTGACATTTTTACAACTTCACAGCTAAACTAATTCAAAGTAGTACCTAAGTAAGGCAAAAAAGCACACCACGATATTTTGTTGCAATGGACGAAAGAAAGGACAATATTAATTTCTAGTTCTCTGATGCTATTGGTCGACGTCTGTTTTATTTTTGTCTCCTGATCGTGATATGTCGTGGTACACTTCTTTGGCCTACTGAATTCAATTCATAATAAAATCATGGTGAAGGCCCAACTGAATTCTAATTCTGACTCAGTTTTCAACTAATCTCATAACATTATCTTGTTACAGGGTTATATTGACGATGACAAGGATATCGCATTCTCGCCCCTCGGGTACACAACAATTCTTGCAATTCTTGCTGAGGGTGCAAAAGGGGAAACAAGAAATCAACTCATATCAGCGCTTCATTTACCAGAAGACCAAAACCTTATAAGAAAAACTTATCGTTACATTTTGGAACGGTTGAAATTTAGAAATGAGTACAAATATAACCAACCAGAGTTGAAAAACTTCTTCTATATTTATAAAAACTATACTATCAATGAGGACTATAAGAAGATATTAGAAGATTTCTATTTGACTGATGTCCGATCAGTTGAAAGGTATCACATGTTAGAAGACAATGAAGGCGAGAAAGATAAAAAAGATGAAGAGAAGGTTGATACGGTGCCTGATCTTATGCCATCCAAAGATTCCGATGAAAAATTAATATCCTATGCCGTTGAAGATGTCCCAACCAAAGTAGATATTTCCCATATTCATAACAAACCTGCTAAAAACATTAAAGAAAAAATTAAATATGCTAAAAACTCGCACGATACAAAGTATGAAACTGATGATGACGAAGAAACGATGGTAGCGGTAGAAGCTAGAAACCACGGGAGAAGTTCAGAGTACAGAGTTCTTAATGAGAAAAATGATATTGCTTCAAGTATCTCTGTAAATAGTGTTGGAGGGAAATCTAGCAAATGTAAGTTTAATGATGAAATAGATGGAATATAGAAATAGGTAGTAGTTTGCTATAAAAATGGTATAACTGTCGTCAACTCACAAATAACTGGCTTATATTGGTAAAAGAATTTTAAAATTGGTTCTATAGATTGAGAGATTACCAGTAGTGGGTGACTTGCTTCTTCTTCTACGGACCACCTCACAATCTTTTTATATTATTAGTATAGATAATGTGATCAACATAACGATAAGTCTAAAATACTCAAATGATTTTTTCTTTCCAGCATCCAATTCTCTAATGCTCATATTCAATGGAATGTATTTCCGCGGCTCATGGAAGAAGCCTTTCGACAAGGTCGAGTCCGGTGTGTTCTACAAGTCCAACACTGAGAAGAAGCAAGTGCAAATAATGAAGACTCGTGGTAGTTTCAAAACCAACTCATTCCCTGAATTAGATAGTGAAGCTATTCTATTGCCGTATGATGTAAGTCCAATATTAGTTAGAATTTTTTTCTTTATTGAGAAAGAATACAACAAAGAACTTAAGCTAACTTATCCTAACTTATCCAGGCTGATCCTTTGCACACAGAGATAATTATTATCAGATTATTTAAATAGCCCACTACGGAGCCATTCCTTCCTTAAAGAGGAGAATTGGAGCTTCGAATTACTATTAGTAGAAGATCCGTATTAGGACCGACCTTCACCTATCTTTTTGACGGTCTCCGTGGCGCAGTGGTATGCGCAGTGGATTTACAAAATGAAGGTCCTGGGTTCGATCCCCGGCCGGAGGTTTTCTTAATCGATCCAGGTCTGGCTAGTGGGAGGCATTGGCCGTGGTTAGTTACCATCCTACCGACAAAGATGTACCGCCAAGCGATTTAGCCGGTTCCGTTACGATGTCGTGTAGAAACCGAAAGGAGTGTGGATTTTCATCCTCCTCCTAACAAGTTAGCCCGCTTCCATCTTACATTGCATCATCACGCAAAATCAGGTGAGATTGAAGTCAAGGGCTAACTTGTAAAGACAAAAAAAATGTATATCTGTTTTATTTCAAATTAACGTTTTAAATACCTTCTCGCAATATATTTTTAAGGTATTAACGTTAAAAAATATATTGCGAGAAGGTTGCTTAAAATTTTCCTGGCCACATTCTCTCTATTTATTTGTCTTTTTTGGTAATTATTAATTATTATAATTATTTACGTAATTATTGTTGGTGTTAAATTATAAAAAAAGTTTGTTTATGCGGATGTCAAGAAGGCGTTTGGTTTTTTATGGGTTTCACTAGTTTCCCTACGCTGGTTGTAAAGACTCATTCTGGATCATCTTTATTCTGTGACAATACATGACTAAAATTTAAAATAAATATAAATGATAAGTTATATTCTTTCAGGGTGATCGCTACGCTCTTCTATTGCTGGTGCCACGAACGCGCGATGGCTTGATCAGGCTTATTGCTGACCTGCCCGCTGTTTCACTGGCGGACATTCAGGAAAGGCTGCATGAAGAGGAATTGAAGGTGTCCTTGCCTACGTTCACTGTGGAAACCACTACTAAACCTGTTGCTGCGTTGGCTAAGGTAATATAACCATTTACTTAAAGCACTCTCATTCGCACGACTTTTCACGCGGTTTCACCCGCATAGTTCCTGTTATTGTAGAAATATGGGAATAATATAGCCTATAGCATAGTGTATAATATAATATATTGAGCTTTTCAACTGTGAAATATTTTTTTAAATCGATTCAGTAGTTTACGAACAAAAAAAAATCATTCTAATGTTTCCTCTTTCTAATATTAGTTTAAATGAAATATTATAGGATCTCAATTAAAATATTTGTATAGATAATATTACTTTCGATGAAGGTCTATAAATACAATTTGATGGGCTCCGTGGCGCAGTGGTATGCGCGGTGGATTTACAAAACAGAGGTCCTGGGTTCGATCCCCGGCTGGCAGATTGAGATTTTCTTAATTGGTCCAGGTCTGGCTGGTGGGAGGCTTCGGCCGTGGCTAGTTACCAGCCTACCGACAAAGACGTACCGCCAAGCGATTTAGCGTTCCGGTACGATGCCGCGTAGAAACCGAAAGGAGTGTGGATTTTCATCCTCCTCCTAACAAGTTAGCCCGCTTCCATCTTAGACTGCATCATCATTTACCATCAGGTGAGATTGTAGTCAAGAACAGACTTGTAAAGAATAAAAAAAAGGCTCTCACTTGAAACATAATTACGCTTAAATTTTCAGTTTGGAGTGAGTAGCATCTTCGGCAGGGATGCTGAGCTGACCGGCATATCAGCGAAGGAAGGACTATTCGTGCAAGAGCTCGTACAGAATGTTGCAGTAAGAGTGGACAACACTGATGCTTCAGCGAGCTCCATTACTGGTAATTTATTATCTTTTTTATGACTGGTGGGAGGCTTTAGCCGTGGCTAGTTACCACTCTACCGGCAAAGACGTACCGCCAAGCGATTTAGCGTTCCGATTAGACCGAAACGGATGTGGATTTTCATAAAATTTGATATCTTGTCACAAGTTGATGGATCAAGCTGTGCTCTGAAGTGAAGAAGAAGAAATATACTTTATTGTACATTAAAAACAAAAATAAACAATAACTTATAATAAGACTTACAGACTGTTATCTAAGTGTTATCTTATATATAAAACCAAAGTCACCGAAATAGCTCAACGAGTCGTAAAGCTGAAGTGGCAATGGACGGGGCACATAATGGTCCTTCATCGGCTGATAATGATGATGAATGACATATCATATTGTTTTTTTACATTAGTATAAACTAGCGGACGCCCGCGACTTCATCCGCCCTTAGACCTCTTTAATCCAGCCCTTACAGTAGTATCGCTGTAAAAATGGAGTAACTTCTCCCGTTTTCCCAACATTTCCCTGCTCTGCTCCTATTGATCGTAGCGTGATGAAAAGTATACTATAACCTGTCAGGAGAATGAAGAATAATTGTACCTAGTTTCGTTAAAATCCATACAGTAGTTTTTGTTTCTATAACGAACATACATTTTTGGCATCAGTATCGATCACTTATCACCCCCTGATAGTTATTTTGGAAATACATTCTATGTACAGAATTGTCCTCTCTACAGATTTATTATAAGTATAGACTATGATGGAAAAAAGTAAACTCGCAAACTTAAAATTAAAGCTATTTCTTGTAATAAAGTATTTTTTAAGCTTCTGTACCTCAAAGGTACCTTAGACTACATGATCACTTTACATCATGTGAGATTGCATTCAAGAGTTAACATCTCTTTGACTAAAAAAAAACAAAACAATCTTACAATTTCATTCTGTTAACAGCCAGTAACGCAGGGGCGGAGTTAGAAGCCTTGGAGTCATTGAAAAATCTACCTCTTTACGAAGTGAAGGAACCACGCCGCTTCTGTGTCGAGCATCCATTCGTGTTCTACATCATCGACCGCTTGGACAAACTCGTGGTAGTCGCGGGCAAGGTCAATGACCCCCAAGCACCATCAGCTGATAAACTAAAACTCTAGTAAAACGGAAATCTTAATACTTTGTGTCTCAGAATCTTGTACTATTTTATTTATGACGAAGCCTAGTAAATAGTCTAACAAATTAGTAGAGGAGCCCATGTTGATAAATCGGGATTTACTCGATCGTTGCTGGGTCCGTCCTCTACATTTAGAAGATAACCTACATACTTTGTATGTCAGAATCTTATACTATTTTATCTATGACGAGGCCCAGTAAATAGTTTACAAATTGTTAGAGGAGCCCATGTTACTAAATCAGGATTTACTCGATCGTCGCTGGGTCCGTCCTCTACATTTAGAAGATTAGATGATAGGAAGAGCTAACCCCGGTGATGCCGCTGAGGTCCCATAAGGAGCCTACGGCACTTACACAATCAGAAAAAAAAATGACAGGAAGAACCTTTATACCTTTGGTAACACATTTGGTACATTATGATAGAAAGAATAAGATTTGTGAATGGCGAGGAAAGTGTCTACAAACTACAAAGACAAATTTTTATTACTTAGACTTGCGGAAATCGGAAGATTACCTATTTATTATTTTGTGATTATTTCTTACAAAATAAAAAAAAAACATGCAAGGTATCCTTCTAATAGGTATCAGTTCATGCCGCACTCGAGTAAATCCTAAAATCACATCTTTGGCTCCCCGATTACAAACACAGAGATATTTCAGCGTTGATTATTAACAGAGGGCCTAGTGGCAGTTGCATACTGTTACTATCGCGTTAACGTAAACGCAAATTTATATGGAATTGAAACAGCGCCATCTATTGGTTCTACTGCACAACTGTTTCAATTCCATATAAATTCACGTTTACGTTAACGCGATGGTAACAGTATGAAAATATTGAAAACTCCCACTAGGCACACTGATCTACACATACTTATACATAACTAATTATATGACTAGATGATAAAAAAATTTGTACGAAAATAGGTTTTCTATTAACTTGGTTTCTACAAAATTAAAATCCTTATGCTGGGTTAACAGATATAGGTGAACCCAACAAAACCAGATGCATTTGATAATGAAAAAGTACACAGCGTAGAATAATTTAGTTATTAAGTTTATTTATTATGTTAACATATTGTGATATTTGTAAGAATAAAATATTTATTGAATAAAATATCGTTTTCTTTTTCCTTCGTGAAGATGATTAAAATTTCTAAGAAATTGAAACAGCGCCATCTAGTGGCACTACTGCGCAACTGTTTTAATTCCTTAAAGATTCTCGTTTACGTTAACGCGATAGCAATAGTATGAAACTCCTACTAGGCACTCTGGTTATAATAAAACCTATCTACATTAAAAATAGGAAACAATTTTTGCAACAAAGTATACGTTTGGTTTTTAATAACTTAAATATTTTACGAAAAACAGCCTTAAATAAAATTAATTGATGTAAAAATATTGTCAAAATATGCATCGATTTGATAAGAAAACATCCAGGCATTTATAGAACGCGCCAATTTTTTTTCGCTGTTCTCAAATTGCAATAGGCCAAACTGTACATATATTTTGTTACACTGAGCCTTACGCCTCGTGTTCAGAGCACTCGAACTATGGTGCTATAGCGACCGAATGAAATACAAACATAATAATTAAAGAGGGTACTTTGATAATAAGATCCAAAATATTTAAACATACATGACGTTGTATCACAAACGTGGCAATCACAAAGTTACGTCGGTCGCGCTGGACGTGGCCTTTAAATTTTCAAGTGTACGGTTATTTTTTTCAATTAATGTAAAATGGCAAAAGAGAACAAATTAATCTCAAAAATACCGCTACCCATGGACCCTTTGCCGCCTATACCAACGACTGCTTTAAAAAGAACCAATTCTGTGAAAGTTGAACGTCAGCCATTGGAAACTATATATCACGAACCGGCAAATCAAGGCAATTCGCAACACAAGGGTGCAATTCACAAGAAGATTGTAAGGATTTTGAAAAGATCGAACAGTGCTGTGAATAAAATTGACGCAAAACATGTGACTTTACGGCAAAAAAGTGACGACTTGGACTGGAATTACAAAGTATTTAATGACATAATCGATGACAAAAACAAAGGTAACTTTTTTACTTACCAACACCCAACTATACAATAGCGGCTTAGCCCGAAAAATGTCTATGCTTTTCAGATACCATGGGTACAGTGACAGTTCGTTTTACTCTTGAAAGTTTGCCGCGATTCACGATAATTCGCGAACGTCTTATGGCAACTGTCACCGCATCCATGCTATCTGAACAACACTTTAGTGTTTGATTTACCAGTTGTTGATGATTGTTGATTAATATTAACAATCATTTTGGTAAAAACAAGAATTGTACAAAAAGAGTAAAAGCTAAAATATAAATACAATGAAAATGCCTAAGTTTTTATTTTTTCAAATTTATTAAAATAACTTCTACTTACAATATCTCAGATGGGTTTTAATATTTCGACTTGAAATTCCAACGCAAAATATTTCATGTAATTCTGCGTCGAATGAGATGAGATAAATTTCTTATGGTTTATTAAGATACAAAATGGCGAATGTTCGTAAAAAATACATTAAATATACTACAAAGGTATACTTTCTTTTTCGAATTAAAAAGTTGTGTTATGAATTTTAGATTTTCTTATTTTAATCAAAGCTATATGAAAAGATCAATGTATAAATAAGTTTTGTGGTTTTATAACGCTGTGGTTAAAAAGTTATGCCACGTTATCTTACTACATTACACTAAATAATTACATTAAATAAACCTTGACTGAGTTTGTTGTGGGCTCTTCTCGGACCAAGGCGCGTTTGGAACCCTCGTAACTTTATTTTAAGTTTTCGACTATTATTACCACCATTAGATTAAATTAAATTATGACATAAGCCTGACCTTTCAAAGTTGCTTGTAAAGTGAGTCTAATTGAAATAAATAAATTTTGAATATTGAAGAAAATTAGAAATTAAGGCATTTTTTACATATTATGTCCGGAACTCGAATGAAAATTTCATTCAAGACGCCTTGCGCAAAACGCTTACTTGAAATAATTATTAATTAATTTCATAAAGGTACCTTGGATATCCCAAAAGACGGAGCAAGCAAGGCTCTGACTCCCGCCATCAAGACAGCAGAGCCGTCCAGGGTGAGGAATATCAAAAGAAGCCTCAAACGACCCCACAGTCGGGAACTACAGGGTATCTCTCCAGCTGTGAGAGACGACAAGGGAGAAGAGAAACACAAACGACGATTAGTATTTGACCGATTTGAACAGTCGACAGATTTCTGTAAGTTTTATTGGTCTTTTCAACCGACTTCTAAAAAATGTGGAGGTTCTCAATTCAACGCATATGTTTTGTTTGTTTATTTATGTTTGTGACACTCACAACTTCGTTATTTATTAACCAATTTTAAATAGTAGATTGTTATACAAGGGGCCAAAAAGACCCATTATATACGAGGTATTTTTAGGGCCTGAGACGTAAGTCAAGGGCCGCCTAAATAGAAACCGAGTATATAATGGGTTTAGCCCCACGTGTTACACTCTGCTTTTCACTACGATTGCGAGAAAATAAAATAGTTTAGTTCAATTATTCAATTTTTATTTAGATTTATTTAATTGAAAAATAAACGTACAAAGTCTACAATTTTGGATATTATGGGAGATGCTTTTACCCGGTAACATAATTTCCGACTACTGAATAACGAGTATATGAGGTAAACGTGGGAGATAATAGTTTTTAAAAACTCCTTTCGTAAGTGAATCCATTTGTTGTTGTTTTCTTCACTTATTAAATTTTTCGTAGGTAAGTATTTAAGTAAATGCGTCTGGACTTTGATGGTAACATATTGAAAATTTCATCCATCTCCAAATTAGGATCACCATTCTCAGTAGATGAAGACACTAATAACAATTAATGTTGAAATATATGAAAGTTACAGTCACAAATTTACAATTATTTTCTGAAATAAATCAAGTATGTATTATTTGTTTTTTAAATTCTCGCTTTTTAATTTTATTTTTTTCACATGAGAAAAAGGCAAAGGTATTAAACCGTAAAGGATGTCCCATGTCTTCAATAAAAATTAAATAAAAAAATGAACGCATTCCACAGACAAGAACGCTGCATTTATTTCCAATTTAAAGTTTTTTATTTGTTTTTCAAAACAATCAGAGCCTTACCTATAATGATTCAATTTTCGAATAAAACCTCCTCCGTTTTATAGTAGGCTAGTACTCGTAACAGACAAGAATTAATAATAATATAATAATATTTATTGATTCACTAGTACACATAAAAATAATTTACATAAGTCTGTGATCTCCACACTAGGATTCCCTGTATTGTGGTAATCACTTTCTTCCACAGTAGTGAAACAAGAATATAACAGTTTATGAAGTGTGTGACAAACAAGTTAAGTTAGGTAGTAAAGTTAAGTTAGGTGGTAAGTTCTTAATGCTAAGTTTATATAATTCAAAATAATTACAATATATATTATGTGAATATGCGTGTGTGGTGTTGGGTGTGTATGTGTGTGTTGTGTGTTTGTGGTGTGTGTGGGGGAATGTGTGAGTGTGTGTATGTTAATAAATTAATCCATGCGTTAATCACATAGTTTAATTTAATTTCAGCAATTTTTCGGTTTCTTCATAATTAATTTCCTCAAACCATTTATTTAAGAGTTGTTTGCATTTATACCTCGACACGTGTGTGATTTTAAGTGCTCTGTTGACTTTAGTGTATATGAATGGTCCGGAGAAGGCGAAAGATTTACGTGCAAACTGGGAGCGTAACACAGGACATATCCACCTTTGAAGACGAAAGCGCTTGTTTACTGTCAAAGCTGCCGTTTTGTGAAACCTCAAAACGACACTTTTGATGTAAAGTTGTCTAACACGCAGATAACCAAGTTCGCAGTACAGAGTATCAGTTGGATATCGGAATGGCTTTTTGTAGGCAGCTTTCAAAACTGCTCGCTGGGCTCGCTCTAATTTCATGAAGTAGCTTTTGCAGGCTCCCCCCAGGCGGGCAGGCAATAGCTTAAAATAGACTGGCATTCATGCATGGATGGATTCATACAAAAGCCCAATAACCTCTTCGTTGGCCACATTACGAAGTTTTTTAAATATGAATATGAGCTTTCTTAATCTACCACTTAATGCATATATATGTTTATCCCATCTCAACCCTTCATCTAGTATAACTCCTAGATATTTTATGTCTCTGACATGTTCCAGTGTAGGACATTGACAGGTTTTATCAGGATTATATTTGCATGAGTGTAGTTTAATATGTAGTTGTTCTTTTGGATCCGTTCGAGTTGACATTCTGAAAGCAATGAATTTGGTTTTGTTACCATTAAGCGTAAGAAGATGGTCTCCAAGCCATGAAGAAACATCCTGTAAGCCTTGTTGACATAGATATCTTACTGAATCCCAACTATCACCGTGGAATATTATTGCAGTGTCGTCCGCAAAGCTGAACAATCGTGCTTGATTAAGGCTAAGTGCACAGAGGTCGTTTATGTAGGTCAAAAATAAGGTAGGGCCAAGCACACTACCTTGAGGAACTCCGAAGTGAATTTCTGTTTGATCACTAGATAACTCATCAATAGTAACTTTTTGTTTGCGGTCAGTTAAATAAGATTGAAACCATTGTAGCGTTACACCGCGTATTCCGAGGGCCTCTAATTTAGCAATCAGTATTTTCCGAGATATGGTATCTAACGCTTTAGCTAGATCGAGAAATAAGCCTATACATTTGTTTCCGCCATCCAGTTTCTTAGTTACGTAGTCTGTAAGTTCTGTGACGGCATCCTCTGTCGATCTATTAGCCCTAAATCCATATTGATTGGTTGAAAGAAGACCATTCAGTTCTAAATAGCTTAAAAGTCTTTTATTAACGATTTTTTCAACAATTTTGGATACGCTTGAGAGAAGAGAGATGGTTCTATAATTAGATAAATCACCAGGGTCACCGTTTTTTAATATGGGACATACGTTAGCTATCTTAAACTTTTTTGGAACAATCCCACTAGATAAGCTGAGATTACATAAGAAGGCGATGGGACTAGCTAGTTGGAGTTTACATTTTTTCAAAAGCACGTTTGATATATTGTCTAAGCCAGATGCTGACTTGTTTTTTAAATTACTAATTATTTTTAGAATTTCGATTTCATCGGTCGGAGTGAAGAAGAAAGAATGCTGGCTTTTATTTGTGATAATCATGTGTGTCAAGCAGTTATTTGACAGTTCAGATTCAGTTTTCCCGGAATCGCTTAAGATTTTATTAGCAAGTTTTTCACCTATACTTGAAAAATATTTATTGGCTTCATCGAGTACACATTTTGGTTGTGAGCTATTTAGAATTAATTGTTGATTACTTTTCTTATTATTTAAGTTACAAATATCTTTAAGTACGTCCCAAAAAAAACAACGTAGAATTAAAAAAACAAAATTACTTTAGCCCCTAGAGGCTAATATGCTTGTTTAGCCCCGCTGTGGAGTGGTAATATGACAGTGTTTTTGAGCAAGAGTAGTGAAAAATTATTTTTTATTCGAAAGAGCATTAAAGAAAATGAACTTTAACAGCTTATTTGGCATCAATAGAAAGAACATAGGTACGGTGCTATTTTTCGCTTCTTAGACTACGAGTAATATGACGCATTACTCTTAAAATTCGGTTACATTTTTTTGATAAAAAGATTTTATAGTAAGTTCAAAAAGTTTTAAATTTTTAACGTTATATAAGTATTTAAGAAATCTCTCATATTTATTAGGTGTATCTTAAATAAAAAGGTTCCTATCATAATAGGTATGTAAGAAAACTTTTGTTACCGACGTCCAAAAAGGTTAGGATCGGCGGTCTTTTTTACCGATATAACTGTCAATTGTATAGACCAATTCAAAAAATCTTTTAATGTTGTATTTTCTTGTCAACAGGGTTAAACGCATACGCGAATAGTTTGAATGAGACTTACGCTCCACATGTGTTTTACTACTTGATGAGGAAAGAAGAAATGTATGAAGTGCCAAAAATAGCTAGCGATGCGCGTACCTGTATCATGGACTGGCTTGTGAAAGTGAACGTAAGTAAATAAAAAATATTTAAGGGCTCCCACATACGGGCCACCGGCATATTTCCTGTAGTTTTCATTCTACGCTTCTTATGGCCCGCACCGGCCACTAAACGCCGACACAAAACGCCGCAAAACGCCACTCGCGCGATTATGATACTTCATGTATGGGTTAAAAAAGTAGCAGCCACCGGCCACAAGTGGCTGCCTCGCGCTTCAGCTACTTCTGTGGCCCCTTCTTGCTTCTTGTAGCGGCGTTGTAGCGTCGCGTGTGGCCCGTGTGCGGCGACGATAAATAGTTTTTTCTTACCTTTAAATATCAACGATATTCCCGTCCTCGATTCCCCCCATAGTGGTTAGTTGTAAAAGATTGTGTTAGGAGTGGGTACGACAAAGCGGATATTGAAGCACCGACCTCTTGGTGTTGAATATTCCGCCTTCATCGTTGTATTAAAAAAACCCGACTGCATAAACTGTGAAGCGGCGGCGCGGCGCGCAGCTGCTCGCATCGCGCGCTGGGGAGGGGGAGTTCATAATGTCATCTTCATTAGACTCGTCTTCTTGTAAGCAAACCAAACTAACGCTAACTTGTTCCAAGTTTGTTATTTGTGACAATGCAAGAAAAAGCTGTTTCCACGCTGACGGTAGCAACAATCCATGATCCCGATTAAAATTCGAGTGACGACTAATTGTGTTGTTTCATAATCAATAATTGATATGGCGATTTTTTAATCTTGTTATTCTTAGGGCGCGGAAGGAAACCCAGCAACAGTGCAAACAGCGGCGTGGTACTTCGACTACTTGTTCACAGTCGCCCGCGCTCCAATAGACATGCTACAAATGTTGGCTACGGCTTGCTATTGGATAGCACTGAAGGTCCAGGGCAATGTGCTGACCTCAAGGACACTGATTCGCGCCGCCAACCACGCTTTCGACGTTAAACAACTGATTCACACCGAGAGAGCTGTAATTACCAAATTGGTAAGTGTAGGCATACCATTAAAGTGCTTTTTCATATAGCATCATAGATTTAAGAGTAGCTACAGAGTACCTAATAGATGACGGCCTCCGTGGCGCAGTGGTATGCGCGGTGGATTTACAGACGGAGGTCCTGGGTTCGATCCCCGGCTGGGCAGATTCAGATTTTCTTAATTTGTCCAGGTCTGGCTGGTGTACCGCCAAGCGATTTAGCGTTCCGGTACGATGCCGTGTAGAAACCGAAAGGGGTGTGGATTTTCATCCTCCTCCTAACAAGTTAGCCCGCTTCCATCTTAGACTGCATCATCACTTACCATCAGGTGAGATTGTAGTCAGTCAGTTTCCTTTCAGAATGAGAGGGGTTAGGCCAATAGTCCACCACGTTGGCCCAATGCGGATTGGCAGACTTCACACACGCAGAGAATTAAGATAATTATCTGCTATGCAGGTTTCCTCACGATGTTTTCCTTCACTTTTGAGACACGTGATATTTAATTTCTTTAAATGCACATAAGTGCATGCCCCGGACTGGATTTAAACCCACACCATTCGGAATCAGAGGCAGAGGTCATATCCACTGGGCTATCACGGCTCTTATGATAATAGTACATATATGTATTATGGACGTTATAAGGCAACTGTCACCGTACGCATGCTATCTGAAAAACAAAGTGTTTAAAATTATGTATCAGGAAAAAGACATTCCATATTTTTGCTAAGCAAATTAGAAATATAATAAATAATAATAATAATAATAAATATACTTAAACAATACACATCACACTATCTAGCCCCAAAGTAAGCATACAGAGTAGCTTGTGTTATGGGTGCTAAGATAGTTGATATTATAATATTCATATACAATTATATACTACATATAAATACTTATATAATGTATAAATACACACAGACACTGGAAAACACCCATGTTCATCACGCAAATATTTTCCAGTTGTGGGAATCGAACCCACGACCGTGGATGCAGAAAGCAGGGTCACTACCCACTGCGCCACGCGGCGGATGTATGTTTCTTACGAGTTGCATGGATATCCACAATATTTATATTTTATTAGCCTTATTTATATCTTCGTTTATAATGTTGAGTGTGATATTTTATATCACGTGTCTCAAACGGTGAAGGAAAACATCGAGAGGAAATACCTGAGAATGTTTTTAATTATCTACGTGTGCGTCAAAGTTTGCCAATCTGCATTGGGTCACCGTGGTGGATTATTTACTAACCTAACTCCTCTCATTCTCAGAGGAGACTCGTGCTCAACCGTGAGCAGTGAGCAGAACATGGATTGCTCACTCAGACTAATATTAGTATCGCACTCAAATTCACGGACAAAATTGTTTGTAGTTTTTAAGGGGACGAGCTTAGATCAGTTATATGTACCTATATCTTACTAAACTAGAAGTTGTTGATCTTTTTTACACCATTCCTACAGAAAAAGGCATTTTATTGGAGCTCTTTATACGATATACAGGATTACAACTATAAACACTGATTCTATAGAGACAGTATTTATAAATGCGTTAGATCGTTTATCTCATCGATTCCCAAAGTGGTCCAGGACCCCCAGGGGTCTACGTAAGACTCGGCGGGGGTCTACGTGACATAAAAATGGAGGTTCTCGATTCACAAGCGTTGGTCCACGAAAATTTATCTTGTTTCACACCGAATGGGTAGTTTTCTACATGAAAAGCATTCAATTCACAATCGTTTATGAATTGATTGCCTTGTGCTGTAAGCAGTATCAAAAATTATATAATCTCAATTAATTAATTAACTTAGTAATCAATTCTCACTATATTTTTACTGTTATTTCGTGGTGGCTGTTTTGTAGTGGGATTTCCATACGTTAATCTAATCAGATTTCTTGTCAAGTTTTGGATTGAAATTTAACAGGGATCCACCGTAACCAGTTCAATTCGAAAGTTGCCTATGAAAAAAAAAAGTTTGGGAACCTCTGGTTTATCCTATACCTTGACAGAGGGGTAACGTCTAGCGAGGTAGGTCCATATGTTATTAGTCTGAGATTTCTAACTGATACCAATTACCATCTACAGGACCTGCCTCGCTAGAGGTTTACTCCTTTGTCAATGTATTAGATCAACGATCTAACGCGTTTATCAAACTGTCTCTATAGAATCGGTGTTTCATAGTTACCACTCTGTCAAAAGTATATGATTAAACATGTTCATACAGTTAGCAGAGCCGTGATAGCCCAGAGGATATGACCTCTGCCTCCGATTCCGGAGGGTGTGGGTTCGAATCCGGTCCGGGGCATGTACCTCCAACTTTTCAGTTGTGTGCATTTAAAAAAATTAAATATCACGTGTCACAAACGGTGAAGGAAAACATCGTGAGGAAACCTGCATACCAGAGAATGGGGATGATGACTAGGTTTGAATATATTGTTTTTTATGATACAGTCGGGTAAATAAGGTCAATGTTAACTAATTTATACATAAAAAGCAAAGATTGTCTGGATATTTGCAAAATAAATGAGATTCTAAAATTTCAAAATCTATTAAAAATCTTTTGTCGTAAGTAGATGAAAATTCATACAGTTTTAGCTTCCTTACATTAAATGTGACATTTTTTAATATATGAACTAAAACATAAACGCACAAATAACAAAGATATTAGTAATTTTGTTTGAACGCCCATACAAATCTAACGATCATTACATTGCCTACGACGTCATTAGTTCGTGTCATTTTGTATGGGGCGTTTTTCAGGGATCCGCGGCAGCGCCGCAAATCTGACCCTTTAAATCCCTGTAGCTCCGAAAGTAATGATCGCAGATACCCCGTTACTTTTACGAAATTACTTTACTACAGCTTAATTTACATACAATTTAAAAACCTGTCATCATCCCTATTATCTTGTTCTCTGCGTGTGTGAAGTCTGCCAATCCGTATTGTGCCTCTTATTCTGAGAGGAGACTCGAGCTCAGCAGTGAGCCGAATATGGGTTGATAACTATGATGATGATATTGCAGAAGTTTCCAGTCCATCCAGTAGTGGCACAGGATTATATATCATATATGTCGTGGGTGTGCGATGCATCTAACTATATGGAACTTGAGACAGCAGCCACTTTGCTACACATGGCCTTCCTGGTGGCAGATAAACGGGTATCCACACACTTACCGTCATTCTCCGCTGCTGCATCTGTTACAAATGCCCTGTATTTGCTGAGGAAAACGGATTTGCTGCCAAAACTCGAGAAGAATATTGTGTAAGTATAAAGTCTACTTATCAATCTATACTATAGCTTAGCAAGTTAGTTGATAACACTCCCATGATATGCGGGCGACGGGGGAAAGACTGCGCTGGTCTGAGATCGTGCGTACGGGGAAGTGAGGTACATCAGTCGTGGGTTTTTCATTCATCGCTACACGCCTCCCGGCCCGCGCGGACCATCGGGAGTGATACGAACGAATTTGCCAAGCTATAACATTATTAGATGGCCCAAAGTCACTCATTGGGCAATGGAGCGAGCTATGCTTGGAGTTTCTCTGTGTGATCGAATTAGAAATGAGGATATCCGCAGACGAACCAAAGTCACTGACATAGCTCAGCGAGTCGCGAAGCTGAAGTGGCAATGGGCAGATACATAGCTCGAAGAGCCGATGGACGCTGGGGTCCCAAGGTGCTGGAATAGCGACCCCGCATCGGAAAGCGCAGTGTTGGTCGACCCCCCACTTTAGATGGTTCGAGGACATCAAGCGGGTTGAAGGGAGCCGCTGGATGCTAGCGGCTTTGTGCTTGGAAGTCTATCGGTTAATAATGATGATGTTGACTAATATTATAAAGAGGTAGTGTGTGGTATTGTAGGGGTAATCTCTGGATCTAAAAACCGATTTTGAAAATTCTTTTACCACTATAGTAAGCCACGTTATTTGTGAGTGTAATAGAATATATTTTAACCCCGTATTCTCACGGGAACAGGAACTGCGCGGGTGAAACCGCGGGGGCAGGCTAGTCACACAAATATTATAAAGGCGAAAGTTTGTGTGTAAATGTGTGTGTAACTATGTATGTTTGTTCCTTTTTTACGCTGCGGCTAATGAAGCGATTTGGCTACAATTTAGAATGGAAATAGATTTTACTCTGGATTAATACATAGGCTAATTTTCATCCCGTAAAAATCCATTATTCCCGCGGAATTTGCCAAAAACTGAGTACCACGCGGAAGAATAACGGTCTGTAAGGCCGACCAATCAGGGGACAGTTTGGACAGTTGACGTTTTAAGATTGCAATTTAAGGGTTTCACTTCCAATAGATTATAATATACCGAAAAATAACACGTTAAATTGTAATCAGTATTTTCAGTTCACAATATGACGGTAGATCTATACTAATATTATAAAGCTGAAGAGTTTGTTTGTTTGTTTGTTTGATTGAGCGCGCTAATCTCTGAAACTACTGGTCCGATTTGAAAAATTCTTTCAGTGTTAGATAGCCCATTTATCGAGGAAAGCTATAGGCTATATATTATTCCTGTATTCCTACGGGAACGGGAAGCACGCGGGCGAAACCACGCGGCGTCAGCTAGTTATAATTAAGAATCAAACGAACTTACCTTGTGAGGTTTGATATCTAATTATACGAGCGTCTTGACCGAAGATAATTACGTTGACTAAGCGGCAAATGGCAGATTATGCTGTCCTAATCACACTTTTAAAGATTCATAGTCAATAAAAAGAATCCGTCCGATAAATTAATATCTCACTTATATATTTCACTTAATCTCACTCGTGATATTATAAACTAACGTATTATACAATCTGACGGCGAGATAAATATATTATTATTTTCAACAGATACAAAGCAGCGTCGAGGAGGGAACCTAACTTCGAAATCATGTGCCAGAACCAACGGCACGCGCTTCAAAGAATTTCATCACCGTGTTACAAGTACAAAGCACTTCTAAAATACTCGAAAGACCGTATTTTGACAGAGAAAATTTTGTCTATTGTAAATAAATTTTAGCTCTAAGAACTTTAGACCAGCCGCATACACTCGTTTTCCGTATTGGTTTCCAAATGCATTAATAACCGACTTCAAAAAAAAACGAGGAGGTTCTCTTCGACGCGTATGTTTTTTTTATGTTTGTCACCGCATTACTTAGTCATTTCTTAACCAATTATATTTCTTTTTTGCTTGAAAAAGTATAATTTCAGATTGGTCCCAATTAATTTTCATGAAAATCGGTTCAGTCATTTTGTGTTAAAATGAAAATAACGAAATTGCTCGTACGTAACAGTACGGGCCATTTTTTACTAATACCGAAGATTTCAGAAGGTAGCTAATACGATGTTATTTTTCGCTTTTTAGTTTAGTTTTTGTGATTTTGAAGTCGGTTAAATTTTTTTGTTAAAAAGATTTTATTTCGATTTGGAATTTCGTGAGACTACCGCAGACCGCGTTTTGTCTCATTCGGAATGTATTATTATCGCTAGGGCGTTCGGAATGTTTATCCGTTACGAGTATCTACGCGCGGATTATGTTCCGTCTGGAAAAAAAGGAGATACATTTGCGTCATTAATTTATATTACATTGCATGGTTTTCCGAACAAGGGAAACGGATTCGGAAAAACGAATGTATGCGGCCGGCCTTAATCAGTGAATTAGTTAATAAGAAAAAATACTATAAGAATTTTAAATGTTTGATATAGTTTATTTAATTATGGAAGAAACTAGCGGATGCCCGCGACTTCGTTCGCGTGAAACTCGATGTAAACTTTCAAATACCTCTACCCTACCCCTACCCTACCCCTATACCCTACCCCTACCCTACCCCTACCCTACCGCTATTCTACCCCTACCCTACCCCTATCCTCCCCCTACCATACCCCTACCCTACGCCTACCCTACCCCTACCCTACCCCTACCCTACCCCTACCCTACCCCTACCCTACCCCTACCCTACCTCTACCTTACGTTGAAATTTTTCCTGAATTTTCTTTGCTATAAACCTCACGGAGCCCGAGACCTTTTCAACGAATGCAAAACCGTGGAAATCGGTTCGTGCGTTCTGGAGTTATAGCGTCAGGAAGGAAAACCCGACTTATTTTTATATAGTAGATTACCACTACACCGAGCCAAACAGCACCGTACTGGTATTGTACAGACGAAAAGAAGAAGAAGAAGATTTTTTTTGGTAATTTAAAACTAAGCTTTTATTATAATAAAAAATAAAAAAAAGCACACTGACCAAATAAAGGTCTCCCACTGAGCATTAAGGGGCAGGTAGCTGAGGCGCTGGTTACAGTTAAGAACAGATAAAATAAAGAAAATTATTAAGTCAAATTTCAAGAAGAAGAAGAAGAAATTTTTGGTATTTTTTCTTTTGTTATAATAAAAAAATAAGAAAAAGCGCACTGACCAAATAAGGGTCTCCCTCTCAGCATTAAGGGGCAGGTAGCTGAGGCGCTGGTTACAGTTAAGAACAGATAAAATAAAGAAAATTATTAAGTCAAATTTTAAGTTAAAACTAAAAGCCTAGCATAGCGAGAGCGTCTAATGATCAGACCTTCGCCAGACCAAAATAAATAAATCAATAAAAAATCTTTGTAATTCAATAAAACCTGAAAGAGTCTCAACATGCCCTTACCCTAAAATACCATAAGTCATATTCTGAGCTTTGGATTATGGTGACTTTGGGAGGTAGTATGCAGGCTTCAAAATTCCAACGATATAAATTTTCGCCAGCATAATGCGGATAATAATTTTTCGAGCTTTTCTTCTCTTTCCTTACTTACTTACGTTTTCTGTAAAAAAAACAAGCGGATTGCAGGGAGCCGCTGGATGCTGGCGGCTCGAGACCGTTCATATAAGAGGCGAGGCATAAATCCAGCAGTGGAAGTCCATCAGCTGATTATGATGATGATGATGATAGTGGTTGTTAAGGAATTTAATATTATCACCCTAAGCCTATTTACCGGATCTAAACTTTTAATGTATTTTTTCCGAATAATATAACAAACGACGTTTCTAGTCGACACTTATCTTTGGTCTTCAGGAAGCATGAGCTGATGAACTTTCAGCTTTTATAAAATGTCGAAGGTCTGGCCCTACAGGCGCGCTCTAACGCCGCGACCTCACTTAAAACTTTATATTTTCTTTTATTTCTTGTATAATGATCATGCTGTCTACTATTATTAATAACTAAAATTAACATTATAGCATTAGTAAAATTACTCGTGCTACAATGGTCTTCATTACATGACAGTGGCAATAAACTATTTTATTTTAACTAGATACCTATACAAATTATGACATGTTCCTTTATTTACCTACATTTTCTTCCCTTTATGTCAACCACTGACGATCAATACGATGTGCATGACATCATGACGATCGCGACCAACCGGCTGACATTAGATCCATTGCTTCACAGACTCAGTATTAATTACACTGGACCCCCGGTAATCCGACAAATGTTTTGGAAGGCAGTGTCGATTTGTCGGATTATAGAGTACAACTGCCTGCGACCCCTAAGTCCAGTTTTTTTAACCCCCTGTCCAGTTTTTTTACAAACGGTACCGGCAAAATAATCCGACAAATTATAGATCCCGTGATAAGATTATAGTGTGTTTTACTCTGAAGTACAAACTATATATCATTATGTACGAGTATGCCTATAATATTGCTTACGTTTATTATAAATTATCGTTATTAATGCTATCAAAAAATATACAAAAATCATGTCGGATTTCAGGAGACGCCTCATTAGATAGGGTCCGGATTGTAGGTTATTATTGGCTCCATTGTATTTATTTTTATTAATAATATTATGTTTAATTTAATTATTACTTATTATGTATAAATACTTAGTTGAGACATTATATTATAAGAATTTTAATGCTATTACTTACCAATGATGTCAATATATACTATAGATAACTATTTAAATGATTTTTTACTTATTTTTTTCTGCCCGCCTAATGCCACGTTAGCGTCGCGACTTTGATCCCCTATACCAAAGTCAATAGTACTACATACTACCTTTGCAATGTATACTAATATTATAAATGCGGAAGTAAGTCTGTCTGTCTGTCTGACTGTTACCTTTACACGGCTAAATGACTGAATCGATCAAGATGAATTTTGTTATAGTAAATGGGACCTTAGAGGCTAGGCTTTTTGACCCTAAAATAAAAATAAAAGGGGGTGAAATAGGGGTTGAAAGTTTGTATGTAAGATCCTTGTTAGTTACGTTGTTGTTTTAGTAACGTAAGTTATTGACATTTTATTTCTGGCACCCTATACAAATAAGAGCCGTGATAGCTCAGTGGATATAACTTCTGCCTCCGATTCCGGAGGGTGTGGGTTCGAATCCGGTCCGGAGCATGCACCTCCAACTTTTCAGTTGTGTGCATTTTAAGAAATTAAATATCACGTGTCTCAATCGGTGAAGGAAAACATCGTGAGGAAACCTGCATACCAGAGAATTATCTTAATTCTCTGCGTGTGTGAAGTCTGCCAATCCGCATTGGGCCAGCGTGGTGGACTATTGGCCTTATCCCTCTCATTCTGAGAGGAGACTCGAGCTCAGCAGTGAGCCGAATATGGGTTGATGACGACGACGACGATACAAATAAAGTTCAAATTGTATTATAACTTGTTACAGGCCAATATTACATCGACGAGTATAAAATATCCGAATCACACCCCGTATAAATAATGCATGTATCTGCAAATAAATTGATTGATTGATTTATTCATTAGATAGATATAAAATGAAGTCGTCTCCATTACAAATGTTCGCTTAGATAATATAGATTTTAACTATTCAACGGATTTTAATGCAGTTTTTAGATAGACAGATTCAAGAGCAAGGTTTGTACATTATGCATAATTGGTATAAACATAAAATGTGCAAAATTAGGTACAGGAAGAATATCGGATTTTAAAAACCGGAGGCACATCAGCTAGCGGGCCGTACGTTTCGTCCCGGTTGGTAGTGGTCGGTGGGTTCAGAGTGCAGTATGCATATGTGTGCCGCGTGCAGTGTGCATGTGTGCATAATATCTCGTAAAGAGAAATAGATGCATTTCAACCAATAGGCGCAACGGGAAAATCTGATTTAATTTTTATTGCGTTAAGGTCGCCATTGACGGTACATTATTCTGACGTTTCTGAAAAGCAAACGGCAGTACCCACGCGGCATACTATACAGGTCATATACGCTGTGACCAACACACGATCAATTATAGTCGTGGGTGCTACAGAAACATGAGAATAATTGACCGTTTGCGGCTAGCATTAAGACAAAGAGATTGGACTGGGACAATTCAGATGCCATGGACGAGATTTTGCCTATTTCTCTTCAGTTGGTTGCATGTTAGATTACACTACTGTGGTGTTAAGATATATCTATCTACTACTATACAGGTTGCTCGGGAGTTTTTCCCATAACTCTAAGGTTATATTATTTGAGAAAAATTAATTAAAAATGTCTGAGGAACATATTATGTTCTAAAATACCGACCGAATTGAGAACCTCCTCCTTTTTGAAGTCGGTTAATGAATATTTTCGGAGTAAAAAATATTTCTTTTGTAAATAGATCTTAAATTGTGTCCCTTATATCGCATTTTAATATTATGACCTAGTCAAACTTATTCATTGGTACATATCATGAAGTAGCTTACTAGTGAAGTGCGGAGTGCCAGTTGCAATATCTCGTTGATATCGACAGTCTTACCACTACGATTACGTATTTTAAAATGCAAGGATAGATAAAGGCGTATGTTACATGGATAGTCGGAATTATTTGAATTACTTTGTAAGTATGAAAACATTAAAAGTTTTTTTTTTTAGTTAAAAAAACACCTAACTTCAAGAATATAACTTCAAGGACTTGTCAACACCTTGAAGTTATGGGAAATACTCCCTTGAACTCTGTATACTATGACCAAAGACATGAAGAGGAATAGATAACCAATAGGAGCGCAAAAAAAGAGCAACTGTTGAGTTTCTTGCCGGTATCTTCTCAGCAGGACCTGCCTTCCGAACCGGTGGTAGAATCTTTACAAATAGTCAACTGACGTGTCAAAAGTGCTTGTAAACTGAGCCTACTTGAAATAAATGATTTTTGATTTTGATTTTGATTTTTTTTTTTGGAACCGGAACAAGCGGTGTCATTGCGTTGGGACGAAAGAGATTGGACCCGGTACCGCCATTTTGTCTATTTCTCTACACGAAATATTAAGTATGTCTTTGGACGCATACTACTAGGTATATGTAAGATTGCAATAAAGTACTAATTTGCTGTTTGTGAATAAAACAAATCATTATCAACATTCAAAATTAAAGTTGTCTAATTATTGCAAATGTGTTACGCAATTGTTTATTATGATTAGAAAATCATTAAAATATCATTAATATGTTGTTATGAATTACTTATCTACATTAAATTATACAGAGGAAAGATACTTGTTTGTTTGTTTGTATTGTAGAACAGCATCCGAAACTACTGAACTTATTATTTTTCTTCCAATGGGAATCTACATTGTCAGCGAGTAGCATAAGCTTTATTACATTCCTGATGGTAACGGTGACTCTGCGGGTGAAACCGCAGGGCATCTGCTGGTATATTGATAAAAACGTAACCTTCCAATGCGTTGATGTTAGCCATTGACGGTCAATTATTCTCACGTTTCTGCAGCACCCACGACCGTGTGTTGCGTGTGTTGTGGTCGCTGCGTACAGCGTGACTCGACTTGACGCAAATTTTTTTTTTCCTGCCTACAAGTGTGCAGCGCTTGCTCGTCTGTTGGAGACGTCACGCTATTGGATAAAAAAAAACAAAAACAGGTACTTAATTTGGTAATTTAGTATCTATGAATAACCGCTGGTCAATAAAATAAGACGTACGACATAATAATTTCGGATCAAAACTAAAAATAAATAATATTGCGGCGCTGAGAAAACTTGATGTCTTGGGAAAAACCACAAAGTTCGCACAACATTAATTTCACAACAAGCGACTGACATAATTCAACCAATATAGCGTCGTAATCCAAATGTAATAAAGTCTAAAATCCCATGTTATTGAAGTATGTCGACGCATATAGCGATAAACTTGTACCTACGGTCATGTTAATCTCAATCTTCAGTAACGAAGCAAGGATCAAGTGGGACGATTGTTTTCTGTTGTGATTGTAAACAAAAATCGCTAATATAATATATAAGAAGGGCACAAAGTCTGGTTTTAATCCCTGGCACACATGTGAGAAAACATGAAGAATCACGGATTTTACAGTGAGTATTATTATTCAATACCTACTTCAGTGTATAGTTTCGAAACTGGTTTTTATTATTTTAATTGAGAAGAATTATTTACAACTACTCTATAGTTATGGTTGAGGAAAACAGTTGAACAAATTACTTAATATCTCTTAACATACATAATATGCTAGTTGTATGCATTTCAATATAAATACTACCTACCTATTTAAAAATTTTAACTTAACTTTACGTTAAAGTGGTTTAAATGAGGAAGTAAATCGGTAATAGCTACCTGCCACACGAGTTTGTACCTCGAACGCTTCTTAATGTTTTTTTTTTTGCAATATTTTTAGTTTTATTTATATTTTTTTGAGCCATGATAGCCCAGTGGAGATGACCTCTGCCTCCGATTCCGGAGGGTGTGGTTTCATCCGGCCCGGGGCATGCACCTCCAACTTTGCAGTTGTGTGCATTTTAAGAAATTAAATATCACGTGTCTCAAATGGTGAAGGAAAAATATCGTGAGGAAACCGGCATACCAGAGAATTTCCTTAATTCTCTGCGTGTGTGGAGTCTGCCCGCATTGGGCTAGCATGGTGGACTATTGGCCTAACCCCTCTCATTCAGAGAGGAGACTTGAGCTCAGCAGTGAGCCGAATATGAATTGATAATGATGATATATTTTTTTATTTATGATCACAAGCTTGATGCAACCGGGTTGAGTGAATATTAGCTGAATTTTGACGTGGTTTTCCAACTCGTTAACACAACATTTACTGTAACTCTGTAATCGTTGTGGGTGACTTTTCATCAGTATCAGCCGATGGACGTCCACTGCTGGACATAAGGCTCTTGCATGGACTTCCAAACTAAAGGGTCTCGAGCCGCGATCATCCAGCGGCTCCCTGCAACCCGCTTGATGTCCTCGGTCCAATATGTGGGAACTGGGAATGTTAGTACCTAATGCAAAACGTGAACGACAAACATAGACCATAGACTTATTCCATGTTGTTTTTTTTAATTATTAGTTTGCCCTTTACTGCTTTCTCATTAGTGACGATGCATTCTGACCTAACCCGAGCTGGGAATCTAACCCTGATCCTCAACACTATAACTTTAAACTTAGACCTATATATGTGAATATATCAGCCGATGGCCGTCCACTGTTGGACATAGGCCTCTGGTAGACTTTCAAACACCTTCCACACCAGTCTCAGACCGCATTCAGCGTCCCATCTAGTGGAGGGTCGAAAAATTCCTATGCGGGGTCGCCATACCAGCACCTTGGGAAATTATCTTAATGAGACTTTATATTTTCCAGTAATATGTGCTCTATGCACATTGGCATTGCGCGTCGAAGCCCAGTTCCGGCAAAACCAACAGAGAGTACTGTTTAGTCCTCTAAACTTCGACGCTTCCCCAATAAGTTACCCTACAGAAAGTTACGACAAATACATCCAAGACTTACTGAACAGCAGAAGAACAACCAAACCACCACAGACACAGAGTAACAGTAACGGTATACCCAACAGTATCAATGGCATACCCAATGGTAATAGTAACAGTATACCAATCAATGAAATCCCACAAGCAAGTCTCAGTGTTGATAACAACAGATTTAATGGAATACAAGCCAACGATGACGCATCACCCATAGCCCTTAACCCCGTAAGATTTATGGGAGTTGGTAAAACTGATGTGGAACAATTGAACAATGTCACATATGCTATCACCACTTTTGGAATTGATTTGATGAAGGTACGTACTATAGGTTATAAGGACGAAGGCCTGGCCTTGTAGTTAATCGTTAGAATAGGATGAAAAATAATGATGAGTAGGTTTGTAATTGGACTCAGACTAATTAGATAAGGACCTCCCTCACTAGACGTTACTTCTCTGACAAAGTATATGATCAACGATCTAATCTATACTAATATTATATAGCTGAAGGGTTTGTTTGTTTGTTTGATTGGACGCGCTAATCTCAGGAACTACTGGTCCGATTTGAAAAATTATTTCAGTGTTAGATAGCCCATTTACCGAGGAAGGCTATAGCCTATAATGTTGTCTTCATATTCCTACGGGAACGGGTACCACGCGCGTGAATCCGCGCGGCGTCAGCTAGTGTACTAATGAAATGCAAAAAATATTCCTCTAAGTGACAACAGACTTTTTTATACAATTACTAATTTCTTATTAAAACAGTAGGTACATCTACTATGTCTATATACTTTAGCAGTGCTAACGTACTCTTCAGTACTTAGAGACTTAATTGTAATACCTACGTAATTTTTAAATAAGTTTGGGCCGGGAATCCAAAATGCGCACATAATTATTAATCCAATGATGCACAAGAACTGTCGTCGTATGAAAATCTCGTTTAAAAACCTCTTTCTACTTCCAGAGTGTGAATCATCTACAAACCGGTAATTTAATAGTATCGCCGACATCTGTGGCGACTGTGTTGGCCCTCCTCCAGCAAGGAACGTTCGGCGATGCGCAGGAGCAGATTACGAAGTCATTGCAAATGACGGCCGATGTCACGGCACCCACTTATAGGAGACTTACGTATGATATGAAAGTAAGTTGAACTTTACAGTTTTATTAAGAATATTGTTCTATGAACCTTGTGCAAACAAGTGCCTTAAGGACAGTGGCGTGCATTAGGTTGTCTGTCACGGTATGCACTAGTAGAAAAAATTAACCAAACTTGAAAAATTGCATTTGATAAGCATAAAGAAAGAAAGAAAGAGAAGTTTACTCAGAATACACAATCAAAGGAAGGAGAAATAATAAAAATAATAATTAAAATACTTAAAACTGATGTGATCCTAAAGGGGTCTCCACACAGAATATTGCTGTCTTTAGAGAAAAATCTCATAGGGTATGCAGTACTTTAATGCATATATGAAGTGCACGCCACTGCTTGAGGATCAGGTAGACATAGAAAGAGAGGCTTTGTCGGCCAGGTGCAACATGTTGGCTCGCAGGTTCGCGAAGTGTAGTAAGAATGTAAAAATAACCATATATTGCCAAACATATTGCGTAAAAGAATAATAAATCCCCAAAACCCCACACTCATTCAGTTAAATGTAAACGTTTATTAAGATTTAAGAATACTTCTATTATTTTATTTTCAAAATACTTATATTTGTAATTGCCCTTTTTATTATGCAAGTTATTTTCGCAATAATTTACAGTAATTGGATTTCTCGGATTTTTGTCGTCATCATTGTAACTGTCGCGACTAGCGGGAAGTCCCGAGCAATAGGATTTTAGCGAGAAATCTAGTTTCTAAACAAAACACTTATCTTTAGGTACTATGGTACAAGTTCTTTCTAATATTTGCACAATTCACATTGTACGTGTATTTTTATAAGATATTATAATTATAATATTATGAGGATTACTGCCTTCGCTATTTGATCCTTGATCCAAATGAAGCGATAGTTTCTCAAGATTGGAGCTTTTCGCTATAATAATTTCGCGGCGAATCTCATAGCAAAAAGCTCATTCGCCAATATACTGAAACGAGTCATTATAATAATCCATGACCTTTTCTCACTTTAGTTATTTCGGCAAAATATGTCAAACTTTTATTACTCCTCTCTTTACGTACGAGTTTTTTCTTTTACACACTCCAACCCAGTGGCGTAGCGTGCCTAAGAGGGGTCCTGTATCAAAATTAGTTTGGCGGCCCAATAGACGAGCGGCAAATCCCGAAAATCTCTTTAGTTTTTTATTTACTTACTCTTTCAACACAAAATATTGCTTTTTTACTTTTGTCGTTTCTGCAGATTTTTATTTTTTTCCCCCGGAAAGCACCAACAAATTTTTGATTTCGCACGTAAGGGTGTAGTCCGGGGGCCCGTATCATTGATACGATAGATACGGCGGTACCTACATTCCTGCAGTCCAACCATCTCTTTTTTGTCCTTTATCTTCTCTTGTTATACCTGTAACGATTCTGAGTAACGAAAAAATAAAATGGGATTCAAAATTCATTTATTTCAATAGGGATGGTAACAGTTTTTTAAATTGTATATAAATTAAGAGTATGCTAATAGTAAAGCAATTTTGTAAAAGTAACAGGGTATCTGCGATCATTACTTTCAGAGCTACAGGGACTTAAAGTGTCAGATTTGCGATGTTGCCGCGGATCCCTTAAAAACGCTCCATACAAAATGGTACGATTTAATGACGTCGTAGGTACACAATGATCGTTAGATTTGTATGGACGTTCAAACAAAATTACTAATATCTTTGTTATTTGTGCGTTTATGTTTATCGTTCATGTATTAAAAAATGTCCCATTTAATGTAAGGAAGCTAAAACTGTATGAATTTTCATCTAATTACGATAAAAGATTTTTAATAGATTTTGAAATTTTATAATCTTGTTTATTTTGCAAATATCCAGCCAATCTTTGCTTTTTATGTATAAATGAGTTAACATTGACCTTATTTACCCGAGTGTATGATAAAAATCAATATATTCAAACCTAGTCATCATCCCCATTAGGCTTAGTTAACAAGCACTTTTGAAAGGTCAGGATTATGTCATAATTTATTTTAATCTAATGGTGGTAATAATAGTCGAAATCTTAAAATTAAAGTTACGAATGTTCCAAACGTGCCTTGGTCCAAGAAGATTGTCCGATGTTAAGTCAAATTATTTTATTATCTGTATTTCTTTATTTTTTGTTTAATTCTACAGAAACGTAACTCAAGAAACATCCTCACCGTGTCAAATAACCTATTCGTGAGCGACGGTTTCGAAATAAACCCCGAATTCAAAGACAGTGCCGTCCAGAACTTCGGCAGCGAAGTGACGTTGATGGACTTCTCCCGACCTGCCTGGGCTGTCAACCAAATTAACAAGTGGATCAGCATTCAAACACACCAGAGGATCGAAAATCTGTTACCACCCAGTAAGTTATATCATATCATCATCATTATCATCATCATATGAGCCGATGGACGTCCACTGGAGGGCATAGGTCTTTTGTAGGGATTTCCAAACATCATGATCCTGAGCCGCCTGCATCCAGCGAATTCCCGCGACTCACTTGTCAGTCCATCTGGTAAACTTTGTATGGATGGTAAACAAATTTATATAATTATAAACTAATATTATACGAGTACGTAGGAAAGATTTGATTGTTCGTTTGGTTGCATTGAATAGGATCTGAAAGTACTGAACCGATTTGAAAACTGTTGGGAAGCTACACTATCCCTGAGTGCTATAGGCTATATTTTATCCCTGTATTCCTACGGGAACTGGAACCACGCGGGTGGAAACCGCGAGGCATCTGCTACTCAATAAGTATAATTAAAATTGAAATGTTTGTCTGTGATTTCAAAATAACCGTGTTTTATCAAGTGCTAATAGTAATGTTTCTAGTGGTAGGTACTTAAACATAATAAATGTTCGTCCGGGCTAATCTTTGGAACGGTTGAACGGATTTTAATGGGGCTTTAACTGGAAGATTGAGGACGTAATGGAGCAACGTATAGGCTACTTACCCTTACCCTGGAAAAACTATGGTTCCTGTGGGATTTGTGTAAAACTGAATTTCACGCGGAAAAAGTCGTGAGCGTCCGCTAGTTTTTAAATACTTAATACTATTCAAAATAGGCTTATATTATATTATTATTCGTTATAGGTTACTAATATTCTTTATTCTGTGCTTTTGATTTTTAACCGATTTCCAAAAAGGAGGAGTCTCTGTGTTAAAGAAAATTTCGACTTATCGAGGTCTTAGGAATTAAATTAATCAAGGAACGTTTTGTTTACAGACGCTGTCGGTCACAATACCCAGATAGTGATAGCAAACGCTGTCTATTTCAAAGGACTATGGGAAACTAAATTCAGAAAGGAGGCAACAAAGAATTTAATATTCAACTTGAGTACCGGAGAAACGAAATCTGTCCCATTCATGCGTATGCGACATGCATTCAAATTTGGTATTGAACAAGATACTAGAGCTCGCGTTGTTGTATTGCCTTTTGAGGTTAGTATTCTTTTTTTTTTATTTAATATCAAGTTAAAGCTTGACTGGGATCTCACCTGATGTTAAGTTGGTGTAATCCGAGAGGACATCGGGCTTTCTGAAGAGGTATACTTATTATCAACCAATATTCGGCTCACTGCTAAACACGAGTTTCGTCTAAGAATGAGAGGGGTTAGGCCAATAGTCCAACACGCTGGCCCAATGCGGATTAGCAGACTTCACACACAATTAAGAAAATTATATGGTATGCAGATTTCCTCGCGATGTTTTTCTTTCTCCGTTTAAGACACGTGCTATTTAATTTCTTAAAATGCACAGAACTGAAAAGTTGCGAGGTGCATGCCCCGGACCAGATTCGCGTTGTTGTACTAGACATCGATACATCGCGTTCACAGGCATCGCGCGAATTCAAAATACGCGCGTAAATCGCGTGCACTACGCCAGACTCTCGACTCGCACGTAATTTGCGCGTATTGCGCGCGAGTCGAGATACTAGGGACGCCTTGTTGCGTCCAGTTAACGCGCGATATCTAGAGCAAGTGCACGTTCAACTCCATGTTTCGTTCTGTATTCCTCCCCAAATACTCGCGCGATGGAACGCACCTCGTTGACGCAACAGCCGCGCGTAATACGCGCGAGAGAATCGTGGCGAATTCGCCCTTTCTGGCCTGAGCCTTAATAACGATGTTGATGATATTAATTTATAAATGTTATTTTTTAGAGACACCAATACTCGTTAATATTGATACTGCCGCACCAACTCTCCAACGTTAACACCATTCTGGGTTCGCTCACCAACAACAAGCTCGTCGGTTACCACAACTTCGAAGAAATCGAAACCCAGCTGGAGATACCGAAGTTTACTATCAAATCAGACACTAATCTGGTTCCTGTTTTGAAATTGGTAAGTTTGCATACACTTTTCATACAAATTTCGGCTCACTGTTGAGCACCAATCTCCTCTTAATGAGAGGGTTTAGGCTAATAGTCCACTACGCTGGCCCAATGCGGATTGACAGACTTTACACACGTAGAGAATTAAGAAAATTCTCAGGTATGCTGGTTGTCTCACGATGTTTATCCTTCACCGTTTGAGACACGTAATATTTAATTTCTTAAAATGCACACAACTGAAAAGTTAGAGGTGCATGCCCCGGACCGGATTCGGACTTACGCCCTCCGGAATCAGAGGCAGAGATCACATCCACTGGGCTATCACGGCTCTACTTTATGTCATACTAATTTATCAATCTGTAATCGTATGGCTTTTTTTATCACACTAACATTATAAAGGCGAAAGTTTGTGTGTAAGTGTGTAAGTATGTTTGTTCCTCTTTTACGCTGCAACTACTGAAGCGATTTAGCTGAAATTTGGAATAGAAATAGATTTTACTCTGAATTAACACAAAGGCTACCGGCTTTCATCCCGGAAAAATCCATGGTTCCCGCGGAATTTGTGAAAAACTGAAAACCAACGCGGACGAAGTCGCGGGCGTCCGCTAGTAAATAATAATGCGCCAAACTTTGAGTCAGCTCTGACATTGCATAATGCTGAACTGTGCAAGTGTTCAGTCATAGGCCTCGTGTTCAGAGGGTACTCGATTTTTGGCGTTAACTATAGAAAAGTATGATAAGTTGATAAAGGGGAAATGGAAACTAGACCTATACAGCCTTTCTTGAACATTTATTAAACAATTCATACATAATTTAAAATAAATAAGTAATGAAATGACATGCATTTTCTACCTACATTTCTAATTTCTTTGTTGGTAAACAGTACTCATCAAGAAAGGCTGTAGTATAGAGTGTTATTAATTAAGTTACCGAGACGATAATATTGTATTTTCTCATTTTCAGATGGGTATAACAGGAATATTTTCGCGTCAAACTGATCTAACACGTATCGGTACGTTCCGCACCCACTCCCCAGAGATCACCAACGCCATCCACACTGGCTTTTTGTCTGTAGACGAGCAAGGTTTGTCGGCATCCGCTGCGACGGGCTTCGCAGCTGTTGCGTTATCTTACGACGATCCATCAGCGACGTTCCGAGCTAACAGACCCTTCTTGGCTGTGCTGTGGGATACGCAGTTTGCCATTCCGTTGTTCATCGCAAGGGTCGAGGATCCTTCGCTTTAGTACTTTAATTATATAATTATATTTTTATGTTAAACACCTATTGGCGTGCCGTAAAATTGATTCGAATGCTGTGACGGCAAACGGTACAATATTTTCATACTGTGATGCTTCCAGAACACCGCCACGACTCATTTATTGTGTGGTGTACTTATAGTGCCTAGGCAGTAAAATTGACTCAAATATTGTAACGGCAAACGGCACGACGTCATGACAATGCTTCCATTACAACGCTAAGTCGTTTAGTTTGTGGGTATACCTACTATATTAATTTAGTTGTTTAGAACACTTCGAACACACAATCAACTCGAACGCCGTGACGGCAAAAGGCACGACGTTGACATGCCATGATGCTTCCACTGCGTCGCCGCACACGACTCCTTTAGTGTGTATGTATACCTACTATAACGTTGAGTTGGAAAACAAAATGGACTAGAATGCGGAGACGGCAAACAGCATGACGTTGTCATCAGTGGCGTAGCTAGGTAAACAAGGGCCCTGGTGAAATAAAAAAACGGGCCCTACTACCATTTAGCTTAGATGGTAGTGGGACCCATTTTTTTGGGGTTAGTTTTTATTAAGTAAAAATATTTATCAGCTTGTTTTCGAAGATCAGTTCGATCGTGATTTCGAGGTAAGGATTACAGGGCTCCTTTATCTTGAGGGCCCCGTGGCATTAAACCGTCTAGCCCCTTTGTAGCTACGCCATTAGTTGTCATGCCATGATGCTTTAAGTGCACCGCATATACATAAGTTTCAAATTTGCCGGGCGTCCCATGACCGCCATTTTTTTATACAAAGTGATTAGGTATAAGACTTTCAGACTTTTGTTATTGATTTTGGTATGTCAAATGAATTATTATTTATTACTTTTAGATCGAAATAAAATTGTAAACATATAGAACTGTAAGGGCCAGTGCCACATTTGCCTAGGTGCTGTGTTTTAGTTGCCAACAAACTATTGAATTTTTTGCCGTTGAAATATGGTCTATCCAGCCAACTGAGCCGATTGTCCAGAGATAGAAATTTAAGGCATGTTATCGATGATGGAGTGTTTCCATAAGTCAGCCAACAGCCAAAAGTAGAGAAATATTGACCACTCTGTCCAGACTGTACGATTAAGAAGAATATTCGAAAGACCATGAATATATAGTTAAATTAATTTTCAACTGAATTTCAGGGCCAACAATGTCAATAGTAATTTGGTAACAAAAAAGGTTAGGTAGGGATTTTGTATATTTTTTTATTAAAACTCTGAAAACGATATTTTGTTTTATATTTTCTTCTTTAATTTAAAAAAATGTCTTTTAATTTTAAAACTATAGCTTCTGCGAGGTAATTAAACAATACATTAATTGGTACATATATACATCTAACTATAGTCAATCTATTTCGGGAAGTCCGTTTGGCTTTGGATGTAGTTGAGACTTGAGGTCCAGGTTTCAAATTCCAGGTCAGGCCAACAACACTAAAATATAATCTATGACACTTACAAATGATGTGGCTTTCTGGTGGTATAAGAATTTTGGTTAAGTAGATCCAGAGATCTCCTAAAACACCATAAAACTTGGATAATCTCAATGATAATATATTTGAACGGCAGCGGCGAAGAGTTCATGTGAGCCGATTCCCGTCGAGGTACCTCTAAAAATCATTGTTGTACTGTAGGCATCTGGAATCTAAATTATACCATTCGCCACTGGCCTGGGTAGAGTATAGTTTTCATACAACATACTTTAGTAGTCCTTTATTGTAGTTAATAAATGGTAAAGACGTCTTAAAAATTGTCATCTCCTACATCTTCTGACACAGTTTATGATTGGATCGTCAGCGAAAATCCTCATTTCCCCTTTATACATGTCCTCTATTTCCTGCAACGACTTTCCTTCAGTCTCCGGTAAGAAGAAGTACAAGTAAATGGTGCCTAAAAAGCCAAACACTGCGTACACGGCGAAAGCTCCCCAGATCATGAAATTGGTCTCTAAGTCGATGAAAGTTTTTGCACCAATGAAAGAGAATGCGTAGTTACTTGCAGCGGAGATGCCTTGGGCTGAGGCTCGACTTCTGTTGAGAAAATAAAACATACTGTAAGTAAAGGTTAGATGATCTATGTTTAACCTTATCCTAACTAATACGAGTATTATATGTGTGAAAAGCAGCGTCATTGTTTGTTGAGCTTTCACCGATCATCCTGAAATACTGGATACACGTTGTCACGGGCACGGGTAATGTTATCAATGGGTAACCATTTATTCAGATTAAAAGGGTGTTTCCATTAGAATAAAACTTATTGAAATTTACACGCAGGCATTGTAACTTGGACATAAAGAATGAAAATTCTTAATCAATAAAAAATAAAGAAAAAATAAAATAGGTATTAATTTTATTCTTAACTAAATACATATATACGCCCGCCCACAAGCGCGTGCGACTCACAACTGCCGATGTTTTTATGCGTATAGTGAAACATTGCTATGTGTGGGAAAAAATATTGCATACAACGCGTATGCAATATTTTTTCCCACAGATTAGAGTAGTTAATTTTTTTTTCAGGATTTTACCACAAACGTTCATCTATTGGGATCCGTTCAACTTTTGGTGCCACTACCCTATTTTATTTTATTTGACATAAGCAAATTCTGTTTTTGGGTAAATGTAATTTTGTTTAAACGAGGCTGCTTTATTAGAGATTTTTTTAATGATTAGATTAATAAATGACTTAATCAGTAACACTTACCTAAAAGGAAATATTTCACCAAGCAGTACCCATGGAATACCCAATCCAGTGAATACCGTCAATGAATACAATAAAATTACAGGCACGAAGCTAGTCTGGGTCGGAAACGTAGAAGGGTCATATGAAGACACGGAGCCGTCCAGGTTTCTCTTGGCATATATGCTGAGTAACAGGCAGCTGATCGCACTTCCAAGAAGAGAGGCAATCGAAAGCTTGCGTTTTCCGAAAACTTTGATCAGGCCGATGACGACGAATGTTGTTATGAAGGTGATGAGTCCGACCATGAACTGAAAGTTAAACACATTTATGTTTAAATGAATTTAGCACCTTTATAGTATGTGTGTTGATGTTTGGTTAGGTGTTTTATGGTTATCGAATTCTGCTATTTCATATTGTTACAGAAGTTTGATAGATAACCAAAACATATCTATAATACTAATCGATTGTATTAGGAACTAGCGGACGCCCGCGACTTCGTCCGCGTGGAATTCAGTTTTTCAAGGCTGTGTGTGTGTGTGTATATGTATTTCCTCCTTTACGCTGCGGCTACTGAGGCGATTTAGCTGAAATTTGGAATGGAAATAGATTTTACTCTGGATAGGCTTTAACACATAGGCTACTTTTCATCTCAGAAAAATCCATGGTTCCCGTGGGATTTGTGAAAACTGAATTCCACGCGGACGAAGTCGCGGCCGTCCGCTAGTTCCTAATACAATTGATTAGTTTATGTTTCGGTTTTTTTTGGTTAAATGGGCTATCTATCACTGAAAGTATTTTTCAAATCGGACCAGTACTTCCTGAGATTAGCGCTATCAATCAAACAAACAAACTCTTTAGCTTTATAATATTAGTTTAGATTCATGCCTTGATTGATCTCTCCCCAAGATGGCGAATTAAAGTAAAAGTCAAAAAAATCTACATCGTAGTCCAAGTAATGATGTAGATTTCACTTTTACTTGAGTAGGTTATATAGATATTGCGAGAAAAAAGGTTACTAGTTCGCGATATAGACGGTTTTTAAAATAAAATTTAAGGGGCACTTATGAACAGCTTCTTCAATTCGCCATCTTAGGGGAGTAGTCCTGAATGGAAGTAAACAAAATTCAAGCGATTAAAGTTAGTATTTATAATCGCCTCGTTGGTTCTGTATAGCCCATATGACTTCGCATCACTATTAGGTCAGTATTAGAAACACTGAGCTGAAGTTTATGGAGAAAATTCTCAGCTCGGTGTTAGGAAGTTGGTGCTTTAACTTTCCACGTTACGCCGTCGGCTCCAGTGTATATCATTAACATCTGATAGTGATCGTTAAATAGACTAATATTATCAAGCATTGGAGCAGCGTGTTGGGTCAAAGCTCCATAGTCCCACTCCTTTGAAGGAGGCTTGACCTGAGGCTGATAACGATGAAAGTTAGTATTAATGATTTTAAACTTATTTCGTGGTTGTTCATTATGAATGTTATTTAAACGGCTACATACCACGATAAAACGACGAGATTTTTAAAAATTAAAAATCTCGTTAAAGTTAGCATTATTGAAATCTACCAATAGTATACCAACATTATAAAGCTGAAGAGTTTGTTTGTTTGAAAGCGCTAATCTAAGGAACTACTGGTCCGATTTGAAAAATTCTTTCAGTGTTAGATAGTGTTAGATATATCGATGAAGGCTATATTATCCCCGTATTGGAGCAGCGTGGTGGGTCTAAGCTCTATAACCCATCTCCTTTAAGGAAGGCCTGACTTATAAGCCGATAACTATGAATGTTAGTGTAGAAATTCGATTTGAAATCATACCGCAATGTGTTTCCCATCTCCCGTCATGCCAAGAGCACCGCAAAGGTTGATCATGTTGGGTCGGATGGGCACCAGTCCAGACATCACGAAGAAGAGGAAGTACATGATCACCAGCGAGAGTGGCCTCAGGGTTTCTTTGCAGAACATCACATACCTAATTGTTAGGATGCGCCTGAAACAATTGAATTAGTCATAACATCATCATATTTGCACCTTTTGGAGACCCTTGTCGCAGTGCCAAAAAAATTTACCGAATCACTTCACCGCGGCTAGTTGCCTCGACTGGTGACAGAAGGGCTGGCTCATTTTTTGCGCAAAGGATCAGCTGTCCAGCTCGGAAATGTAGCCAGTATTCTTGCCACCATTTCACGTGGGCATGGTGGGATTTGTATAGTTATTAGGATTAGTTAGCTTAAGTTCCGAATTCTTTCTCAATAAAAAACATCATGCTACTTGGAATTTTATAAATGAAGGCATTACTTTTAATTTTCATAGAGGCTTACAGTAATATTTTGGTCATGCTGTGTACCTCATCATTAATAATAATAATAATAATATGCTCCCGACCGACTTTTCGGTCACGGCGGCTAATCTCATGGTGAGATTAACCATGTACGCAGGAGATATTATAGTGCACAAGTGTGTGCGCAAGCACAGGTGCACTCTCTCTTCCCTCACTCTCGAAATCCGATGGGACGGCAGACCGACACGACCGGTGAGAGATCAGGCGCAGGACCGACGGCTTTACGTGCTCTCCGAGGCACGGGGGTGTACTAACACCGCCAACTTCCCAACTCCAGGCTGCTATTAAGATTTTCCTTGTAAGAAAAATCCCAATAACCTATTTTGTTTTTTGTTGGCCTGACCCGGGATTCGAACCCTGGACCTCATTGTCCGTAGCTGAACCAGCTAACCACGGGGCCAATGAGGCAGTTATCATCATTAACCCATATTCGGCTCACTGCTGAGCTCGAGTCTCCTCTCAGATTGATAGGGTTTACGCCAAATAGTCCACCACGCTGGTCCAATGTGGCAGACTTAACACACGCAGAGAATTAAGAAAATTCTCTTGTATGCAGGTTTCCTCACGATGTTTTTTCCGTCACCTTTCGAGACACGAGATATTTAATTTCTTAAAATTAAACTGAAAAGTTGAAGGTGCCCTTGACCGGATTCGAACCTACACCCTCCGGAGGCTTAGGTCACATCCACTAAGCTATCACGGCTGGTATTGGTAGATACTTATAACCAACTTAGTATTTGATATCATCATCATATGCTTTCATTTAAGATTGAAGCAACATTTTCTTCTGAAAGAATTTTGGACTGTAAGTTCGTATCTATATCTATTACAAAATACTTTGGTTTTGACCCATAGTAAATAACTCCACCTATTTTAAATACATTCGGCATTATAGTGGTCATGTATGGGGCATCCCCATAGCTAATAAAGGGAAAACGGAATCTTCTTCAAGAGTGCTAATACGATTACAACGAATTCAATCTGTGTACAGCGGAGTTAGTTAGCACTAATTTGAGTGCTAAATAGGGATTTTCCGAAAGGAAAATATAAGTTTTTTCTTTTAGCATAATCTATGTGTAATTTATACAATAGTTAAATCACAATTTATAGGGGGATATTTTGCATTATTGCTTTGTTGAGTACTTCCGCTCTTTCAGGTTACGCAAGTAAATCCCCTCTACTGTTATTTTACCAATCTATTATATCTACTATCTATACTAATATTATAAAGATGAAGAGTTTGTTTGTTTCTTTATTTCTTTGTTTGTTTGATTGATTGATTGAACGCGATAATCTCAGGAACTACTGGCCCGATTTGAAAAATACTTTCAGTGATAGATAGGCTATTTATCGAGGTAGGCTATATTATATTTTCAAAAAAAAATTAGAGATCCTTCCTGAAACTCCTATAATGTAACCCAAGGTGTAAAAAAGTTTTGTTTACATGTGCGCTGCAAAAGCTATTGATGTTAGAAAAAAATAATGTACTACAACTTTGCAGAACACATCATTTTTTACATAAAGTGTCGTGACAGGATATATGTATCTTCTATATTTTAGCTCATATAGTACTCTCTACGTACGTTTCACTCCGAAACCGGAGCATCCTCAGGAGATGTTGACTCTACAAAGTGCATTTTGTCGGACCTGGGTGACGTTCTCGCATGGGTTCGTTGGCTTTTCGCGGATGATAGCAAAATAAATAAATTATTATATATTTTAACGAAGTAGTTTACCTGACAAACCAGTTCATGGACTCGTGTTTGCATGTCTTCTGCTCTTGGTTCGTGTTGCAGCATATTACACACTTCGGCATATTCTTGCTGTAGGTGTTGAGTCCATCAAACTCGGCCTTAACTTGCTCCGGTGAGGTCCAGCCTCGGACTTTGCAGAGGGACTTCAGTGCGTCTTTCTCTCGGTTTCTCGCTAGCAGCCATACTGGGGTTTCTGGAGCCTGAGATATAAACAGAATTTTAAAAAGTTTTATTTAACTTGCTATGAACTTCTCTAGCGCAAAAGGGTAGTTGAATAATATATATTTTTTTCTTTCACTGCCTCCGTGACGCTGTGGTATGCGCCGTAGATTTACATGATGGAGGTCCTGGGTTCGATCCCCGGCTGGGCTATTGAGGTTTTCTTAATTGGTCCAGGTCTGGTCTAGTGGTAAGCATCCACCCGGCAAAATGTCACGTAGAAACCATCAGAGGGTAGTACGGCGATGTTTGAGTTAGTAACGATCACTATCTTTTATTCTTCCGGGTGTAACATCACTAACCTCTAAACTCCGGACTTGGAATTTTTACTTTCTTGAAAGAAAGAAAAGCTCAATATTTAATAGTGTGACCCAGGACTCGAACCTGGGACTCTCGTGATCCGAAGTCAAATCACTGGACCAATGATGCAGTTCAGAGATTACCATGGTATAAATAAAAAAAAGAAACTTACAAAAATAACCATGACCATCGAAGCAACGGGTGCGATGAGACAAATGAGCGCAGCGCTCCTCCAGTCAACGACAGTGCCGAGGTAGTACATGAGGAGGATGCCCAATGATGCAGCGAACTGCGTCACAGTACACAGTGCTCCTCGGACTGACGGGTCACTGTAAAGATAGAATCGGAGCAATGGGTGCGATGAGACAAATGAACGCAACGCTCCTCCAGTCAACGACAGTTCCGAGGTTCCGAGGTGATGCAGCGAACTGCTTCACAGTGCAGAGTGCTCCTCGTACTGATGGATCACCACCGAGTGATGGTGGTACGATCCCCTCCCCATTGGTCTGTTGTCGTGCCCACTCCTAATACAGTCTTTCCCGACTAGTTGGAGTGGAATGGGAATACTGGTCATATTTAAAAAGATATGACAAATATTCTTTAAAAAAATGACTATTAGAGACTTTTTACGATATATATAGGCCAGCGTGTTGCCAGTACCGGCCAGGCAACCTACGGATCCGAGACTTAGTCACCTCATGAGAAGGCTCAAAGTCACCAGCGGGCGATGGAGTGAGCTATGCTTGGAGTTTCTCTGTGTGATCGACTCAGAAATGAAGAGATCCGCAGTAGAACCAAAGTCACATAGCTCACCGAGTCGCGAAGCTGGAGTGATTGATGGGCAGGGCATATAGTTCGTAGAGCCGATGGGCGTTGGGGTCCCAAGGCTTGACGACCGCGCACCGGTATAATTAAATGTAATAATCAAGTGACATTGCAATTGTCTAGAAATTTTCTCCTATACACTTATATACAAACATAAAAACTAAGGAAACCGTGCAAATTGCAATTCATGCAGATCATTACGTTAACGACGACGTAACCATTTTCCATTGAATGACCGTTTAGCATACTTACTTTAGAGTACATATTTCTACACACAAAAGAAATATCTTACAAGAAACAACGTGTATCTAAGTAGATAATAGATAATAAGAGATAAGACAGAAAATATAAAAACGAGTAATTGTTTTAATTTTTACCTTATTTCCCCAACATATGAGTTGATAGGTGCTTCCATGATCCCTAAACTGATCCCCAACAAAGCACTGCCAGCGAAGAGAGAAGGCAGGTTCCAGGAGAAGTACATAAGAATCCACGCCACCAGTATCGGAATGTTTGAGATAAAGTTAGCTCTTCTCCGGCCGAAGAAGTCAACTATCGGACCAGACATCAAAGCTCCAGCTGGTTGAGTCAAGAAGGACATACTCCCTGAAAACCATGAAAAAAATATAAGTTTAAAAAACTAAAAAAACACACGCTTTTAGTACACACTAAAAATAACAAATAGAGTTTTTTTGGTATTCCTGACAGCGAACCCTTTTATTTGATCCCTATAATGGGGGGTGCATTTCAAAGAGCTTGTCCGCCATCTTGGACCTCCACCATATTGGATTTAATTTGCGTGACTATTTTTTTCATATTCCTGACAGCCAAACCCCATATCATGGGGGAGGATTTCAAACCATGTATTGTCATCAGAACTCAGAGCGTGTGCAGAATTTCATACTAATCGAAGACCGGGAAGTGTGTTAAATTAAGATTCCAAGATTTTCTCACATACATAGTTAGAAGTGAAGCATATTAGCTTCATTTCTAACTATGTAAGCGTTCTCAAAACATTAAATAATCAACATTACATTGCATTGGAACTATCTATGTCCGAAGTATCTCTGCATAATCGAATCACAAATTAGGTGACCCGCACTCAAGTTATCTACCTACATACTTATGTTTACAGCTCGCGAAGCTAAAATGCACGGGGCACATAGTTCGAAAAGCCGATAAATGGAGTTTCAAGGAACACCTTGAAACTCCATTTAACGGCTTTATGTGCCACGTGCATTTTAGAAAGGCGACCCCATATCGTTAAGCGCAGAGTTGATCGACCCACTAGGTGGACCGATGACTTCAATCGAGAAACAGGGAGCTGGATGCATGCTGTGATATTAGAAAGTCTTTACAAAAAGCTTATTGTCCAGCGGTCCATCACCACATCCATCGGCTAAAAATGATGATTGTGAAACCAACATTTTAGCTGACTCAAAAGATTGCAAAAATAAGAAAATTAATGTCGAACAAAGGTTACAACATTTGTCAGGGCAACTTAATAAATAAATCAAACTGTAAACAAAATACACCCTAGAATGGCAGAGAATGACCTTGAGTGATGTGACGCACTTGTGAACGTTGTGTGTAGGGTTAAAGGTACCTTTGACTGTTAACAAACACCCCCCTTTTCCACTCAAGTCACTCTCTCCGCCTATCCCAAGTAAACCATAAGAATTACACAAGAAGATATGTGGACGGCTCGAACGCCACGAGCATACCACATATCTTCTTGTGTAAGGCACACTGAAGCCGTCCGTACCGCAAGTCGTTGCAATGCGGCGATAACAAACATTGACCTGTATAGTGTGATTTTTTCTTAAACTTAATTTTAAGAATTAATTAAATATTAACGACTCACCAAACCAAGACGCCTGTGTTTCAGTTAGAGATAAACCTTCTTTAGCGTTGAGTAGAGCAGGCATCATGATTGTCGAGAAGTTTACTGCGAGCCCCAGATCCAGTAACAGCAGATATGATGACAAACATGCTATGAACTGTAAGAATAGTGTACGTATGAACGTTGTGTGTAGGGTTAAATGCGCCTTTGACAGTTAACTAACACTCCCCTTTTCATTCAAGTCCCCGCATATCCCAAGTAACCCTTAAAGAATTACTATATTTCCTACAATAGATTATGATGGCAAGTATTTCAACCGCAATAGGTATTTTTTAACCGACTGCAAGAAGGGTAATGTTTTTCGCGCGTATTTTGTATGTATGTATGTATATTTATGTATGTAATATTCTTTATTATCTCATATCTTCCAAACCGCTGAACGGATTTACGTAATTAAGATATCGTCAGATTTGTCTTAATAAACCAAGTGTTCTTAGATAAGTGTAATTAAAAAAAAAAACAACACACCGACTGTGAGACGCTATACTCGAGGTGAAAAAAATATATTTTCGAATATTGTGAGTTGGGTATCAAATTCAAGGGCTCATCAAAAGGATTTCAAAATGGTTTATCATGGCTATATTAAAAAAGGTACAATTAGAAAACCGTTATTTATTAATCGCCTTTAAAAATTTAGGTGCAAGCAGGTTAGGCAGTCGGGTTTTCTAATTTTTTTTCGAATAAAAACAAATTAATTAATTATACAGATGAGTAAATTCATTCAATACGTATGTATAAGAAATCTGCGCCAACCTTACTTACCTTACTTCCGAGATAATTGAACCAGAAAAATAAAAAGGTCATTTCACAACCTTCATGGTAATTGAGTATTTGGTATTCAGAAGTACAGCTACTTATTTGTTTTAAAATTATCTATAAATATTAACATTTTGTACAATCTTTTTATATCAAGTCATCATCAGAAAATTCTCAGGTATGCAGGTTTCCTTCCGATGTTTTCCCTTCACCGTTTGAGACACGTCATATTTAATTTCTTAAAATGCACATGAAAAGTTGAAGGTACCTGGGCTATCACGGCTCTCTAGTCATGTATGGTCATCAGAATACAGAGCGTGTGCAAAATTTCATCCTAATCGAAGACCGGGAAGTGGGTCAAAATAAGATTTCAAAGTTTTTTTTACATACTTACATAGTTACAAGTGAAGCTAATTTATAGCGTGTAATATATATAACCTCCTCCTTTTTTGAAAGTCGGTTAATAATAAAAAAACACTATTAATAAAAATATATTAATATTTGATTTATTTTTGTTGTTTTTCAGTGTTTCCATGCCGACGAAGTCGCTGGCATTCGAGTCTGTGTATGCTATCATTATTTCCCGTATCTCTAGAAGTAGGTCCTTTATTAAATAGTTAGCCCGCCCGGAAGGGATCACTTTGCTATGATTGCCTTTAGCTTGCTAATATTGTCATGATTCTATTGTGTCTTTACTACAAAAAAACAGCAAAAGAAAGTTTGTATCTATACTTATAATAAAACTGGTCGAATTCTATACATTTATTCGCAATTTGAGATTTTACTTATACCATTTGTAACAACAAACGTTAGCGTGGCACAAAGTAGGCCAGTGCCATCTAGAATCTATACTTATAATACGAATTCTATACATTTTGTACATTCTGTACATTGAAGATATTTTTGAATTTTTTTGTTGGGGGGCATTATATAATCGATATAAAAATATGTTTTTTCCGTATCTTTTTGTTATTGGGGCATTACGCCGAAACTACTGAATGAATTCAAATGAAACTTGGCACGGTTTAAGACCATAATACGGAAAAGGTTATAGGATATTGCGAAATACGGAGAAGGTTATAGTTTATTGCGAAAATAAAATGAGAAGGGGGTGAAATAGGGGTTGAAAGTTTGTATGGAAAGTCCTTCAGTTTTAGAGTTACAGTTTTAAAAATTTATTCATAAATCAAAAAAAAATAAGAAATATAATGTGATTCAAAAAAAATTAAAATTCAACCCTAAAAGTGGTAAAATAGGGCTTGACAGTTTACATTGATTTCCACGCGGAGGAAGTCGCGGGCGTCCGCTAGCTTAAAATAAAATTACCAAAAATCGAGTTCAGGTGAAAGGAAAAAAGAAGGTAACAAAAAGGTTTAAGATATTTTTTTCGTTTCGCCTTTTTATTTATTGACTAGCAGAACCTCGCGATTTCACTCGCATTCTTTCCGTTCCCGCAGGAATAAGGGGATAAGATATAGTATATATAGCCTATAGTACTTGGTTATAGTGAAAGAATTTTTCAAATCAGTTTAATAGCTATTTATATCAGTTTAGTAGCCTATTCAATGCAAACAAACAAACAAAGAATCAAATGTGTCCTCTTTTATAATTAGTATAGACCATATTTTCGTGCACTTTTTCAAAAGTAGGATTTAATTTACCTACCTCAGAAAATAATTTTTTGCATGTAAGTTTTTTTTTTTTTTATTCTTTACAAGTTAGCCCTTGACTACAATCTTACAATGATGGTAAGTGATGATGCGATCTAAGATGGAATCGGGCTAACTTGTTAGGAGGAGGATTTTGAGGAAACAAAATGATTTCTCGAGTACTGGGAGGGCCTGCTATTAAAATAAAATAATTAATTATTAAAAATAATAATTAAATATTACTTGCCTGTGATGTAATTGATCGCAACCGACTTACAGTTGGAGTCTGCGCTTCGAAATCCACTTTTAAAACCATTTCGTTGTCTATTATCTTAATGTAGCACTTATAAAATTTAATAACAATACACTAATTTCACTAATTTGCAGTCACAGTGTTTATTTGCCACTAAAAGTTATTTTGATTTACATTTCCTCCTGGATGATTCCTGGGCGGTGATGACACCTACGACACAGGCTCACCTAGAGTAGGTGTCAAAGCATCCCTCAGATCTAATAATATACACTTAGTTTTTACGTAATATTGTAAATTTTAATTAAAAATAAATTTATAAATAAACGAAATACTGTAAGATTGTATTCTGTGTAATTTTTAATATCGCATTGTTTTGTTTTATCCTATATTTAGTTATCCCGTCACTGTAATTACATAACTACTGTGTATTTATGGTTTGGAAATATATTTTTTTATTTTGAATATGAAACATTTTGTTTGGCTTGATTTTTTCTCGCAAACGTACCGATCTGCTGGCCTCGCGATTGTAAAGTAAGTTTTCGATGTCACGTTTAATCCTTAAATGGATGTACGTAACAGACAGTATTATTTGACTTGAAATTACAGTACTTAAGAACATATTTTATGCCTTTTTTATCCTATTTAGTATGTATATCTTCTATACATATAATAAATCTGTAGAAAAGGTGAATTCTGTACATCCTACTAATATTATAAACGCGAAAGTTAATAATAATAATAATAATAATAATAATCGTTTATTTCTTAGTAATATTCAGTTTTAACAAATAGGGGCTGAAACCTCCTTGTAGGTATATAATAACCCGTGTTTGTATGGATGTTTGGATGTTCGTTACTCTTTATCGTCGCTTCTTCTGAAGCAATTTGGCTTAAATTTGGAATGGAAATAGATTTTACTGGATTAACACACTTACTTTTTATCCCAAAAAAAATCCATGGTTTCCCGAGATTTGCGAAAACTGATGATTTTGATGTTATATATGTTTGTTACTCTTTCACGCCTCGACTACTAAACCGAATTAGCTGAAATTTAGTATTGAGATATATTATAGCCTGGATTAACACGTTTTATTCCGGAAAAATCCATGGTTCCCGAGGGGTTTGTAAAAAACTAAATTCCACGCGGACGAAGTTCGCTAGTGAAATATATTTCCAAAATAACTATCAGGGGGTGATTCGTGATCGATACTGATGCCATAAATACAATCAGTAAAATTTTCGTCTGTCTGTCTATATGTTCGTTATAGAAACAATAACTACTCGATGGATTTAAACAAAACTTAGTATAATTGTTCTTCATACTCCTGGGCAGGTTATAGTATACAGTGAAGGGAAATGTTGGGAAAACGGGAGAAGTTACTCCATTTTTACAGCGATACTACTGTTAAGGCTGGATTAAAGAGATCTAAGGGCGGACGAATTCGCGGACGTCCGCTAATACTTTAATATACGAGTAAAGTATACTCGTCCATACAGACTCGATACTTTAATATCAACCTATAGATATTTGCTAGACTGGTGACTTATTTGGTACAGTAAGCAATATTTTGGTTTAGTTTGGCTTTACTAAAATCAGGAATATCAATACTCAATAAGGTAAAGGAAGAAACTATATTCCTTTATTTTATTACGATTTAGATTGTTTCGTCAGTTTAAATCAGATAAGATTGCATCCAAGCGTCAATTTGACGATGATTAAAAAGGCGACGCGATAACAATAATTAATTTTAGTTTATGAATTCACAAATTTTAATACAAGAGTTGTAATATACTCTATCCCGAAGATTATGAAAGTTAAAACCTTAGTTTAATGTTTATATATCCTCTTTTATCTGAGGTATTTATGAAATCTTATTGATGTTAGAGGAATGAAGCGTATTGTCGTCATATGGAGTACTATTCTTAGGAATGTGTCACGGATGATATTATGTGTCACATAATATCATCCTATCGTGTGAGTGAGTGAGTGAGTGATTTCAGACTATCGTATTTTTAGCGCATATTCGCGCTACATTACGCTTCAAAAAACCGGACTCGCGTAAAGGGGCGTATTTCGGCGTGTTCGTTCGAACCGGTGGTGTCGTGTCAGTATCTCTGGGAGGTGCCACTCGCGGCACGCGCTTATACGAGCTTAGAAGCGCGTCAACGCTCGTACGAGTTGAGCGCGCGCGTATAAAACGCTAGTCTTAAATCGCCCTGAGACTAGAAGTGAATGCGAGAGGAATACCAGCAAAATATCTCTATAACCTTCTTAAACACTATCGCTAGAACTACAACAAATTCTATATTAGGAAGGGCATCCAAAGATGCTCTAGCGCTTGTCGGCGTAAGTGAGTCTTAAGATCGGTTGTGAGAGACCGAGTTCTGGCAATATAGATCAATCCGTGACTAGCTCATTCTTGTCGTGGCGTTCGATCCGTCCACACCTTTTGTTGGGTAATCGTTCATGGATTATTTTGGACAATGACTTGACCACTCAAGTTAACACTCCCCTTCTCCACAGAAGGGGAGTGTTAACTAATTTTAAGACTTCTTTAACCCTACATCCATCAGTTACAAGTCCGAGACTTTACTCAAGGTTATTGATCTGCCACTCGAGGGTTTATTGGTAACAATAATAAATAATCGTGTTTTGCTCTTTAAATCCACTTCTGATGTCAACCCATTTTACCGACACGCTCATACCATATTTTCCTGGGGAACAAGTTAGCCCGTTTGCATCTTAAATTGCATTATCACTTGCCATAAAATAAAAAACAATAATTTTAATCACAAAAGAACTAAGTCTCCTTTTAATCCCAGTGAGTGTTGTATAACAAAAGATTTACGTTAGTTATAAACTTTATGACTACAAATAATACACAGACAATGACTGCATCTATATCTTTAGTTAAGTTTTCTGTAAAAAAAGACTAAACAAACTGTCTAATTGTTTAGGTATGTGATAACAGACTAACAAACTAAGGTTAAATTCTACTCTAATCATTATCGTTTTAATGAACCACTGCAGAGCAAGGTCACTGTGTCCTTGGGAACTGAGACCCACCATACTGCCTTAATGCGGGTTGGCGGTCTCACAGATAAAATGTGTATTGAAATATATAATTGTTACGGGTTAACGTGCTCTCCCTGGCATGGTGGTAATGAGCTTCAGCTTCACAATTTCCTTTCCCGCATTTCCCAAAATTTCATATAAGATAGAAAACCTCAATATTTTCATACTTTCCCTTATATTTCCCACCTAGATACATGCAATTCGTTTTTCCGTGATTTTCTAATAAAATAATATGATCTATAATATAGATATACTCGAGGAATACTGTTAACTAACAAATAAATTAGAAATGAGGGTAGAAAATGTCATTTCATAACTTTTTTTATTTTAAATTGTTTTTTTTTTCATAAAATATTATTCAAAATATATTACAAATTAATTATCATTAATTCATAAACCAGTTATTTATAATTATTATTAGGTGTGAAATGATATTTATAATTAACTTATTAAGAGTGTGAATAAAATTAACGAAACGCTTAATATTTACCCAACTAAGTTGCACGAAATAAAAATTAGACTTAAAAAGTGGCTAAAAACAAAAAAGTTATGAAGAAACAGAATCACTATTATTAAATCCACTGAAATTGACGTAGACATAATTTTAATACACCATTACACTCACTTGCATACACATCCACACGCGCGCACACACCCACATACACTCACACTCATTCATACACTCGCATGCGCACACACACAACACATCCACGCACACACATTTGTGATAACTGTGAGTAAATATTAAGAAAAAACTATTTGTTAATTTAGTAATTTTAATACCTCAGTTATAGAAGAGCGAGGCCTTCTAACACGGGTTATTATATACCTACAAGGAGGTTTCGGCCCCTATTTGTTAAAACTGTATATTACTAAGAAATAAACGATTATTATTGTTATTATTATTAAATGACTAGCGTTTTTTGATGTAAACAGTTCTGATATCGCTATTTCGATGCATGTTTTTCTATTTGTAATATACTATTTGAAAGCGATTCTTTTATGTTTCATTTAATTTTTTATTGCGTTCATTTATCGATAAAGCGTCATGATTTTATTTTTCCAATGTTTTCAGTGTTACGAGTGTAGCTATGTAGAAAAGCAATCAAAGATGTTGTGTGTAATTTTGTTAGGTAAGTAAAAACATAAAAATTGCAGTTTTATTATTAGAACATTGTAAAACGTGTTTTTCCTACACTGTTTCATTTTCTTTGCAGTGTTATTGTCCAGTACCTTGACAAAGCAGCATTTGTCATATGTAGGTAATTATTAGTATTAAATATTATTTTCACTAAACAAAACTAAACTAAAATAAACAAGTATTTTTTTCGTCTGTTACAAGTACCAGCCTATTATAAAACGAAAAAGATTTAATACGTCAATAGTTTAATCATACTAAAATAATGACCTATATAAAGCTAAGGTGGTTTTATTGAAAAATTTGAAATTGGAACGAAATGTAGCGTTCTTGTCTGTGGAATGCGTATTTTTTTCATTTAATTTTTATTGAATTGCGAGTGTCTGCAAAAAGAATTTCAACATTTAATACTGTACTGAATTATTTTGTTTCTTCACAATCGTAGTGAAAAGTATATTGTAACTCCTCGCCTTACGGCTCGTGCCCTAAAAATACCTCGTATTAATGGGTCTTTTTAGCCCTTTGTATAACAATCTACTATTATTTTAAAGATTTGTTATCATTTACTCGTATAAAGACAAATATTGTCTAACAAATCCATCGTCACGTGCTTCAAATGTCCTCTTTCGATTATCTGCCTGTTTGTTTACAAATATTTAGATAGTTTAATCAGGATTTCTGATATTTCCTCTAATTTTACGAGTATATAATACGCCGTAAATTGAGAACGACTTAACCGATTTCAATCATCTTTTATTCTAGCAACTCGCATTTTGGAACATTATTTTGTGGGAATAGGTAGGTATGTCTGACTTAAAACTTAAATGATCGTTGAACGTGTGGTTATTCTGAATGGATCTTTAGATTTTTAAAGCATAACAATCTCATGACGTACCTACGTAAACGTGCTTACTCAATTGAGTAGGTTTTGAGTAAAACGTTTCAGACAAATACTTCATAGGTATTATGATTAACACGACACTGCTAATTTAACATACTTATGCTAGAGGAATGTACAGTAATAAATAGTCATGTAAATAATAATTATTAAAAACTACAAGGATTCCTTGTCATCATCATCATCATCATCATCATCATCATTATCAATCCGGCTCACTGCTGAACTCGAGTCTCCTTTCAGAATGAGAGGGGTTAGGCCAATTGTCCACCACGCCGGCTCAATACGGATTGGCAGACTTCACACAAGCAGACAATTAAGAAAATTCTCTGGTATGCAGGTTTGCTCACGATGTTTTTCACCGTTTGAGACACGTGATATTTAATTTCTTTAAAAGCACACAACTTAACCCACTTCAACCCCCGTCAACTTGTTCTTAAACAGTTTAAACGGTTATTGTGTCCACAGTCTATCAACTTCTGTAGGATGTCGTCAACTTGTTCTTAAACCGTTTGAACGGTTATTGTGTCCACAGTCTATCAACTTCTGTAGCATGTCGTCAACTTGTTCTTAAACCGTTTGAACGGTTATTGTGTCCACAGCCTATTTACTTCTGTAGCATGTCGTCAACTTGTTCCTAAATAGTTTTAACGGTTGTTGTGTCCACAGCCTATCAACTTCTGTAGCATGTCGTCAACTTGTTCTTAAACAGTTTAAACGGTTATTGTGTCCTCAGCCCATCAACTTCTGTAGCATGTCGTCAACTTGTTCTTAAACATTTTAAACCTTTATTGTGCCCACAGCCTATCAACTTCTGTAGCGTGTCGTCAACTTGTTTTTAAATAGTTTAAACGGTTATTGTGTCCACAGCCTATCAACTTCTGTAGCATGTCGTCAACTTGTTCTTAAACACTTTAAGCGGTTTTTGTGTCCACAGCCTATCAACTTCTGTAGCATGTCGTCAACTTGTTCTTAAACACTTTAAGCGGTTTTTGTGTCCACTGCCTATCAACTTCTGTAGCATGTCGTCAACTTGTTCTAAAACAGTTTAAACGGTAATTGTGTCCACCGCCTATCAACTTCTGTAGCATGTCGTCAACTTGTTCTTAAACAGTTTAAACGGTTATTGTGTCCGCAGCCCATCAACTTCTGTAGCATGTCGTCAACTTGTTCTTAAACAGTTTAAGCGGTTACTGTGTCCACCGCCTATCAACTTCTGTAGCATGTCGTCAACTTGTTCTAAAACAGTTTAAACGGTAATTGTGTCCACCGCCTATCAACTTCTGTAGCATGTCGTCAACTTGTTCTTAAACAGTTTAAACGGTTATTGTGTCCGCAGCCCATCAACTTCTGTAGCATGTCGTCAACTTGTTCTTAAACAGTTTAAGCGGTTACTGTGTCCACCGCCTATCAACTTCTGTAGCATGTCGTCAACTTGTTCTTAAACTGTTTAAATGGTTACTGTGTCCACAGCCCATCAACTTCTGTAGCATGTCGTCAACTTGTTCTTAAACAGTTTAAGCGGTTACTGTGTCCACCGCCTATCAACTTCTGTAGCATGTCGTCAACTTGTTCTTAAACTGTTTAAATGGTTACTGTGTCCACAGCCCATCAACTTCTGTAGCATGTCGTCAACTTGCATCCACGACGGGAGGGGTGTCTGTGCATCCTCGCCTGACGGATGCACTCGACGCAGCTTCCTCGACCAGTGCGACATGTATGAATACAACTGCGATTACGGCACCCGTATGTTATTTGAATATATTATGGTCCAGGAACAAAGGTTTGTGGTATTGTGGGGGTAATCTCTGGATCTACTGAACCGATTTTGAAAATTCTTTTAACACTAAAAAGTCACTGTAATTGCGAGTGTCATAGGCTATATTTTATCCCGGAACTACGCGGATAAAATCACGGGGCTACAGTTTTTTATGTAAATTTTTTGGTATGTCACCATTATATTTATTAATGCAGTCGTGAAAAGGCTTTTAGTGACATTATTTTAGTAAAGCAAATACTGCTTTGTTTTAAAAATCTGTGCATACATTCTAAAATCAACGGGAAAAAAATAAATACAAGTCGTTTCGTAACACGATAAAAGATATCTGTGTCAAGAGCATTAACGTTACATTGACCATACCGTATAAAGATTAATGGCTTTGATATACTTTTGATACAAATATTATAAGATTAATTAATAAAAACTCTCATTTGTTGTACGCGATTACGTTTAAACTTGAGTAATGTGTCCAGAGGCGTCTCTAGCCCCGTAGCACCCGGGTCACCCGGGCGCAACCATCACCCTAGCGCCCTCTAGTACGTAAGCGTAAATTGAAACAAATAAAAATAACTTACAGAGTTCAAAAAAGTAGGAATTTTGGGACATTTGACAGTTTTAGTTTGGGAAGACTGATGAAAATTATGTAACACAAGTAAAATGAATTTTAAGGATGGAAGGGTAAACAAAAATAACGTAGGTACCACAACTTTGTGTTCACTTAAGAAAATGTTAATTCGAATTCGAAATAATAGTGCTCGGGCGCCCCTGGGATCGCGGCGCCCGGGTGCAACGCACACCCTGCACCATAGAACCTGCACCTCTGAATGTGTCGTTTCATTCACTCAATGATTTAACTGCCTTGTTTGTCAAGTGGTCCATTCTGATGCCTCACATCTCTAACATTAATAAAATATAACACAAAACACTATTAAAAATGTATTAAAAATATCAACCCTCCCGCTGCGTTTGAGTGCCCAAGCAACCGGCAGTCTGAGCTCCAGAGTGAGGAATCTTCTCACAATACGCGCCGTCTCAAGAATCACTGCCTTCTGTATAAGAAACTCAGTTAAGCGGTTAAGCGAAAGCTTCAAAATTCAAAATTGATTTATTTCAAGTAGGCTCAGTTTACAAGTACTTTTGATACGTCAGTTGACTATTTGTAAAGACTCTACCACCGGTTCGGCAGGCAGGCTTCTTAAGGCGTTGGTCGAAGATTTTCGCTACAAGACCATTGACAGAAACAACCATCGGAACAATAATAATTCAGACTCAAAATTCCACATGACGGTAATCTCGTGAGCAAGGAATGATTTAAATGAACAGCCAAACTGATCAGTTAAAGTGTAGTGTAGTAGTTCGTCAGTTTTTTCTATTGATTTTGATTTAATTACGATTAGATGAAACTGTACACTTAAAACTGCACAGTTAAAACTGAAGGTACTGTAGACAGTGGCGTAGTGTGTCTTGGAGGGGCCCTGTGTCAAAATTAGTTGGGCCCGATTAATGAAGGGCAAACAAAGATTTCTCACAAAAAATAAACAAAAATGCTCGCATGACATAAATATAACAATGACTTAACCTAGGTAGGATGCTTTCAACTTTATGACGCACGCTTAAGCAAGGAATTAAGAGAGATAGTGGATTAGATGAGATCGCATTCAAAAGACATTGAATAAAATAAAAAAGAATGCCTAGTATTGGGCGGTGGACCATTCATACCTATAGGTTGATAATAACGAATATATAGACGATAATTTAATGTCCTAAATTACAAAACAAATTGATTAATTTCTTCAACAAATAAGATAAAGATGCATTGGTAAACGAACATGCGATACACAAATTTTAAAAATAATTGTTTTTGTTATCTTTCAGAATACATGACGAAAGTAACAAGCCCATGTACTAGTGGACAGCCTGACTTCTTGTGTTAATTATTTAGAAGGATGTAATTTTAAATACATTTTTTCAATCGCGATTTTGTTTTCCTTCAGTTTTTGTGACTAAAAAATATTTTTTCATGATAATAATTTTTCATATTAATAGGTGTTATGAAATTAGGTGTTGATTGATGCTACACCTAATTTCATAATATCTATCAATATGAAACATGAAATGCAGGTTATACAATATACAGTCATAATATGTTTTACTAGCCACGGTTTCACCCGCGTAGTTCCCGGTCCCGTGAAAATACGAGGATAAAATGTAGCCTTTGACATTCACAAATAACATGGCTGGGCAAAATAATTTTCAAAATCAATGCAGTAGGTACAATTAGAGATTACCCCCTACAATACCACAAATTATACCTCTATCTTCTCTTCTACTCGTATGTATATAAAAATCAATGCCAATTTTCGTTGTAATGTTATAACTTAAGAACGGGCTCACCTGTTCCAACCAAATGGACTCTGGAGGCATTTTTCGGACTATTTAGTAGATGGTTTACGTGAAGTTTGCTTAAAATCGGTCGAGCGGTTCATCATGTATCACATTTTTTGTAACAAATTAATTCAAGGGTAGGGTAGGGTAGGGTAGGTAATCTCTGGATTTTGAGTGTTATAGGCAACATTTTAATACTACTAATCTACTACAATCTTGAGGCGTAGGTACCTAGTTAAAGTTGCCAGTACTAAATAAACACAAACATCTATACTAATATTATAAAGCTGAAGAGTTCGTTTGTTTGATAGAACGCGCTGCTCTCGGGAACTACTTGCCCGATTTGGAAAATTCTTTCAGTGTTAGATAGTCCATTTATCGAGGAAGGTTGTAGGCTATATATTATCCCCGTATTCTTACGGGGACGGGAACCACGCGGGTGAAACCGCGCGGCGTCAGCTAGAACTTAAATACATAAGAAACATTTCCAGTGTCACGTAGGTAATTTTTTGCGTAAGTTTCTTAGTAATGACATTATTTGGGCAGTTTCGATCGCTTAGCTTTAATTCAAATATATATATATACTAGCGGACTCCCGCGGCTTCGTCCGCGTGAAACTCGATGTAAACTTTCAGCTACCCCTATCCTACCCCTACCCTACTCCTACCCTACCCGTACCCTAACTGTATCTTACCCCTACCCTACCCGTACCCTACCCTACCCGTAATCTTCCCTTTCCCTACCCCTAGGATAGGGGTAGGCCCTACCCCTACCCTATCCCTAACCTAGGCATACACTCCCCTACCCCACCCTACCCCTACTCTACCTTTACCAATACCATACCCTTACATAACCCCTACCCTACCTGTACCCTACCCTACCCTACCCTATACCTTCCCTACCCTTAGCAAAATCGGTCCAGCCCTATGAGCGTGGTGCGATGACAAAGGAAAATAGAGACTTCTATGCTAAAATTATAATCTTTTGATCTACTGGACCGATTTGAAAGATTGTTTTACCAATAGAAAGCTACGTTATTTGCGAGTGTCATTAGGCTATGTTTGATTCCCATATTCACACAGGAACGGGAACTACGTAATTGAAAGCGTGGGGCGTCATGTAGCGGAATTTCTGCGTCTTTTAGAAATTTTGTATTATCTCCGAAACTATTTAACTAATTAACATACTATAAAGGGCAAATCTTATCTCCATAATATCCTTGTGATTATTAAATAATTTATTTTAATAAGGATTTAAGTTAAGTAGCATAAATAATGACGCAAACCTAAGTATATAAAATTTATAATTTTTAAAACACTACTTAAGGTACTATATCTGCTAATATATAGAAGATAGATATATGGTGTCGCGGACTTTTTTGTAGAACTTTTAAAGATACATAAGCCTCCATACATTAATTTCAATTTTACACAATGGTTAAGGCAGCGCATGCGAATAAGTCTGCTTAAGAGGATTTTCGGTCCGACCTGTATGACAAAAACTGTGTTAACTCGGCGAATATATATCATGCTAATATAAAATATAGCCTATAGCACTCCCCGATAATGTAACATTCTACTGGTGAAAGAATTTTTGAAATCGGACCAGTAGTTCCGAAGATTACCCCATTTAAAAAATGTGACAAACATACAAACTTACAAACTTTACCTCTTTATAATATTAGTATAGATATATATATATATATATATATATATATATATATATTTGAATTAAAGCTATAAATATATATACAGGAAGAAATTTTTTTTAGTACAGATATTTTTATATTTTGTACATAAACAAAATTTAATGAACACGTATTTTTTCTTTTTTTTTTTAACTCAAAAATAACAAACTTATCGTTAACTAAAGTTATTTACGTTTAAACAGAATTTAAGGGTCACCCTATCGCTGTACTAGGTAATAGGCAACTACAAAATCAGCTGGTAGGTACTACGTTAGCGAGCGCCCGCGCCGAGGGCCGTTGACCTTTGTGCGTTTATTTTATTTTTGTTTGATACCTATTATTTTTTATAATAATTAAAGGTCATCACTTTTGAGCTGAGTACCGATATTCTCTTCATACTTTATTGGGCTTACGACCATCAATAATGCCTGAAGTGCATGCGTAATAATAATGAACTACCTATGAACCTATGAACTTTCGATTGAAATAATAAAATACAAATGATGATTATTATTACGCAAACTTTTGCATTAAAGACGATTTAAAAAATTGTAATCAGCTTATTTACATTAATCAATGATATCTACTTACTAAGTTTGTTTTTGTTAATTTTAAAATGTTAATCACTGTATTTTAACAATTGTTCGAAATGAAGTCCATTCCTTTCAAGGCACAACCGAACACGTTTTAATAAATTAGTTTATTTAAAACACTTGTTCCTCACATTAGGCACTGCGGGGTTCAGGATTCCTTGGGCTCGTAGCCTAGGAACACAATACAGTCGCATCATTTCGTAATATTCGCGATTTGAAAATCCCGACATAGTGGCTTGCACATGCGATTTATTAATTAGGTAACTTAAATGCGCACGCGACGGCAGATTGTCTGTCACTGGTCGCCCATCGGCAATTCGGTAGGCGTCCTCAGGGATTTTTCGATCCCCTCACCTCTGCCGCCCCCGTCAGCCGAAGCCGAAGCGATATGCCTACGGCCGGTATTTCTTTGTCGGCGTCTTGCAAAGTGCCGCCAGCAGTTGCGCAGTTTGTTTGGTAATGTGTCCATTATTTTGTTATTTCTGAGACATAAATTGAAAAAAAAATATTACATAAAATGTATCGAACTGTTTGTAGATTTATGTTCTATTAATGATACAGAACCACGAAAAAAAATATCCGCACTAAAGACCGAATCACCCTGTATATATATATTTGTCTGACATGTCGAGTCGTGACTCGTGACGCATCAAAAAAAGAATCGGTATCATACATTTTGTATGCGGCACATCAGAAGCCATCACGACATGTCACAACACATAAGTGCAAACGTTGCCATACAAAATGTATGATACCGATTCTGTTCTGATGCGTCACGACATGACACGTCAGACAAATATAAATCCGGCTTTTATATTCTATGTCTTAAACGAGTACCTACAAGTTTTTTTTTTTATTGTTTACAAGTTAGCCCTTGACTACAATCTCACCTCATGGTAAGTGATGATGTAGTCTTAGATGGAAGCGGGCTAACTTGTAAGGAGGAGGATGAAAATCCACACCCCTTTCGGTTTCTACACGGCATCGTACCGGAACGCTAAATCGCTTGGCGGTACTTCTTTGCCGGTAGGGTGGTAACTAACCACGGCTGAAGCCTCCAACCAGACCTGGATCAATTAATAAAATCTCAATCTGCCCAGCCGGGGATCGAACCCAGGACCTCCGTTTCCGTAAATCCACCGCGCATACCACTGCGACACGGAGGCCGTCAAAGTATGCTTCGCTCGTACCGCTAAAATGAATTTTATTAGATACATGATTACAGGTTTTCAGCTGGTTGATTGTGAGGAAAAATGCCCTTGCTGTGAAGGAAAATATAAAACAATAACACCTCAAACACAAAATAGTCTCGAAGTTACAATCATTAACGTTACCCAAGAAATCGATCCAGATCGTAAACGACTCCTACAAAGTCAAAGTCCAACGGAAGTGTTTATTCCCTCAACAACCAGAACTTCAGATTGTTCTAAGTGTAGAAGGCCAAAAACTTGGGGCACAACAGCCAGAGGTGAAACTCGAGACTTTTTTAGAATTCTAAATGACGTTTAGTTAGGCAGTCTAAAGGAGCATTTACACTAAACTAGCGAATGCTTATTTTATCTTCACTCCCTCAAATTTTCCAATCCAAATTGGCGGAAACTCTGGAAATCTATATACCTACATAATATTTCGGGAAAACCATATATGTAGATATTATATTTTTTTTTTGAGCTACGGCAGCTGATAGAGCGATGGTGAACCTTTGCCTTCGATTTGGAGGGCGTAGGTTCCTTCAACTTTTCGGTTATGTGCATTTTTTAACGTACGTTAAAAAAGCCTTAAATGATGGTCCCTACTCCCAAAACCGAAAATGCTACACTGCTCGAAAAAAAAACGTCGTATTTTAAAAACGCTGTCATGTGAACATATACTTGGGAATGCATTTGTTGTATTCGAACGATTTTTTAACGTCCGTTAAAAAAGCTCTCGTGCGTATGTGGGCTAAGACATTAAATACCACGTGTCTCAAACGGTGAAGGAAAAACATCGTGAGGAAACCTGCATACCTGACAATTTTCTAAATTCTCTACGTGTGTGAAGTCTGTTAATGCGCATTGTGCTCCACAGTAAGCCGATTATAGATTGTTAATGATTGTATTTATTTAAATTTTAGTGATAAAACAAGGAGAACTCTTTTTTATTTGTCTAGCTAGAAATAAAATAAATGAAGTAATTTCAATATCTTTATTAAATAAAACTTAGTAGGTATTGTTTTATTTTTTTATTTCTATATACATTCGTATACATTTTTGTGCAAAATACCGTAATATTATAACAATTCGACGATGTACATTTTTGTGCAATTTTTTTAATAATTTGGTATTTATTTTTCATTTATCAATAGTTAAATGTTAAAATGCCTATCATACATAGGTTCACAGTTTCTAAATTCCATAAAATTTCTTTAAAATTTTACTATTATTCAATTATTAGATACACTCAATATGAGTTTCTTATAAATATAATTTTCTCACATACATTTTCTATAAAAAAGTCTTTTAATAAATTTGTTCGCTCTAATCTCAAAAAATACTGTAACGATTTTCACAAATGGATAATTATTTATAGAAACATAGCTTAAATCCGCTATTTATTAGTGAAAATGTACGGGAAGGGTGTTTTCATTGTCTAAAGTACTAGTTGTCACAAGTTCAATATTTTAAAAAGTAAAAAGATTTAAGAAAAGTATTTTCGAGTGCATCCTACTGCTACCAACATTAGAAAGTGTCATGGCCGCCAGAGTATATCGACGAGTGTAGGAAAAGATATAAAAATACCTTAATTAAGTAAATATTGGTGAATTATTTGAGTAAAGATATGACTACAGTAATTTATTTGTTATAGGAATTATTTATATAGATTTAATAGAAAAATAGTCAAGTTTAAATTAATTTATTATCAATTGTTTACTTTTAGAATAATTATATATTTTTTAATGTGGTGCATGTTGTCTTAAAAAAAATTGGGCTGGTTGTCACTTGAACAATACACTCCTTTACATATTGTAATGTTCTAACAACCGCTATGTTTTTTGTAAACGTTAACAGTGCAATGAGCACCAAGAAAATAGTAATTCCGATAGATAATAAATTGAAAAAAAAAGTAATATGTAACGAAGAAAGGGAATATTCTCAGGGCATGTTAAGTTTGAAGTTTTGAAATTCGGTCAAGCAGTAACGAGCAAGCAGCAATGACAAAAAGCAAGATTATTAGTGCATGAGTATTGTGTATTGAATTAAGAATCTATTTTATTGTACCTCACCTGAGACAACCTACCCAAGAGCGGGACAACTTGTCTCACTTTCTTTTTTCATTTTTCACCTCTCAGTTTATTCATACAAATGAGTAATTTCCGTAAGAAAAAGGTGTAATTATTAAAAGCCAATAAACCCAATACATGATTAATAAAGAAAAACTGGCAACTTTAGTTAGTTTTATTTTAAATGGTTATTCATATTTTGTGACAACTAGTACCCGTCTCCCTTACTACTAAACAGCTATTTATTAGTGAAAATATAGTAACAAACAGCCATTCATTAGTTGAAATTCAACTGAACTCCGCATAAATGCATTAATGGCTCCTTGAAACGTAATAAGCTAAGTGAAAATGTTGTAAATCATATTAAAAACAGATATTTCAGCGACCGAAGTAACAATATCAATTATTCTAAAATTAACAATTAAGTAGGTAGCTACTTAGAAATAAAACATGGCTTCGTCAGCCTATATAAGCGTTTAACAAAAAACATAATAACTAACGACGTACGAAATACATTACGTAGGTAAATGTATACTGAATTTAACAATTGACTAGCATAGGTTTGTTCACTTCAATGCTTTTGCCGTTTCTCTTTCTAAAGGCGTTAATTAAAAAATCATCGGCGAATATTTTCTGATTCCCTTTATAATACGCTTCGATTTCTGCTAAAGACCTACGTTCTGTTTCTGGCAAGAAGAAATATAAGTAGATTGTACCTAATAGCCCTATACCGGCGTATAGTAAAAAGGTTCCGTGAATGTGGAAAGCTATTTCTAAATTGTAATTGGTTTTGGTGGCTATGAAGAAAATGATATAGCTAAGTGCAGCAGCCAATCCAGTCGCTATACCTCTGCTCCTGAAATTAAAAAAAACATACGAATGAGATCAAAGGTTCATCATCGTTCACAGCGATGATCGTCTACTGGTGATTAGTATTTGGATATTTGGATTGGTCAACTGGTATTTCCGAGCATCACGTTCTCACGAAACCAACAGGATGTTGACGATCCACCAGAGTGACAAGGTAGAGAGCCAGTGGCGTGCATAAGATATTTAACTAGGGTAAGCATTAGACATATACCTACAAACCTTTTTCTTCTGCAACCCAGATTCGTAATGAGGCAGTGTATTTTTGTATCTTAGGAGTGCACGCCACTGCGGAGAGCTATTCATGTACGATGGGACTAAAATGTCCATTGGTTAAGCCGATGGACATCCATTGTTGGACATAGGCCTCCTAAAGTACTAATTCCTTTTCTCCTTACTACAACACTATGGTGGCGGCAGATCGTTCATTTTACAGGTTGACTCGTATTAATTATTGTTTGATTTTCCTTGTTAATTTAGTTTCCCATAAATGTTAATTTTGTTATTTTATTACTCTGTTCGTTCTTGTTTCATTATTTTATTTTACTTTGTATTCATGTATAAGTTTTAAGTTAAGACACGTCACGTAGACACGTCCGTGAACTCACAAGGTTTCACCTGAAAACCAGCGCCACAGCTCGCTGTGGCATTGTGCTGAGGTGGATACCTGTTTTGTCCACGACCAGATATTTGTATGTTCTGTTTGTTTATTTTATTTTATTTTATTACTCGTGTGTGGACAAATAAAGATATATTCTATTCTATTCTAAAGAGTCAAAGTATCATGGGTTGACGCCCCTTGAAACTTGCGAATTCCTAAAACACGGTTGTGTAGACCTAGTGCCTAGTGGATAGACTAAACCCGGCGCTTTCCGATGCAGGGTTGCCATTCTAGCACATTACGACTCTAACATAAACCGGTTATTCCAACAAGTAAGTAGTACTTATCATCATCATTAGCATTCCATTGGATCACTGTTGAGCACAAGTCTCCTCTCAGAATGAGAGGGGCTAGTTTAGGTTAAGGTTCATCACGCCTCAAGGTTAGGTAAATATATATTTTAATAATATCATAACGGTGTAGAAATTCTTACCTGAATGGAAATACTTCTGACAGCAGTACCCACGGTATTCCCGAGCTTGTAAATGATACCAACAGCATGAACAGAACCACCGGTAAAAACTCCTTCTGTTCTGGGAAAGTGTTTTGTTCATATGAATTCACACTGAAAGGTAAATTCACGCCTGCGTATATACTTATAGCAAGACTGCAGCACGATGTACCGAATAACGACATCAAGACTAGTTTTCTTTTGCCAATTGATTTGATTATTGCAGCTGAGATCAGGTTCATTATTATGTATACCACCGCAACTGATACCTGGAAATAAGTAATTTTTTTTTTTTTTAAACAATACACATCACTATCTAGCCCCAAAGTAAGCATACAGAGTAGCTTGTGTTATGGGTGCTAAGATAGTTGATATTATTATATTAATATACAATTATATACTACATATAAATACTTATATAATGTATAAATACACACAGACACTGGAAAACACTCATGCTCATCACAAATATTTTCCAGTTGTGGGAATTGAACCCACGGCCGTGGATGCAGAAAGCAGGGTCACTACCCACTGCGCCACGCGGCCGTTAAGAATTAATATTGAGAAAGAATACAATAATGAACTTAAGCTAACTTATCCTAATAACTATACAAATCATGCCCACGTGGAATGGTGGCAAGAATACTGGCTGCATTTCCGCGCTGGACAGCCAGGCTGATCCTTTGCGCAAAAAATGAGCCAGCCCTTCTGTCACCAGTCGAGGCAACTAGCCGCGGTGAAATGATTTTAGACAAAATTATATTTATTAAGACTGTTATTTACTTTACAAAGAGGTAAAGTTTGTGGTATTGTAGGGGGTAATCTCTGGATCTACTGAAACGATTTTAATAATATTTAAATACTAAAGCCGCCCTTAGACCTGTTTAATTCAGCCCTTACAGTAGTATCGCTGTAAAAATTGAATAAATTCTCCCATTTTCCCAACATTTCCCTTCACTGCTCTGCTCCTATTGATCGTAGCGTGACTGCACTGCAAGACACCGGATAGGCTTCCATCCATATGTCATTGTCATTCCTAGAATCGTACGAAGCGATTTGCTTCTTCGTTTCCTAAGTACGTATGGCTAGGCTCTCTCGAAGTCAGTGTTTCCTAATTCTAATAACCTGGGCATATTTAAGAAGAGAGTGAATAGGCATCTTCTAGGCAAGCGCGTTCTTCTTAGGCCACATCGTGACACAGGTGAGATCGTGGTCAAGCGCGAGCTTATTCCATATATTTAGATTTTTTTTTATATTCTTTACAAGTTAGCCCTTGACTACAATCTCCTCATCAATACCTGATGGTAAGTGATGATGCAATCTAAGATGGAAGCGGGCTAACTTGTTAGGAGGAGGATGAAAATCCACACTCCTTTCGGTTTCTACACGACATCGTACCGGAACGCTAAATCGCTTGGCGGTACGTCTTTGTCGGTAGGGTGGTAACTACCCACGGCCGAAGCCTCCCACCAGCCAGACTTGGACCAATTAAGAAAACCTCAATCGACCCAGCCGGGGATCGAACCCAGGACCTCCGCCTTGTAAATCCACCGCGCATACCACTGCGCCACGGAGGTCTGTCAAATCAAATCAGATAATGTATAAAAACCCATAATATACTCACCACTATGCTTTTAGGATCGAACTTCATGCCCAAAGCTTTACAAACATTAACCATATTAGGCCTCACAGGTAGCAAACCACTCATGGTGTGGAAGAAGAAATACGCCATGACCAACGTAAAAGGTCTCATTGTCTCCTTAACAAAGAACAAGTATTTATATTTTAGATACACCTTCTTAAATATGCTATAGCTGGAATGCTCGCATGGTTTCTGTTCTGTGGTTGTATTGTTTGAGCAAATAATGCAATCACTGCAAGCGTTGTGGTATTGCAGGAGTTCATTGAACTCTTTTTGGACGTCCTCCGGTTGGGCCCAGCCTCGTAATCTACAGAGGGAATGTAGAGCCTCTTTTTGACGGCCTTTTGAGATCAACCATATCGGTGTTTCGGGAACCTGAAAAATACGACGTAAAAGAATTAGGTATGAGGGTTGAAGAAGAAATAAGTCTTTTTCTAGATATTTAAACAACATCACACACAAAAAAACAAATAAATGCAACACAATCATCATCATTATTATCATTATCAGACGCTGGACATCCACTGCAGGACATAGGCCTTTTGTAGGGACTTCCAAACATCACGATACTGAGCCACCTGCATCCAGCGAATCCCTGCGACTCGCTTGATGTCGTCAGTCCATCTGGTGAGGGGTCTACCAACACTGCGCTTTGTAGTGTGGGGTCGCCATTCCAGCACCCCAACGTCCATCGGCTCTTCGATGTGCCCCGCCCATTGCCACTTCAGCTTCGCGACTCGCCGAGCTATGTCGGTGACTTTGGTTCGTCTACGGATCTCCTCATTTCTGATTCGATCACGCAGAGATACCCCTAACGTAGCTCGTTCCATCGCCCGCTGTGTGACTCTGAGCCTTCTTATGAGGCCCATAATAGAATATATAACTATCCCAAAAAGGTCTACAGTCATCATTATGTTAGGATTAGCAGGGAGCTAGATGCTGGCGGCTCGAGACCGTGGTGTTTGGAAGTTCATGCAAGAGGCCTATGTCCAGCAGTGGACGTCCATTGGCTGTTAATAATGATGAACACACTAAGAAGCTTGTGCTCAAGTCAATTGGCCTTATCCTATACAAGAATTCCTCGAAATGTACCTATGTGTTTTATGTGTTACCTTTAATATAATTGTTGATAGGAATCTTTTATGATGGTCGAATAAATCTTTTACATAATACACCATTAGTAAACCCGTTCACATATATATACAATTAATTAAAGGGCAATAAAGCCTTCGTGTTTGAATAAAAAATGCGACATTGTAAATAATTAGGCTGTTTTGGACCTTTGGAACGAGCAAATGGTACTCGTATCGCATTTCTAGCCGGTTGAGTTTGGTAGTTCACTATTTATTTCGTCATTGGCAAATGGCAGCTACTCCGTCCGCCTAGAAATAGTTTTATTTTCACATAATTTTTTAAAAAACGGAGGAGATTTCTCAATTCGACCGTATATCTTTTTTTTTACCTGAATGGAAATACTTCCGACAGTTGTGTGTATTTAAAGAAATTAAATATTACATGTCTTAAACGGTGAAGGAAAACATCGTAAGGAAACCTGCATACCAGAGAATTTTCCTAATTCTCTGCGTGCGGGACGTCACAGCGTGAAATGCAAACTTTACTCTCCAATGTTGCTAATCACATTAAGCTTAATAATAATGATAAAACTTACAAACAACACTAGTACCATTGTTGCCAGAGGTACAGTGACGGACACAAGTGCTGCCTGCCGCGACGACACGACTGTACCTAGCAGGTAGGCGATGAATGTGCTCGTTGAATGTCTAAAGCGAGTAAACGCACCATAATGCTGCTAATCATGATAGGCTATCGCGCACGCTGGTCGAATAGGCTTAAAAATAATGATAAAACTTACAAACAACACTAGTACCATTATTGCCAGAGGTACAGTGACGGACACGAGTGCTGCCTGCCGCGACGACACGACTGTACCTAGCAGGTCAGCGAAGAACATTCCTAGCGTGTTTGTGCTTGTTGAATGTCGCAACGAACCATAATGCTGCTACTATACGATAAGCCATCGCGCACGCTGCTCGAATAGGCTTAATAATAATGATGAGACTTACAAACAACACTAGCACCATCGTTGCCAGAGGTACAGTGACGGACACAAGTGCTGCCTGCCGCCACGACACGACTGTACCCAGCAGGTAGGCGATGAACATACCCAGCGAGGTGAAACTGTTGGTCAGCGTTGTAAGGATGCCTCGTAGAGATGGATCACTGTAAGGTAAGACGATACATGTTATCACAAAGTCTTTGTTTCTTTGTCTGAAACTGTCGAGCCAAATTTGATCAGAATCATTTCACCGCGGCTAGTTGTCTCGACTGGTGACAGAAGGGCTGGCTCATTTTTTGCGCAAAGGATCAGCCTGGCTGTCGAGCGCGGAAATGCAGCCAGTATTCTTGCCACCATTCCACGTGGGTATGATTTGTATAGTTATTAGGATAAGTTAGCTTAAGTTCCTTATTGTATTCTTTCTCAATAAAAAAAATTTGATAAATTTAATACATTAATACTCATAGGAATTGGAGAAGAATACCATTCATTAGGCTGCACTTTATTACACTCCTTCAAATTATATTGATAGAATTTGTATGACCTAAGTATCTCAAACGGTGAAAGGAAACATCGTGAGGAAACCTGCACACCGGAGAGTTTTCTTGATTCTTTGCGTGTGTGAAGTCTGCCAATTCGCATTAGGCCAGCGTGGTGGACTATTGGCCTAACATCTCTCATTCTGAGAGGAGATTTAAGCTCAGCAGTGAGCCGAATATACATATGAATTGATAATGAAGATTACATTCCTTCAAATTTTTTTATGATTGACTGTATTGAGAACCTAAAGTTAGGTAGGGAACATAAAAAATGCTAGTTTATACGATACAGTAGGTAGTAAGGTATTTAATTTCTCTCTTTTTTCTGTCTTATAACTATGTATACAATATACACATTACACTTATTTGAATAAAATATTTCCTGAGTATTGAGACCTTGAGAGTTGAGACCTTGAGGACTATTAATTTGATTACCTAATAATTAACCAAAGCACAAGTTTTGTCTACAGCTTAGCTTATTCTATGTGCTAAGGTATGGAATGGACGGAAATCGATCGCTAAACATTTTAAATTCTAGTCTCGCCCTTTGATTAAGCTATTGAACCTTCAGCTCGACATATTAAAAAAATAAAATCTAAATAGATACATTACCTAACCTCTCCGACGTAAGTAATTGATGGCGCCTCCATGATACCAGTGCCAATGCCAAGCAGCGCGTTGCCAAGAAACAAAGAGGGGACATTCCACGCGAAGTACATGATCATCCACGCTGCCAAGTGAGGGATGTTGACTAGGAACAACGCCTTCTTCCTTCCGAAAGTGTCCAATATGGGACCGGAGAATATGCTGCCCAGTGGCTGGCATAGAAACGCCATGCTGCCTGAACAAATAATACAATTACTTAAAATAATAACTTTACATAATTAAAAAAAACTAGCCCACGCCCGCGACTTCGTCCGCGTGAAAATCGATGTAAACTTTCAACTACCTACCCTTACCCCTACCCTACGTTGAAATTTATCCTGAATTTTCTGTGCTATAAACCTCCCGGAGCCCGAGACCTTTCCAACGAATGCAAAACCGTGGAAATCGGTTCGTGCGTTCTGGAGTTATAGCATCAGGAAGGAAACCCTTATTTTTATATAGTAGAATAATAAAAAACACGCTTTTAACACGCACTAAAAATTACAAATATTGGATTTAAGTCACGTGACTATTTTTTTCGTATTTCTGACAGTAAACCCTTTCATTTGATATCCATATCATAGGGGTGGATTTCAAACAGCAGTCCGCTGTCTTGAGGAGGCCGCCATATTGGATTTCTAGTCTTCTTCTAGTCCGCTTTGAATGAGGTGTACGGCTGAGCTGTGTGTAGCAACGGCGCTATTGTTCCGCAGAATGGGGATGACGATTAGCTTTGAAAATTGAATAAGTATATTGATTTTTATGACACATTTGAATTAATAAGATAATAATATTAATAAATATTATGATTGTCTGGATGTCTATAATATAAATGGCACCAGTGCTGCAGAAACAGCTAATATAAAATATAACAGTTAATATTTCAAAATCTACTGAAAATGATTTATCATAATTAGATGAAAATTCATCAATTTTTTGCTTCTTTATATTAAACGTGACATTTTTCAATATTAAGAAGCATAGGCATAAACGCACAAATAACAAAGATATTTGTAATTTTGTTTGAATTCCCATTTATTTATTTATTTGGTCCACCCATACCAACCTAACGAAAACTACGATGGATGACGTCATTAATTCGTGCCATTTTCTATGGATCGTTTATGAGCGATCCGTGGCAGTGCCGCTCTGTAAATTAAAGTAATAATAAACTAAATTAAATTAAATAAAAGTAATGATGGCAGATTCGCTGTTACTTTTACGAAATTGGTTTACTATTAGCATACTCATTTACATGCAATTAATAAAATCTGTCAACATTCCTTTTTTGTAGTTCAGTGTATTGCAACTTCAGAACGGACTAGAAGTTTTTTGCGGATACATGCTACAACTTTTTTAATAAGTAATTTATGCAAACAATGTTTAGTATTCATATTATGGAGATTGTTCGTTTTATCAGTAGAATCTAGTTTCACACATTTAAAACCTAAACTATTATCATAAATCGTACCTATTAGATGTGTTAGGTCTTAACGTTTATTAGTTTAAATAATTGTGGGAAAATGCATTGCATTTTTGTATAACAAAAATAAATTTTTTATTGCTATTTTATTTAAATAGGTGTGTAGGTATCTATTTATAAACTTGTAACAATTGTTCGTGTGATCATAATTTATTAAAAAGTTATTGTAGTTAAGTAGGTTGTTGATATGTAAATTTATTTTGGCTGGCACCTCAACCTCAAGTTCGTTCGGGGAGCGAGTAGCGATGAATGAAAAACCCACGACTGATCCACCTCACTTCCCCGCACGCATGCTTTCACATCCGTGCAGTCTTTCCCCCCGTCGCCCGCATATCATCAACGAACTTGCCAAGCTATAATTCTGTGCCTCAACACAACTTGCATTTTACACTCGTTGATGAAATAATCGCCTATAACAAGTCTTGTTCGAGTGTGAACTTTATTTGTGTTATTACCAACCCATATTCGGCTCACTGCTGAGCTCGAGTCTCCTTTCAGAATGAGAGGGGTTTTGCCAATAGTCCACCACGCTGGCCCAATGAAATGACAAACTTCACACACGCAGAGAATTAAGAAAAATCTCTGGTATGCAGGTTTCCTCAAGATGTTTTTCCTGCACCATTTGAGACACGTGATATTTAATTTCTAAAAATGCATACAACTGAAAAGTTGGAGGTGCGTGCCCCAGACCGGATTCGAACCTACAGCCTCCGGAATCAGAAGCAGAGGTCCACTGGTCTATTACGGCGCTGATTTTTCAATATATGAACCATAAACATAAATGTAACTTTGTTAGAACGCCCATACAAATCTAACGGTCATTAAGATCAATGACGTCATTAATTCGTGCCATTTTGTATGGTGCGTTTTTCAAGGATCCGTTGCAGTGCCGCAAATATGAGCTTTTAAATCCCTGTAGCTCCGAAAGTAATGATCGCAGATACCCTGTTACTTTTACAAAATTTCTTTACTATTAGCATACTCCTATATATATTATACACAATTTGAAAACTGTCATAAAACTGAATTTCACGCGATCGAAGTCGCGAGCATCAGTTAGTATGACATATGTAAGTAGGTATCTGTATCTGTCTATTGATTTTTATGGAATTTATATCCAGTTTATTACATAATTAAAATTTAAATTACGTTTAATAAAAACAGATAAATCATTTAAAAGTGTTTTAAGACATAATAGACAACTTTATTGGTAAGTATTTATTTTTCCTTATTGTGCCCTTGACAGCTATGGCCTACCTACAATTAACTAGCCATAATATACCATAAGCTGTAGTAAGTTTACAAACTTATTTAAATGTTTACATTTTTATTTATTACTACCAAAAGCGATGGTGTGTTTGTTGACAAATGAAATGTTTACATTTTTATTTATTACAACCCCTATTTTACCACTTCTCTCTTTATTTTAGGGACAAAAGTAGCCTGTTTTCACGTATATGTATATATGCTCCTCGGTCCCATTTATTAGAAAACCAAAATTCATCTTGATCGGTTCAGCCGTTTAGCTGTGAAAAGGTAACAGACAGACAGATTTACTTTCGTATTTATAATTACTACTATGGATTAGTTAATATGGACCTTATTTACCCTAATCTATACTAATATTATTAGAGCCGTGATAGCCCAGTGGATATGACCTCTGCCTCCGATTCCGGAGGGTGTGGGTTCGAATCCGGTCCGGGGCATGCACCTCCAACTTTTCAGTTGTGTGCATTTTAAGGAATTAAATATCACGTGTCTCAATCGGTGAAGGAAAACATCGTGAGGAAACCTGCATACTAGAGAATTATCTTAATTCTCTGCGTGTGTGAAGTCTACCAATCCGCATTGGGCCAGCGTGGTGGACTATTGGCCTTACCTCTCTCATTCTGAGAGGAGACTCGAGCTCAGCAGTGAGCCGAATATGGGTTGACGACGTTACTAATATTATAAAGTTTGTTTGATTGAACGCGCTAATCTCAGGAACTACTGGTCCGATTTGAAAAATTCTTTCAGGGTTAGATAGCCCATTTATCGAGGAAGGCTATAGGCTATATTTTATCCCGGTATTCCTACGGGAACGGGAACCACGTGGGTGAAACCGCGCGGCGTCTACTAGTGTTTCATAAAAATCTATATAAACCTAGTCATCATCCCCATAATGGTGTACCAGCTGGCTTTGAAAGGCTCCTACTATTAAGCCGGATTTATATTTGTCTGACGTGTCGTGCCGTGACGTATCATAACAGGATCGGTATCATACATTTTGTATGGCAACGTTTATATTTATGTGTTGTGACATGTCCTGATGGTTTCTGATGTGTAGCATACAAAAAGTATGAAACCGATTCTGATGCGTCACGACCTCAGACCAATTATTGTATAGGACCTGCCTCGCTAGACGTTACTTTTCTGTCAAAGAATATGATCAACGATCTAATGCGATTATAAAAACTGTCTCTATAGAATCGATGTTAAACAGTTGTAATTAGTGTTTGTCGGTTAAAGAGCTCCGTAAAAATACCTTTTTGTGTAATTGAATTGTGTAAAAAACGGGTAAAAACTTCATATAACTTAGTATAAAAACTTAGTATAAAATATTTACCAAATCTAAGCTCGCTTTCCTCAGAAAATGACAGACAATTTTGTTCGTGACTATGAGTGCGATACAGCTCCCTCTATAATTGGTCTGACGTCACGACACGACACGTCAGACAAATATAATTCCGCCTTTAGTGGGACAGTTCGATCTGTCTGATATGTTTCTAGTAAAGTTTCATAATTTTGCATGTGAATGTCACTTTAGCGATTTTACGCTTTACTAAGTTCACCGAATATACATTAAGATAGATTTAATTGATAGTTTGATGCTGAGAATTTCTAGACTTAACTCTTAACTTATTAAATTAAGTACTTAGGACATAATAGGTTTACCCATAATGGGATTTACTTCATGCTCATGTACCTAGGTAATTGTGGTTACAATTCGCTAGAAACTAATAAGCTATCTATACCTAGCCTCCACCGACTGCCTCGAGATTGGGAGTAGAGAGACCTTTGAAGGTAAGCTAGTATTAGGTCGCTCATTGTTAAGACCCTCACTATTCACGCTAGCAGCTCGGTCGCTGTGATATCGCAGGCATCGTAAGGTTCCGTGGCCTCTGAATCAGCTCATGGGTCTCTGATTATTGCCTGAGCTACGAACGGCTAATACATAAAAGGGAATGCCCATCCCCGGCCCAGTATAATCACCCGGCAATTTACTTATTGTTATCGCCGTTTAGTGTTGGAAATAGTAGTCTGTGACGGATATGACGTCGCTCGATCTCGTGTTGGCTTCAGTGTACTCGTTGCGTTCGAGCCGTCCACATCTCTTGTTGTGTAATTCTTTATGGGTTACTTGGGATAGACGGGGAGAGTGACTTTAGTGGAACAGGGGAGGGTTTGTTAACAATCAAAGGTACCTTTAACCCTACAAACATCGTTCACAAGTACGTTAATTAAGTTGTCCTGACAAGTGTTGTGAATCATAACCTTTGTTCGACATTAGTTTTCTTATTATGTGTAATCAATTTTTGAGTCCTATAATATTATATCTAAAAAAATCTTGATAATTCTACTTCAATAATGGAATCGTTACTTTGTCAATAAAAGTTTGCTACAATGTTTTACGACATTTTTAATTCATCTTTATTTTGTCTACAACAGGGACAAGCTAAGATCGTTGACCATACAGCCCGAGTTTACGAGTATTTTTGAAGACTTAAGATTGATTGTTTGTTCGTTTTCTTATTTGTTAAACTTTTTGGTAACAGAAAAAATAACACGAAAAAAATAATACAGATTCAAATGTTACTTCACCGCTGTGGTACATCGACGAACATTTTGCTCTAGAAGAGTAATAAAAAATGTTTTTTTTTTCTTCCAGAAACATACTTTTATTAAGCCAATAATTTAACCAGATCCTTATTTATACATCATATTATTATCTCCTTAAATACTTTTATACGGGGGTATACCTGGGTTCCCTGGGCCAACGTTGGTGGCCATTCCCCTTTGTGGTGTGTGGTAAGTTTCGCTCTGCACTAAAACCACGCAGCTAGCGCAGAGCGAAACTCGCTCAAGCCAGTGAATCTGTAATGCCTTGATCACACGTACCGAGCAAACGGGCGAGACAGTGCCCTCGGCCGAGTACTCGGTACGTAAAAACATATCGACGAGTGCTCGGCCAACGAAGCGCCGAGCCAGTAGCTCGGCTCCCGTTCTATCTACTAGGCCGAGTGTCTCGCTCGTTCACTAAACATGCATTGTATCGCCCTACACCAGGTCTAAACATGCATTGTATCGCCACTCGGCCACAAGATTATCGTCACGTCGCCGCATGGGCCTGTTCTCATGTTATTTTTCATTTAAAACAATTCCAAATAAAATAAAATACACAATGTCTGTTAGTAACAAGTGGGAACTATATAAAATAAACTATTAAGTATATAAATTCACAACCTTCAAGCTGACTTAGATAGATTTACAGAATATTGTTTGAGAAATAAACTTAGTTTAAGCCTAAATAAATGTAAATATATCACTTTTACGAAGAAAAAATTTGTAAGTAACTTTAACTATTCGCTCTGTGGTGTTAGTCTCGAAAAAGTTAATACTATCAAAGATCTTGGAGTTACATTAGACTGTAAACTACACTTGGACATACATATTGAAAACATTATAAATAAATCATATAAAATGTACGGATTTGTAATGAGAGCAAGCAATAATTTCAAGAAAGCATCAACATATGTTCATCTGTACAAAACACTAGTTCGTTCACAACTAGAATATGCTGTTGCTATTTGGAACCCTCATTATGAAAAATATGTTAAGAGCCTTGAAACTGTTCAGAAAAAATTCTTAAGGACTATGCACTACAAATGTACGAGAAACCGCTTATCCTATGACCAACTTTTAAAAAGATATAAACTGCTCGACTTAAAATCAAGACGTAAGCAATTGGAAGTCATGCTTTTATACGATCTGAGTCACAATAAATATGATTGTACAGCTTTAACGCGTAAACTCTGCTATAGTGTGCCATATAAAATGCGTGCACGTAGTGGTCGCGAACATCGACTGTTTGCAACTACTAGGTGCCGCACAAATGCAGGTAAACGGTCACCAATAGTAAGAATGACACAGACGTATAATAAGCACTTCAAAAACATTGACATTTTTGCCAGTCGAGTAGGTACTTTTAAAAAGTTGGTCATCGGTACACTTAATAGCGATTAATAATTTTGCTATTTATTTATATACTTTAATTTTTATTGTAATTGTGTCATTTCTTTTTTTGTTGTTTTTTTTTAATTTCATTATTTTCTTTTCTTTGTATAAAAGCACTTTGTTAGATAATTTAATTTGAATATAATTTTTATCAGCCCCATCTACATTTTGTATAATTACTCGTGGATAGAGATGTGGGTTGTGTATGTAAACTATTTGTTTTTAAATTTACTTTAAGTTTTGTAATATATATTATTGTACACAACTGTTTTCGATCCCAAATAAATAAATAAATAAATATAAGCTAAATCCGACGTTGCTTTTTTTCCAACAATTCCTTTAATTCTTCAACTAATAGTGGAATGAGTAACTTTGTGTATTTTCTAATAATCGTTTTGCGGTCTATCTTATCCGAATTGTAGTCTCAATTTATCTGAACTGGCTGTGCTTATTTCAAAACACGTCTGAACAACTACTCGCTTACTTCACTGTCTCTGTACTCGGTACGTGCGATCAAGGCATAACTACGATCGAGCACAAACAGTGCCTTTATATAATGCTTACCAAACCAAGATGCCTGCGACTGGTTCATAGAGAGGCCTTCCTTGGCGTCCAACACGTCAGGCAGGACCATGGTGACGAAGCACATTGACATGCCCAGCCCGACCAGCAGAACGTTCAGCGCGACGCACGCTAGCACCTGGAAATATCATCATTATCAACACATATTTGGCTCACTGCTGAGCTCGAGTCTCCTGTCAGAATGAGAGGGGTTAGGCCAATAGTCCACCACACCCAATGCGGATTGGCAGACTTCACACACGCAGAGAATAATTCTCTGATATGCAGGTTTCCTCACGATGTTTTTCTTTTACCGTTTGAGACACGTGATATTTAATATAATATAAACTATTTATTCCTCGTGTCTAGCCGCTATTACTATTTAACTAGGCAATCTATTTGCAATGAATCACTGTGAATATTATATATCATTTATTTCTTATCACTAATAAATAACAGATGAGGGTGTACATTTCTAATGCCGGATCTTAGACTATACCGTCGATCGCCAGAGACTTAGTCGATCTACATCATACATAGAAGGTTTTAAGAAATTGATAAGTACTAGCCTCCCCCACTCTTTCACGCAAAAACTATAAATCCAATTCGGCTTAAATTTATAATGGACATAGATTATACGGTGTATTAACATAAGAGCATTTTTATCATTAACAAGTAATCTTTTTGACATAAAAATGGAATCGACTTCAATGACATATTTCATTTTGATTTTAGAACAAAATTACTAAACTTATTTGCATGAAAATGAAATGGGACCAATCTGAAAGTATACTCTTTCAAACAATAAAAGAATTTTCACAATTGGTTAATAAATGATGAATCCTCGACGCGTATTAAAAAAACATTAAAAAAACATACGCGTCGAGGTGAGAACCTTCTTTTCTTAAAGTCGGTTAAAAGTCCAAGGTTCGACATTGGTTTAAAACTGAATTTCACGACGCGACCGCTATTAACAAATTGATATGTATAAATTTTACAACGCTGTGAGTCTAATGGATAACTGCAATGAATATCTTATAATATGGTGATTTAGAATACAAATTATTTTTAAAGACAAAATAATGCAAATTTTTTTGGTTAAATATTCTTATTATATTTTTTGCACCATTTGCATGTATTTATTCAAGTTATAGTTTTCTGCTCGAATGGAAACGAGGTGTCTTCTTTATCTCGGTATAATGCAAAATCAAGAATCAGATTAAAACGATTATCTAAAATTAAATGAAAAACAGTTTACAGTTATTCAAACGGCCAAACATTAATTAATTTATTTATTAGCTAGATTAGATAGAATTTATCTAGATTTTTAAAGCTATATATTTGAGATAAAATTTAGTATTTACCTAATTTGGTTAATTTAGATTATTTGAATCCTACTTCCTACTAATATTACTTTTGGATGTTGTTTTTTTGAATGTTACTCTTTAACGCCGCAACTACTAAACCGATTTGGCTAAAATTTTGAATGGAAATATATTTTACTCTGGATTAATACAAAGGGTACTTTTCATTCCGAAAAATCCATGGTTCACGAGGAATTTCTGAAAAACTAAATTCCACGCGGACGAAGTCTCGGGCGTCCGCTAGTTGGGTTATATTTTAATTTGCACTAGCAGATGCCCGCAACTACCACATGTAAATCATTTTGCACAAACCATGTTTTTTTTGGATAATATTATATATTTATTGCACAATAACCTCCTCTATTTTATCATCAGTTAAAGCTCCATTGAAATCGGTTCAGCCTTTTCAGAGATCAGTCCGGACAAATAGTCCAAAAGTTTTAAAAAGTTCGTATGTTTTAGCATCGTGATAACTATTATTGATAATTTAAAATAATTATTGCTCAATAACCTTCACTGTTCCACCATCCAGTTATAGCCCCATTATAATTGGTTCAGTCTTATAAGAGACTAGCGGACCCGGTCAAGCTTCGCTTTGACTTATGTGCGCTTACCCCTACACTATACATGCTATGTATCAGAGAAGGCGCTGTATATGAAAAAAGATTTACCCGCATTTCTGTTGAAATTTTTCCTGAATTTCTTTGCTATAAACCTCACGGAGCCCGAAACCTTTCCAACGAATGCAAAACCGTGGAAATTGGTTCGTGCGTTCTGGAGTTATAGCGTCAGGAAGGAAAACTCGACTTATTTTTATATAGTAGATTTGCACGGAGAAACACGGAGAGACAAAAGTTTTAAAAAGTTTGTGTGTTTTAGCATCGTGATAACTATTATTATATAATAACCTGCCTTCCGAACCGGTCTTAGAGTCTTAACAAAAACGTGACATTGTTTTTATCAATACCATATATTAGTTTTGATTTTTTGAGTTTTGTTTTAGACAACACAGTCGTTTTAAGTTAGCGTTTTCAGTGGAGTACACTTAATAGATACAAAAATCACTGAACCTGTACTGGACCAGGATTTTTTCAAAATAAATAAATATAGTTACACAATACACACATTACTATTTAGCCCCAAATTAAGCGTATAGCCTGTGTCGGTACTAAAAAAGCGGATTTTATCATATACATTTATATACTACATATAAATACTTTTATATGAATGTATAGAATATAAATACATCTAGCCAATGGAAAACACACTCAAATTATCACACAAATATTTTCCAGTTGTGGGAATTGAACCCACGGCCGTGAATGCAGAAAGCCGTCGTGGCCGTCTCTCGTTTTGTACATTTTTTACAGATAGTGCCTACCCTAGTTAACCGTATGCACGCCACTGAGCAACTGAGCAACGTAATGCGTAAAAATAAAAAAAAAAATCTTTCTTTATTAATATAATATCTAATATAACTACTTATGTATATAAGTATGGGTGTACTTATAAAAAACAGAGCGCTGACAGGAAAGTTTCGTGTATAAAATATTTTAGTCTAAGATCCGGCATAAAAGATATATATCCTCATATGTTATTTCTTATCACTAATATAGGTTACCTATATCCTGTGGGATATGTGATGATAGTTTTTGTGGAAAAAATATTATCTAATATTACAAACTTAATTTTTCACGCGGACAAAGTCGCGGACCACAATTTAAACTAGGCAAATTATGTGCAATGTGTTAAGGTAATACTGAAGCAATTTAGCTGAAATTTGGAATGAAAACAGATTTTACTCTGGATTAAAACCTAGGCTACTTTTTTATCCCGAAAAATCCATGGATTCCCGAGATTTGCGAAAACTGATGATTTTGATGGCATGAATGTTTGTTACTATTTCACGCCGCGACTACTGAACCGAATTAATTCATCTTTAGTATTAAGATATATTATAGCCTGGATTAACACATATAAAACTTTTTATCCCGAAAAATTCATAGTTCCCGCAGGATTTGTGAAAAACTGAATTCCACGCAGATGAAGTCGCGGGCATCCGCTAATCATAAATAAATAACAGATGAGTATATATTTCTTATGCCGGATCTTGTACTATTTAAATCACATGCAAAATTCCCGTCAAAATATTTGCATAACACGCGTAGACAAAGCCATAAACAATGATAAGGAAGTCAGAGATGCATAAACGTATATGTTTATAAAACTATAATTTTTATACTGACTCATATACATAAGAATGGTTATATACTTAGATATTTATTACGGGAATAAAATATAACCTATCGGTGAAGATGTCCTGCTTTCTAAAGCTGACGGATTTTTTTTAATTAAAAGTAGTTTTGTTTAAATACCGTGAAGTTTCCTTTGTATTAAACCGAAATACCACATAGGTAATTTATATTATTCACTAGCGGACGCCCGCGACTTCGTCCGCGTGAAACTTGATGTAAACTTTCAACTACCACTATTTTTTTTTGCTACGATCATTTTTAATTAGCTTGACGTCATTTTTAATATTGTTAAGGGGTTTCATGTATTGGACCAATAACTGTCGGGTTAGACGGTGAAACTAGCACGGTGTATAATTATTTTTTGGCTGGTGGAAGGCTTCGGCCGTGGCTAGTTATCACCCTACCGACAAAGACGTACCGCCAAGCGATTTAGCGTTCCGGTACGGTGTGGTGTAGAAACCGAAAGGGGTGATGATTTTCATCCTCCTCATTTTTTTCAACTGATTACTATCGAGTTAATTTTTCGTGAATAGCTTCATCTCGATGAGACGATCAACTTTTTTTTTTTACGAAAATTTTGATTCTGGCAGCTAACTGAGTTACCAAGAAATGAAAATTTCTGAGCGTTGGAACGAGATAATGTAGGTAGTAGGTTCCACGCAATTTGTAGGACATTGTAGCTGTTAAGTTTTTTTAACTATTAATTAAGAAATAGTAAAAAAAACAGCTGGTTAGTAACAACTTTTAATAACCTCGTTATTGATACAAGTTGGGAGGAGGGTAGTTTATCAAAAGTTGTTACTAACCAGATGTTTTTTAACTGTTGATTAATTCAATACACTTGATAGCAATCAGTATTACAAAATGTTCTACGGATCCCGGAGATTTAGGGTGCACTCCAACAAGTAAACTTCTTATTACTAACTGATCCGGTAAACAATATATGAATTTTGAATTTTTGAATTTTGGCAACAAACATTCAGGTATTGAGTGGAAATTCCATATTTTTAAAACGAAAGATCTTAAAATAAGTTTTTAATGTAGCCTATATTTTTATGGCCATCATAGAAAATAAAAATGGAAGGCGACACTTTTGGCCGAAGTGTTAAAAATAACACTCTGAGGTATGATCGACTTCCTATAAACGTCTCATGTGATCCTCGGATTACGGTTGGTAAACTTTAGGATTGATGGGTATTTCACGCAACGAAGTCATGGCCGAACGAAGTGTTGTGAAATGATTAACCTAATAATTATTGTTATTATTAGAATAAGCAAATTACTGCAAATAATGAGGTTGTTAAGCCTACCTACTTTTAGAACAATAGAAACTCTAAGTCAACATTATTATTACGGGTTTTTACGCATGTGTTATTGCAACACAAAATAATATATCACTTCATAATCTGTATAGTATAATTAAGAGATAAATCCTTAATAAAAACCTTTGATAAATCGAGGCTTTAGTTAATTACTGTGTTGGCACCGCCTTCACAGTGATCAGAAGGTAGCACATGCGATGTTATTTTTCGCTTTTTAGTTTATTTTTGTGATTCTGAAGTCTGTTAAATTTTTTTGTTAAAAGATTTTATGACCAATTAAGACCAATTAAGAAACCTCAGTCCGCTCAGCCGGGGATAAAAACCCAGGACCTCCGTCTTGTATGTCCACTGCGCATACCACTGCGCCACGGAGGCTGTCAAAAATTGTAGTCACAGCCACTCTAGCCCCCAAAGTACGTACCAGCCACCCCTATCTCAGCATCGAAGAAAAACATCACAACATCACAAGCAAACATCACCAAATTATCACTATAATGTGTAACGATTTACCTAAAATATGGGCGTTGCGAAGCTGAAGTGGCAATGGGCGGGGCACATAGTTCGAAGAGCGTTGGACGTTGGGGTCCCAAAGTGCTGGAATGGCGACCCCGCACTAGTAAGCCAGTGTTGGTCGACCCCCACCAGGTGGACTGACGACATCAAGCGTCGCAGGAATTCGCAGGATGCAGGTGGCTCAGTATCGTGATGTTTGGAAATTCCTACAAAAGGCCTATGTCCTGCAGTGGACGTCCATCGGCTGATATGATGATGATGATGATGGGCGTACAAAAAGTACATATAGAAGGTACTATAATGTAGTAAATACAGTTTTACATGGCTTCTTTTATTTACTTTACTATTGACTTGCGTAGGTTGAATAGCAAAACGTATGGTCGGCTAGCAGACAATCCGATTAAAGGATGACTTCATGCTAGACCGAGGTACGCACGGTTCTTGACCGCCTAGGCTTGTAGTGAGAACGAACTACGAATTTAAACTATTAAGACCATAATACGGAGAAGGTATAAGATATTTTTTATTGCGAAAATAAAGAAGGGGGGTGAAATAGGGGTTGAAAGTTTGTATGGAAAGTCCTTCATTTTTAGAGTTACAGTTTTAAAAATTTGTTCATAAATCATAACAAAAAAAACGATTTTTAAAATTGAAACTCTAAAGTGGTGAAATAGGGCTAGAAAGTTTACATTGATTTCCACGCGGACGAAGTCGCGGGCGTCTGCTAGTATAAACTATAAAACCTTTTTTTTCTACTCCCATTTTGTAATTTACTCAATATACACCCTCAAACCATTTCACAAAGCTATTAATTCCTACAGGTCGTTTGGTAATGTTCATTATCACATGGGTAAACCGTGTTAAAATGCTTTTTTAAAAACTTTGAAATACCTACAAAAATTCTACAAAAGATTTCCATAAAATAAACAAAATCTAGGAGGCCACGCCCTGACTAAATCTAGGAAACCATGAGGACACAAAATCGAAGAGGTCATGCAGAACACCAACTATATATAATTTACCAAGTTTTGTTAATAATTTATTAATTAATTATTAATTTATTTATTTGCAGATACATGCGTACATATATATACAGGTGGTCGGTATATGTAAATGGTAAATGTATCTTGCCAATTTAAAGACGGCCGCGTGGCGCAGTGGGTAGAGACCCTGCTTTCTGCATCCACGGCTGTGGATGCAGAAGCGTGGATTTCCCACTAATGGAAAATATTTGTGTGATGAGCATGAGTGTTTTACAGTGTCTGTGTGTATTTATACATTATATAAGTATTTATATGTAGTATATAATTGTATATTAATATTATAATATCAACTATCTTAGCGCCCATAACACAAGCTACTCTGTATGCTTACTTTGGGGCTAGATAGTGATGTGTATTGTTTAAGTATATTTATATTTATAAAAAAATTGGCATGCAAATTATTTACTAAGTTAGATTTATGCACGTTGTAGTGTTCGTGTATATATACACCGGTAGTGGGGTAGTGTTCGTGTATATATACACCGGTAGTGGGCGAGAGCGGCCAGTCTATGGCTGGCATCGAGAGGAGGCGGACGTGTGCAGCTGGCCATTATAGTGTAGTGGTGAGACGGTGACTTACTGCTATTACGGTAAGGACCTTACAAGTGGCGACGAGGTGAAAAAAAAAGTAGTTATAATTATTATCCGTAAATTGTTGTGTTCTGTTACTTGGTAATTGGCAAAATCGCTTGCCCAGACTACGGACCCGGTTCTTGCCTGCCGGTCTGGTTTGCAGCGATTGAGCTTAAACTAAGTCGCTGTGTAGACTATGGTCTAGGTTACAGCGACTAAAAATTAAAAAAAAAGAAAGAGAATACGTAAAAAAAAGTAAAATGAATACAGCAATGCGGTTAGTCAGCTTTATTTTTGAAAAGGACAGAAGGTCGAAGTAATAATTATTCTTTTAATACTGTTGAATAAATTTAATGTTGTTTATCAAGACATCGTGTGATGATAGATAATCAAATGACATGGCATTTTATGAGTGTACAAGTGATAGACATGTCGTAGCGTGGCAATTTCGTTAAGTGGGCAAGTGATAAGCCAAATAGCTAAATTAGTTGCCTTCGTTGAGTCGAGCGATCCGTAAGCCGGGACAGTATCCCGCAGCGATTAGCTGGAATAGACATATTCCGTTTTGTGGAGTACGGCTTGCCGATTTGCCAGCTAGACTGTCAAGTTCACTATACCTAAGAGTTGTTGTGTTACGTTGTGTGTGTTAAGTATTACCCTCAAAATTAAAGTTTAATGGGTATCGATATTCGTTGCAGGTATCACATTGTACAAACTTTATGATAAACGTCGGGTATGGCCATAGTAGTTGTAGTGTGAATAAGCGTTTGAATAAGCGATAGCCTTGTCTCAACGTTTTATGTTGAGGAAGGCGGTATTCGTGAGCTTCAACGTTATTTAATGGTGGTGTTAAGAGTCCAGTATTACAGCGATAGCAATACGGTGCTACAGTACACAATTAAGTGAAAGTAATTAATTGAGGAACAAATTAGTGATTAGGTCAATCGCTAGTGTGTGCGTGTACATTACATTGACATAGCCGATTTCTGCTTGCTGGTTTGGCTTTTACTGATTAAGCTAAACTCTAAAAAAAAAAAAAAAAGACGAAGAGAATACTGAAAAGTAGTAAAATTAATAAAATAAGGAGTCGGTTGTGCCATTTAACGGCGGTCAATCTCGGACTGATTTATTAATGTTTTATGGTTGTCCTCATAATATTTCAGCTAATACATTACAAACGTGATCTAAATCTAAAACCATGGTTGATGGTTTGTATAATTTGAAAAGGGATAGAAGTGATAAACGTTAAATGGTCAAATGTAACTTTTACGATGTTTACATAATTTTGATGTTTATCAAACCTTGGTGTTCTGTGTCAAGCGCATAAGTCGCCCGCGTCGATAAACATTGGCATACTGAAATTTGCGCACGGGTTTGTGCGTGAATTGAATCTATCGTGTGAAGTGTGATAACAAAATATTGTGGGTGCGGTGTGTAAATGGATATGTAGTGTTGGTATGTAAGTATGTATGTAAGTGTGACGATGGTGTGGAAAATATTAAATTAAATATTTCAAATAATAATAATATTATAAATAAATAATGTATATAACCTACTCGTACACCGATCTTTGAGAGTTTTACTAGTGAAAGATAAGAATAATCGAGAAATTTAATTGGGATTTAGGTTGAGCAAAGCTAGTAATTAAATAAAATGTTGGTATGGGGAGTGTTGTGAGGTTGTTGTAGTTGTGTCGTGGTCAAAGGGGTCACTCCACTGCGTCGTGGGTGTTGGTCCTGAGCATGACATGGGCTATGCTGTGATAGAAGGGGATGTTCAACTTGTTGTTAAGGTGGTTAAGTGTTGTGAACGCAAAATGGTGTAAAGGATCTCATAGTAAGAGACCATTCTGAACGAATGTGGACATGGAGATGTCACTAAGAGTTGTTGTTCGATGGTGAGGTGGTGCAGAATTGTTCTGTCATCGTGCAGGTGACACTCAAATAATAATTATTTGTCATCGTATTAGGGTATTAATACTAAATCACTGTGTTAGTTTGAAGTTATAAATAGCCAAGGAACATCCGAAGTCAGGCGGCGTGTTATGTGAGCAACATTGAGGAAGTCGCTAAAAGTTGTAGTTGTTTTACATTTGAGTTATTTAGTATCATTCGATTAAAGATTTGTTGTTGAACGTTGAATTGAAATTTGTTGTCGTTTCACCCTTATGTGTGTGTTATGGTGTATTTGATAGACTTCTTAATTGATCAAGCAGATGCCATTGTTTAACCTGCAAGTTTGTACAACTTGATGAAATTTAGTTTTCTTATTTTCAAAGGGTTTTTATGATGGTGCTCGCAATGCGTTGTGAAGTGAAATTGCACAGGATTACAACAAGCTATAATTATTGATTAGTCATTTTGCAATATAGGTTGGTGGAAATATTTTCATCAAGACCTAGCGCAGTTAAGTTTAAGTTTTGACGCAATTTAACTATGTATAGGTGCATGATTGAGTTTAGCAGGTGTTAGCAGCGGACTATGAATGGCAGGGAGAACAGTCCTATATATATATTAGAATGAGAAACAATAGCCATTGGTTTGAAGTCAAACAACATTGAGGCTAACAACGAATGAGCGGGTCAGCGTAAGTTTCAATTTTACAAAACTATTTGTTACAATTAAATATTATAACAAAGTAAGAGCATTGCAGCAAAGTTAGAATTATCTGTCAATTATTGTGACAGCTTTTGACGGGTACTTAATAATACTTGATTAATGAAAACTGACATTTGTGACAGGTTCAACCAAACGAATGTTCGAAATATCATCAGCTTTGCTTTATATGTTGTCTTCTGCACCAAAAAATTACAGAAAGATAGTCAAAATGTAAGATTTTGCACCGCTATGTAAAAAAAAAAAAAAAGAAAGAGAGGAACTGTTGAGTTCTCAGTCATCATTGCTTCCAAAGTAATAGTATTAGAAGTGCCGTCCAGAGTATTGATAAAATCTGACTGCATTAGTGTCACTTGTGGAGCAGGGGGTTCAATTAGTGGTCGATCCTACGATGCTTACAGACTTTCTTACGAGTGTCATTTGTAATACGGAAATTAGTAAAAACAAAATGTTCTTACAATGTTTGAGAGTGACTTACTAATAAAGCTATAAAATAGCGATTGCACAAATACAGATTATACCAGTGTACAATTTATTTAAGCATAATAAGCTGTGTGAACTCTCGGTGAACTTGGAAACGTCAGCAATACAAATAAAGTAACTTTCCTACCACACACACAAAAGTATATTAAATTTGAATAAGGAACTCTTAAAGTATAAAACTGTCATCTGGTTTAAAAAAGTTGAGTTCCTACACAGCTTTGCCTTAACTGGAACTATGTGGTACGGACATCTCTAAAACCAAACAAAAGGATGTTCTTATTTTGTGATGTTAGTAAACATACTGAAATTGTAACTTATGCCTGGTTGATAGTTACGTTCCGTTATGCGAAAATCGCTATCTTAGCGATGTCTCATAATGCTCAACAGACTATTAAAGGCGGTGATGGCGTAATTAATTTTATTAAGTTGCAGATAAACATGTGTGATGGTGCGTGCTCATGCAGACGCATGCTCGTGCAGGCGAGTGCTCATGAAGGCAATGCTGCAGAAGTTTATGCAGAGCGCGGAGGCCGTGTTGTTCGCAGTGGCTCTGGTACATGCTGTGGCACTGGATTACAATGGGCGTGATGAACTCCAGACGTATGCGATTTATCTATTTTTGCAGTAGGCAGTTCTCTGCCCCATGATCACACAGTAACTGATTTGCCAGTTCAGTCCAAAAGTCAAGTCGGGCCAAAAGAAGAAGGAATCGGAAGAAGAAAAATGTATTTGGAACTTCGGAATTTCATTAAATTGAAATTGGGTTAAAAGCTTCGGAATTCCATTAAATTGGAATTGGATTAAAACCTTCGGAACTCCATTGATTTGAAATTTGCTTTGGAATTCCATTAGATTGGAATTTGCTTCGGAATTCCTTTAAATGGGGATTGGCTTCGGAATTCCATTAGATTGGGATTAGGTTAAAGGCTTCGGAATTTAATTTAATTGAAATTGGGTTAATACAACTTTGGAATTACATTAGATTGGAATTAGCTTCGAAATTCCATTAAATTGAAATTGGGTTAATAAAACTTCGGAATTCCATTAGATTGGTATTAGGTTAAAGGCTTCGGAATTTAATTTAATTGAAATTGGGTTAATACAACTTTGGAATTACATTACATTGGAATTAGTTTCGGAATTCCATTAAATTGAAAATGGGTTAATAAAACTTCGGAACTCCATTAGATTGGAATTAGCTTTAGAATTCCATTAAATTGGAATTGGCTTCGGAATTCCATTAAATTGAAATTGGGTTAATAAAACTTCGGAATTCCATTAGATTGGAATTAGCTTTAGAATTCCATTAAATTGGAATTGGCTTCGGAATTCTTTTAGATTGGAATTAGGTTAAAGGCTTCGGAATTTCATTAAATTGAAAATAAAACTTCGGAATTCCATTAGATTGGAATTGGCTTTGGAATTCCATTAGAGTGGGAATAGGTTAAAAGCTTCGGAATTTCATTATATGGAAATCGAGTTAAAAACTTCGGAAAGGAAAAAAAGAGGGAGAGTATTGGAAGAAAGTGGAAGATACTTTCGACTACTTTAATCCTGAACCACATGTGGTTGGAAATCAATAGGTGGAGAGTATGGTAGGAGTAAAGGAAATATAACAATAATTAAATTTGTTAATTAGGAAGGGATGTAGTGTTCGTGTATATATACACCGGTAGTGGGGTAGTGTTCGTGTATATATACACCGGTAGTGGGCGAGAGCGGCCAGTCTATGGCTGGCATCGAGAGGAGGCGGACGTGTGCAGCTGGCCATTATAGTGTAGTGGTGAGACGGTGACTTACTGCTATTACGGTAAGGACAAGGGACCTTACACACGTAATTAGCCATTGTAGCACTAGTGCTGTCTATGTCGTAAAAATCACTCGTGCTACAATGGCCCTTATTAAATGAATAAGTATAAGATGGAACTGCCTTATTGGTCCAGTAATTAGCCTGGCTAGCTGGCTTCGCTTGACGTCATGTCGACCTATTCTCTAACTCAGGGTTTCCGAAACTATGGGTCGCGACCCATAGGTGGGTCGCGAGTGAATATTGAGTGGGTCCCGTCTGTATGACGACACACTGAGCCAATGAAGCCATGAAAGTCCTCCTTCCTTTTTCTACCTCCTACTTATGTGAGACTGGATTTTCTAGTATAGTGAACATTAAAACTAAGTACCGAAATAAATTGCACTTCTCAAACTAGCTGTGATAAAAGTAATTCGTGTTGAAAATGATGTCAAATCTGTAATGTCGAAAAACAGGACACATTTTCATCCTTCCCATTGAAATAACCTTTTTTCGGTGTAATTATTTAATTAAGTAATAAAAAAAATTGTACTGAAACTTTGTTTGTTATTTGAAAACTACTGTATTTATATCGGTAACGGTTTCATTTCCTAGGGTCCTGATTTGTTAAACTTACATAAGATGGGTCGTAGCCCAGGCAACTTTGGGAACCACTCCTCTAACTAATTAGTCACACAATGTTACATCAAGTAACATTGTGACGTCAAACTAATTATTAACTAATATCTTTGTCAAACGCTCCGTTTAGTAAAGGATTAGTTAACGTGATGTCATGAAATAGTTGAAATAAAGACTATCATGACCGACAGCGTTTTGGATCGTATTGTGAAATAAATATTGAAAATTAAAAAAAATCATGTAATCACGTCTCAAAAAACTATAACGATAATGATCAATTCAAGAGCATTAAAAAAACCTAGCCTATAGTGTCAACTAGCCTATTAGAATACCATACTCGTATAGCGAATTTTGAATACAAATAAATTACTTCTAAAGACAAAATAATGCAAATGTTTAGGTTATAAGTTTCATTCTATTTTAACACCATTTGTATTTATTTTATTTAAATTCTAGTTTTCTGCTTGAATTTGTGAATTTCGAAAAGGCTTACCATATCTCGGTTTAATTGGAAAATTAATTTCGACAGCGATTTTAATTATGAAGTATCAGGATTTTTATTGTTTAAGAAACGTTTATCTAAACCTAACCTAATGTTTTTTGGGTAGCAGACACTCCGATTGAAGGATGACTTTATGCTAGATCGAGGCACGCACGAGATCGAGGTTCTTGCTTTCAAGGTTTGTCGTGAGAACGAAATATATGAGAATATCTATACTAAGAGTATTTATTTATTTTAATACGATGGAACTCCCTCCTTGGTCCAATGGTTAGCCTATGTGGCTTCACGAGTCCCCTTAATATTTTCAGCCAATGGACGTCCTCTGCTGGACTTAGGCCTCTTGTCCTCCCAAACATCTTTAGCCTAGGCCTTTATTTAGCATATACATCCACGCTTTTTTGTCATTGACCTATTTAATAGATGGTCGACCAACATTGCACTTTCTCGTACTATTCCATTATCTTCAGACCGCAACGTCCTTCGGTTCTTCGAACTATTGCTTGGCAAGTTCATTGATGATACTCCCATATGGGAGTATCATCAGCGGGTGACGGGGGTAAAGACTCCGCGGGTGTGAAATCGTACGTGCAGGGAAGTGAGGTGCATCAGTCGTGGGTTTTTCATTCATCGCTACCCCCGACCCGCGAGGACCCTCGAGAGTGTTACGAACGAACTTGCCAAGCTATATGTATATTATGTGTACCCTATCCATTGCCACTTCAGTTTGGCGACTCGCTGAGCTATATCGGTGACTTCTGGGGTATAAAGCATATATCTTGCTACATCACCCTCTGAATGTATTTGATAAAATCAAGTTTATGAATAAAAATTATTGTAAGCTAACACTAGACAAAGCGTCTATGGTCTGTTGGTGTAATAAAAAAACAAATAAATAAACATAAGCTGTCATATCTGTTTTGAACGTTGTCATTGATCGTGTTCGCGGGTGATCATCATTAGGGTTGCCACCTTTTTATTAAAAATATAAAGTGCAATTGGTTAATAAATGAAAAACTAAATATATATTATGAACACGGAATTTGCTACGGTTATTTATTTTACTTAAAACATATTTATAATATCCTAACTTAAAAAAACAATTCTCAATGCTGAATTCATGACCATCTCTAACAGACAGCTGATATTTTAAGGAATAACTAAGGCTACTTTTATATTTAATTTCACGCCAAAGAAGTCGCGGGAAACAGCTAGTACTTTATAACTAACTAGTGGACGCCCGCGACTTCGTCCGCCCTCTACAGCTCCTAAATCCGACCCTCTCCCAAAATCCGTTCTTATCGGACGTCTACTAACTGTAAACTATCTCCCTGCCTTTAATCTCAACGAAGAATAGATAGAAGGACGGGTGGCAACCCTAAGTGTCATTGCTCTCTGGAGAATGAAGTACTTACACATATCTCAACAAAAACTGCTCTGTTTATGAAATATAGTGATTATAATTAATTAATTCGTTATCACCAGTCAACCCACAGTAATCGCTAATTTGTTTTAAGTACAAATCAATTACTTGAACAATGACCAATATCAGTATTTAAATACAATGCTTATTATTAAAAAAATATCCAAATGTTAGTGGTATCTTTGAACCGCAGGTACAATGTAATTCGTTGCTTTTGAGTAACTCATAAAGAGAGGGGTTAGGCCAATAGTCACCTCGCTGGTCCAACACGGATTGGCAAACTTCACACACCTAGAGAATTAAGAAAATTCTCAAGTATGCAGGTTTCCTCACGATGTTTTTCCTTCACCGTTTGAGATAAGTTGATATTTTTTAAAACGCACATAACTGAAAACCTTGTAGGTGCATGCCTCGGACAGGATTCGAACCTCTCCGAATCGAAGGAAATCATATCCACTGGACTATCACGTCTCAATAATCAAATAACTTTATCAAAGAAAGTTTGCTACAACTTTTCACGTAATTTTTAATTAATCTTTAATTTGTCCCCAGCAAGCAAAAATCGTTGACCTTAACAACCTGTGTATTACGACATTTTTAAGATGTAAGATTGGTTTGTTTGTCGGCTTTCTAGTTTGTTAAGCTTAATGATAACAGCAAAAAATAACACAAAAAACATAACACGCTTTGGCACACCGACGAACTTTTTGAGCAAAACAACTTTTTTTTTCTTTTTCTAGAAACATACTATTACTAATTAGGCAAATGGGGATGATGACTAGGTATGAATATATTGATTTTTACGATACATTCGGGTAAATAAGGTCAATGTTAACTAATTTATACATAAAATGCAAAGATTGTCTGGATATTTGCAAAATAAATAAAATTATAAAATTTCAAAATCTATTAAAAATCTTTTATCGTAATTAGATGAAAATTCATACAGTTTTAGCTTTTTTAATGTATGAACTATAAACATAGACGCACTAATAACAAAGATATAAGTAATTTTGTTTGAACGCACATACAAATCTAACGAGTCATTAGTTGTAAACGTGTTTTTTGTATGGGTCGTTTTTCAGGGATCCGCGGCAGCGCAGCCAATCTGACCCTTTAAATCCCTGTAGCTCGGAAAGTAATGATCGCAGATACCCTGTTCCTTTTACAAAATTGCTTTACTATTAGCATACTCTTCATTTTTAGACAATTTAAAAAACTGTCATCATCCCTATTATCCAACCACATACTTATTTATACATCATATTATCATCTCCACATACTTTTATACGAGGGTATACATGGGGCCGACGTTGTATTCGTATTACTCTGGATGTTCGGAACCGATTTTGAAAATTCTTTTACCACTTAAAAACCACGTTATTTGTGAGTATCGTAGGCTATATTTTATCCCCGTCTTCTCACGGGTACGTGTTTCAAAATCGACACAACAAGAAATCAGATATTAAGATTATGTGAAGGTGTTCGTTTAGCTAAGGCCAATGATATTAAATTATGTTAGTGTTACTGGCGCATGAAAAATGAGGCGCTCAAAAGAGGAAATTTATAGTCAACTCAATGTTAGTTGTGGTCCACAACGAACGTTATTTAAACTATTAATACCTAAATATCGTCTACAATGTCGAGTTATGTGTGTAAATCTGTGTGAAGAGTAAAAACTGTACATACATAAATATATAATGAAATTAAAGACAAAATTGTGCATGAGTGCGCTCAGTGTTGTAGCCTATTATTCGGCCACTTTTTGCGGTGATTTTGTAGGGACGTAACCGATCTATAGAATAAAATTATCATTGGCTGAGGTATGTGCCTAATACAGACCATTTATATAATAAGATGCGGTAGATGAGATTCAAAATAGAAAAAAGCAATACATATGGATCTCAAAGAATGTTTCATTCAAGATGTAAGTATCTTGTTGACCTCGAAAAAATGGTATCTCACCTCTTATCTCAAAAACGAGCATTTAATATCACAGAAATTTAAAATTTAAATTTAATTTCACGTTCCGAAACTATTTATCGAACGACGAAAAAATGGATGAAAATCTCAATCCGACACGTAACTATATTTTTCTTTTATGTAACTTTTTACCGAGTTTTCGATTTTAATATTTTTTTTTATTGGGTTAGGCGAAGGATATGCATGAAATATTTTTCCCAAGCGCAGTGTAAGTTTCCGCAGGTTGTTTTTGGTTCGCCGACTACAATAGGGATGATGACAGTTTTTTAAATTGTATATAAATTAGGAGTATGCTAATAGTAAAGCAATTTTCTAAAAGTAACTGTGGCTAGTTACCAAAAAACCATAAGGGGTGTGGATTTTCATCCTCCTCCAAACAAGTTAGCCCGCTTACATTTTGGATTGCATCATCACTTACCATCAGGGGCTAACTTGTAAATAATAAAAAAATTAAAAATTTAGCTGGAAGTGTGAAGGCTACTTGAAGGGACACTTTACTATAACATTATCACATCACACTAATATTATAAAGCCGAACGTTTGTGTGTGTTTGTGTGCAAGTATGTTTGTTCCTCCTTACGCTGCGGCTACAGACGCGCCTTTTTGACGGCCTCCGTGGCGCAGTGGTATGCGCGGTGGATTTACAAGACGGAGGTTCTGGGTTCGATCCCCGGCTGGGCAGATTAAGATTTTCTTAATTAGTCCAGGTCTGGCTGGTGGGAGGCTTTGGCCGTGGCTAGTTACCACCCTACCGACAAAGACGTATCGCCAAGCGATTTAGCGTTCCGGTACGATGCCGTGTAGAAACCGAAAGCGGTATGGATTTTCATCCTCCTCCTAACAAGTTAGTCCGCTTCCATCTTAGACTGCATCATCACTTACCATCAGGTGAGATTGTAGTCAAGGGCTAACTTGTAAAAGAATATAAAAAAAAAAACAGAAGCGATTTGGCTGAAATTTGGAACGAAAATAGATTTTACTCTGGATTAACACATAGGCTAAAATCTATTTCCTTTTTCCTTTTCATCCCGGAAAAAAACGATGGTTCCCGCGATATTTTGTGAAAAACTGAATTCTACGCGGACAAAGTCGCGGGCATCTGCTGCTGCTGCAGTACATTAATATTTAACAAACACATACTTACTCGTAAATCGAAAACACACATTTTTTAGACCTTTTCAACGACACTTCACGCTAAGCAGCAAACGAGTAAAAATAAATCATCCCCACTTTACATAATAGGTTTGATTTGGTTACATTTCTTTAGGGTATAAATTTTATCGGAGTGTTAAATGTAATAAATGTAGGTACCTACATAATTATGCCTTTAGGAAAAAAATCCTAAAAACATAAGCATTTGGGTTGAACGCGCTAATCTCAGGAAATACTGGTCCGATTTGAAAAAATCTTTCAATGTTAGATAGCCTATTTATCGAGGAAGGCTATAAACTATATATTATCTCTGTATTCCTACGGGCACGGGAAACACGCGAGTGAAACCTCGCGGCGTCAGCTAGTCTCTCATAAATTGAGGAAAAATGTCTCATACATACCTGTGATAACACCACCCTGGATCTACTAATAGTGTTTTCACCTCCTTTTGTCATTTTAACACAAAAAAGTCCACTTTATTTTAACAATGTTTATAGTTTTCACTCAGAACACTGATTTGTTAGAAGTCACAGCACGGACTGCCTTTCTTGAGTCACTGATAACTGCATAATTTAATAATGATAATCCTATTGCCGGGTTTTGTATAAGCCTTCAATTGTTTGCTAAATACTTTGAAGTCGATCACTTGCATTTAGCTTTTATTCCTCCAACGAGCAATTTAATTAACACGATTCGAGGAAAAAGAATCATAATTTTTGTAATTAATATCAATGAAACAAGTGATTACAATAAAAAATTACCTAATGAGTTTAAGGCCGGAATTATGTTTAAATTATTTTTTTTTTACGTAAATTTTCCGGAAGTCGATTTTTTTTTATTATTTTGACTTAGACTTCTGTTCTGTTCGGTTGCACAACACAAACTGACTTACTTATTAAGTGCGTGATGGACAGTTAAAATTTCATCGTGTCATTAATTGATTAAATTATTCAAAAACCGGTCTATAAAACAAAAACCAAACTTTTTTTATTGCACCTATTAAGCCTAACGATGTTGTCCAAGAATGTTTTGAACCAAACTGCGTAGGATTTCGTGGTTGAAAACATTTTTTCATATTTTTTAACCGACTTCCAAAAAGGAGGAGGTTATACGTTCGGCTGTATGTATGTTTTTTTTATGTTAGTACAGCGATAATTCCGTCATTTCTGGACCGATTTTGAAAATTATTTTTTTGTTTTGAAGGGTTGAATATAAAAATTTTAATAAAAAGATTCAACCAACTTCCAACTCAAAAATTAACCTAAACTAAAAAGCAAAAATAACATCTTACCTATGTGCTACCTTCTAATCAGTTTGAAGGCGGTGCCAATCCAGTGACATGTTTTAATTATAGCCGTTTCTGAAAGAACCACAGTTGTAATTTATACGGCTTGAATTAAAACATCACTGGCTTGGCACCGCCTTCAAACTTATCAGAAGGTACAGAAGGCACATAGGTAAAATGTTATTTTTTGCTTTTTAGTTTAGGTTAATTTTTGAGTTGGAAGTCGGTTGATTTTTTTTATTAAAATTTTTATATTCGTGAGTCGTAAATACATCGTCGGGAGGGGGAGGCAAATATAATCACTATCAGCATATTCTACTGGCCTTTAAGGGCCAGGCTGCAGAGCGGATATGGAGCTCAGACCCACAACGCTGCTCCTTATATAGGTCATCATAGCTATCGTCTATAGCAAAGCACACTGCGAAGAGTATATTTGTAGGTAAACTTTTCGCAGTGTTGCAATTACTGGCAACCCAACCCACTGGCAAATACACCCTTCAAGATTTACTTATGTACCCCAGTCAAATTAGGATTTCCCCGAAAAAAAGATAATATCTATACTAATATTATAAAGAGGAAAACTTTGTTTGTATGTTTGTATGTTTGTTTGTTTGTTTGATTGTAATGAATAGGCTCAAAAACTACTGGACCGATTTTAAAAATTCTTTCACCATTCGAAAGCTACATTATCCACAAGTAACATAGGCTACATTTTATTTTGAAAAAAAGAGGGTTCCGTAAGATATTTGGATTTTTCAGACACAAGGTGTAAAAAATCAACCAGAAAAGTAGGGTAGGGGTAGGTAGGAGTAGGGTAGGGGTAGGGAGTAGGGTAGGGGTAGGCTATGGATAGTCGAGTTTCACGCGGACGAAGTCGCGGGCGTCGGCTAGTTATAAATAATTGAGTTTTGTTACCTTTGATCTTGAATCTTTCATTCCGAGGTTAAGCACTTTAGTTTGCCTAATTCACTGGGCTAATTGAAAAATATTGTTTTTTTTAAAAAGCCCTGTAAACGTCAAGCTTATAGCTTGACCTGACATTACTAGGTTAGCAAGAAAGCCTATAACTTAAATGAGAAACATTGCAGTCTCTTCAGAGTCATTTGCCTTAATATACTATTTTGTAAGTGCCTTAAGACGATCAGATCGATAAGAGATAAATAAAGAGCCGTGATAGCCCAGTGGATGATCTGTCTCCGATTCCGGAAGGTGTGGGTTCGAATCCTGTCCGGGGCATGCACCTCCAACTTTTCAGTTGTGTGCATTTTAAGAAATTAAAGTGAGGACCTGCGTACTAGAGAATTTTCTTAATTCTCTGCGTGTGTGAAGTCTGCCAATCCGCATTGAGCCAGCGTGGTGGACTAATGGCCTAACCCCTCTCATGCTGAGAGGAGACTCGAGCTCAGCAGTGAACCGAATATGGGTTGATAATGATGAAGTGCTAAAGCTAGATGATCCATTCCTATACTGTAAACATTAATTGTTTTTGAAGCCTCAATAGCTTAGCAGTAGCAGTGCCGGATTCAATACCAACAGGTCATGGATTCGAACCCCATCCGCTGGATTATAGTCATACCCCCTACTAACACTGTCTTACCAGTTAATTGGAGGGGGACAGTTATGTTTAAAGATATATCCTTGCCAATTTGAAATGGATATGTCGGTAGCTTTTGAAAAAGCTTGATTAATTTTGAAGATATCATGTTTATTTAAACATCGGATATGTCTCATGTAATATTGTAATTAGATAGGCTGTAGGAATGCTGCCTGTTTTTTGTGTTCTAGTATTTTTTGTGGTCATCTGCAATTTAAATTTATAACTGATACAATCAGTCATCAAAAATTAATTGACGACATAAGTTTTATAGGCATAAATTATAATTATCTGGTACTTTTTTTCCTATGTTAGTAGGTGAAACTTGTTATTCAATTATAGGTATGCTAATGGTATGTTATTACTTCTAGAATGCATACAGATTTTTTGGAGTTTATTTTAGAGTTTACTCCTTAATATGCCCACGGTATGAAAAAAATATGGGCACTAAAATATGATGAACGAATGACAGCGTTACGTTATTGTGCGCAACTTCTTCTGCGCACCTTTCACCGTGCTGCCAACACCGTGCACGTGCGGGCGCGCTTAGGAGGTTCTCAATTCGATTCTATATTTTTTTTTTGCTGGCTTTAATTAAGAGAAGATAAAAGATTATATAATTACTAAAATATATTAATTTACGTTAATTAGTGTTAAATTTTGAAATACAAATTATGAAAAAAGTTTGTATAAGTATGCGGATGTCAAGGAGACGCGTGACGTTTATTTTTTATGGGTTTCACCGCCTTCACCACGCTGCTTTTATACACTCACTCTGCATGATCTTTACTCTATGCTTGCAGCATAAAAAATATATGGAAATGAGATTTTTTCTTTAAATTTGTAACAAGTAACGTCGTTAAATATTAATTAGACAAACTAGGAAATTGGATTTTGATGACGGCTATAAAATAGCTATCGTTTTTTTATTTGGATTAGGTAATTACTAATTAGAGTAGTTATAATTATGCTTTCAATTATAAAACGTTTTGTAAAACGGAAGAAAATCGTTTCTATTAGCTTATTTTATCTTTATATTATCAAGACTGTGATAACTAAATGGAAATGCCTTTAAAAAATACATTAAAAAACTATTGCACTATTTACTAATGGTTTTATTAAAAAAAAAAAAAAATCAAAAAATTCATTTATTTCAAGTAGGCTCAGTTTACAAGCACTTTTGACACGTCAGTTGACTATTTGTAAAGATTCTACCACCGGTTCGGAAGGCAGGTTCTGCTAAGAAGATACTGGCAAGAAACTCAACAGTTGCTCTTTTGAAAAAGTCATACAGTATTACAATTTCTTATAGTTTTATTTCCTGTGTGAAGGTGGAAGCTGATCCAATGGCCTCCAAGCACCTTTGTCTTTAAGGAACTCATCAATAGTGTAGTAACCTCGACTAAGTAAATGTTATTTAACACATTTTTTAACAATTTTTTAACACATTATTACTACATATTATTAATAATAATATATATTCAGTCAATGGCCAGCGAAAAGCTTCGACCAACACCTTAAGAAGACACTTAACTGTTGGATCAAGAGTCGGATACAGAAGGCAGTGATTCTTGAGACGGCGCGTATTGTGAGGAGGTTCCTCACTCTGGAGCCCTGACCACCGGTTGCTTGGGCACTCAAATATCCCGCAACGGGAGGGTTGATTTTTTTTTAATTTAAAAAAAATCAACTCTCAAGTGTTTTGCATTTTACTTTTATATCAAAATTGTTAAAAATAAAAAAAAGAAGTAATAAATAAATGAGAGAAAAAAAAGCATTTATGTCAATATAGGTATTTAGAATTTAAACTATCGTGAGTATTATTCATATTAATTGATTATGTTTGGATCGTGCCGCGATGCAAGAACCAGCTCCTGACTAAGGGTCCCGTATAGGTTCGAAACTAGTCGGGCATACTCCGACCAAATATAACGTGAGTTTTAGCCGTGTTTCATAATCAATTAATATAGGTATTATAATAACGTCACATAACTCAACAGTCTCATTTCGTATTCAGCTTAGATTATAAAAAAAGTGTCATTCGGAAAGTTCCCACAAGACTGCTTTTAATTAGTAGATAGATACTAGATAAGAGCTATATTATTTTGTTTTTATAATGCCTAACTTCCTCTGCAGAATGTCTAATGTAAGTGTATTTCCTAAAATATAACCTCCGAAAATAATATTTTCTGGCAGCTCTAAAAAAACATATCTATTCTATACTTACAAACTAGTATATATATATATGTATTAATATAAACTGTACCTAAGCAGTTTTTTAGTACCTACCGTTATGCAAGGATTTTACCAGCATATTATAGGGTTTGCGGATGACAGTCTCGTCTCGAATTTGTCTGTATTTGTATCTTTTGTTTAAACAAACAAAAACAAGCGATAGACAGAAACAGATAGTGACGAATTTTTTTTTTTTTATTCTTTACAACTTAGCCCTTGACTACAATCTCACCTGATGGTAAGTGATGATGCAGTCTAAGATGGAAGCGGACTAACTTGTTAGGAGGAGGATGAAAATCCACGCCTCTTTCGGTTTCTACACGGCATCGTACCGGAACGCTAAATCGCTTGGCGGTACGTCTTTGCCGGTAGGGTGGTAACTAGCCACGGCCGAAGCCTCCCACCAGCCAGACCTCGATACATGACTCGAGATTTTTTAACCATCGGTAGGGAGCAACCCAACAAGCTTAACTTGAGTACATCGACCGCCCCCCCCCCCCCCCATGAGTGGCTCAGAAACTTGAAAGTTTTTGGATTGCTTTTTCTCGTAAACTATGACTTTTATATTAAAGTTTAATTGACAAAAAATGTGGAGGACATTTCCTGCACTACTTACAGATTACTTATGATTGATCGCAAACGATAATCGTATCATGTTTGTATGGTATTGCCGAATTACTTTCATTGGCGTATCTAGAATTGTTTCCTAGACTAGGTGGACTAGAACTCGACATCAAGTCTCAGTATCATAAAAGAATTCCATATCGGTAAACCACAATATAGATAGATAGATCCGCAGACGGACCAAAGTCACTGACATAGCTCAGCGAGTCGCGAAGCTGAAGTAGCAATGGCCACATAATTCGAAGAGCCGATGGACGTTGGGGTCTCAAGGTGCTGAAATGGAGATCTCGCACCGGAAAGCGCAGTGTTGGTTGACCCCCACTAAGTGGACCGAGGATATTAAGCGGGTTACAGGAAGCCGCTGGATGCTGGCGGCTCGAGACCGTTGTGCTTGGAGGTCCATGCAAGAGGCCTATGTCCAGCAGTGGACGTCTTTCGTCTGATAAGGTAACCCACAATACTTTAGATACAGATACACACGTCCAGTTATGAACATCATTACTCATATCTCTCTGGCATGTTACTCTCTGTATCTCTGTCTAACACAATACTTTAGATAAGGAGGTATAGAGACGAATCATGTGTATGTCCTTAAACAACGATAAAAACATAAACAAACACAATAATGGCCTTGTACATTAAACACATGCATGAGCGGTAGTTTCCTCATGAACTAGTATCCGCTTCACCTCTGACATACTGGACTAAGACTGTATGGCTCAGACCATCTTCATAATTTTATACATATTATTAGTCAATATGGCAATTGATAATCGTAAGTACATACGTCTTTGTGGTCCGATACATTGTTCTTCATTTGAAGTTACAACCGCGATACGCTTTTCTGGCAATGTAATGTCTTACTACAGTTATACGCCTGTTTTTGTTGATATTTTCAAAAGTAATTTACCTAACGCTATGGAAAAAAACAGAGGTGATGTATCAATTTATTTAGAAATTATTAATTTTATGAAAAGAAAATGCATTTTTTGCATATACGCCCCTCTGGCTTGAAGCCCGCGATATAATAAAAGAAACATTCGCCGGATAGATGAACACCCCTCTCTTTTAAAGTCGGTTAATAAGCTGTAAGTTTGTCAGCTCGTGCTTTGACACATGCTTTGTTTATTATCACAGAATAGTGATTTTACATGTGCTTAGTCCATTATCACAGAATAGACAACTTTAAAATCTAACGCTTTTTATTACTTATCGCTAAGTACGGTAGGCAAAATAGGCTACTTGACACTTTTTTTAAAAGAGTCTTAAGTTGTTCATTAGCGTTCTGCTAGATTGAAAAAAAAATTATATTTTTTCGAGACAAGAATAAATAAAAATATAAATTTTTAAATATTTTTTTGACAGTACGAAAAAAAATGCTGCCCTGTGTTTTTTTTTAAAGAATATTTGCCATATTTGTTTATAATATGACCAATATTCCCATTCCCCTCCAACTAGTCGGGAAAGTCTTTTAGTCGGGAAAGACTATACAAGGAGTGGGTACGACAATAGACCAACAGGGCGAGGACCGAACCACCACCCCTTTTTGATGAGTCTAACCGCTCTTACCGTTGAGCTATTGAGGCTATAGATTTAGACGTATCTAATAGTTAATTTACACACAGATACGGCATTGATGTATTCTATATTGGATTTCTAAATGTTGTGTAATACTCATATACGATTTAGATTCATATACATTCCATAATCAAAGGACGACGTGTTTTAGATGAGTTCCTACTGCATATTACCTACTAAATATAGATACAATAGGTATAATCGCCATAAAAAACACTCAATAAAAATATTTATAGTCAAAACTCAACTTAGATAGAACTAGCACTTAGGGATCCGTAGAACATTTAACACAACTGATTACTATCAAGTTAATTTTTCGATATTTAAATTAAGTTTTTTAATAAATCCTTAATTTTTATTAATTGATATCGACATATTTCGCACCCTTATTCTATGTATTACACGAAATTAATATTGTTTATATTAAATTTGATATGAGTCAACTACCCTATCACCATTGACATCTCATAGTGGCTCGTAAATAATAATTTAACATTATCACCCTAAGTCTTATTAGAGTCGCTCGCATTGAAGGAGCGTGGTGGGTCTAAGCTCCATATCCCATCACATATACTCTTTATATGGCCCTGTATTAGGCTGTTTAAATAGGTTGATAAAGATGATGTATGAGAGATGGCAACCCTGCGAACCTTGTTATTTGAACACTTAAAAATATCAGATTTTCATATCATATCAGAAGATTCCTTGAAAAAGCTCGGGTAGGTAGGTACTAGTGGCGAAGCATGGAATTTTGGCGAAGGCAAGCCGTTTAAAAGAAAAGAAAGTTCATACCGCTTGAAGCTCCGGTTTCTCATACATACAGGTGTCCCGGAAATATTACGACATACCTACTTTACAAGGTGATAGCTGACATCAAAGCCTACTAAAAAACGCAACTATTTACGGGACACCCTGTATATTATATTCATTATCACTTTACAATATTAGTATACCATATGAATATATACCTATGTAGGTATATATTTTTAAAAGGTAACCCGGCAAGAATCGGCCTATATGGACTCTTCGCCGCTGGTAAGTACACTTGTTAACTTCACTAATGTCACAAAATTTACGAGTAGGTTAGTTAGGCAAAGTTCTATTAGTTAAAGTTATGTACGTATGCTATTAACCGATATTTTTCATTCGACTATACGCATTGGTTTGAGCAATCTACGTCAGCTCATATGTCGCACCGTACTGCATCTTTAGACCATACTTACTGTAAATACCTACCGGTAGGTGATGACAGTGGCGTAACGTGGTTTTTGCCGCCCGATACAACTGGAAATTCGCCGCCCGGGGCTGACTGAATGGAATGCGACCATTTTCCATACATAACTGGGCCCAGATTTGATGAATGAACCGTAACGTTACAATTTTAAAATTAGAGTCATTTAATAAATAATAATAAACAGGTTTAATTTACGTTTGATTGACAGTTGCATAATCAAGATGTGGTGGACCTACCAATGCATAGCTTTAAGCAAATTTACTTAGTCGAGGATACTACACCATTGATGCTTGGAGGCCGTTGGATCAGCTTCCATCTTCACACAGGAAGTAAAACTACTTGAGCCTACTAGAAATAAAAGAAATTTTGAATATTTGAATTTTGGGCAAGTACTTACCTACATTATAAAATGCATGATTTCGCGGGTGTATTGTATGTATGGAAGATACGTGTATGAGGTAACTAATAAAAAGTATTACTTATACCTAATACTTTTTATTTACTTTGAATTTATAATCAAGATATCGTTACATTTGTTTTGATAACCCAAGTGTTCTTAGATAGGTGACAAAAAATATATTTTTTAAATACTGCAATATGGGTATCAAATTACAGAGCACATTGTGAGGATTTCAGTTGTTTTTCTTATTTTTTATTTGTGCTAGATTCTGTCTAATCAATAAGTTTATGAGCCGTGCATATTTTGTTTTTCCAATTTTTTACATTTTTAATTGACAAAATGGTATCGCTTGCCTCTTGGAACAATTGCCTTGCTTTCCCCCAGATGACTACGCCACTGGGTAACAAGTTACCAACTTATTTGTACTCCGTGTAACAAGACTCGGTATAAAATATAATAATTATATTACGTAAAGTAGGTTACAAAATTACACCCATATTTACTAAGATTACCTATCTACCATGCGTGCGTGCACTGCGAAAATTCTTACTGCATACGAATATCTTTATATTTACCTATGTACATATTATATTATACATATACTAGCGGACGCCCGCGACTTCGTCCGCGTGGAATTAATTTTTTCACAAATCCTGCAGGAGCCATGGAATTTTCCGGAATTAAAAGTAGTTTATTTTTTTTTATATACAAGTTAGCCCTTGACTACAATCTCACCTGATGGTAAGTGATGGAGCAATCTAAGATGGCAGCGGGCTAACTTGTTAGGAGGAGGATGTACTCGACACCCCTTTTTCGGTTTCTACACGACATCGTACCGGAACACTTGGCCGTACGTCTTTGTCGGTGAGTGAAGTGAGTTTGTGTTAATCCAGAGTAAAATCTATTTCCATTCCAAATTTTAGCTAAATCGCTTCAGTAGTAGCTCCGTTAAGGAGTAACAAACATCCTGTATAGATGTTTGCTTTTCGCGTTTATAATATTAGTAAGATAGGTTGCTTTTTTATTTTTGATATGGCGAGTACATCAGTCAACGGCGGGGCACTATGATGAGCCGATGGACGTTGGGGTCCAAAGGTGCTGGATTGGCGACCTCGCACTAGAAAGAGTTGTATTAGTCGACCCCTCACCAGGTGTACTGATGACATCAAGTGAGTTCCAGGGATTCGCTGGATGCAAGTAGCCAATAGGTACAGTGGACGTCCATTGGGTAATACAATGATGATGATGATTATAATCTGTACAGGTTTCCTTGCAATAAATGTTGAGCGCCATCTTTTGATAAAACACTACATTTCTTAACGAACCTACGAAGCAACGAACAGCAAATGAACGCAACACGAAGTGGCGACCTAGTCATAACAAGCACCGTCAGATGGCGCTGCTAGACTTCTAAAATATTACTTAATTTATTATTGTAAAATTGCCAAAGCGGTTGTTTTCTATGTTCTGTGGTAAAATCCCACTAAAAAAGTTGAATGGATGTTTGTTACAAAGATTTCAGTGTATTATTGGAGTTTGTTACCCTTTCACGCCGAAACTAGTGAACCGATTTTACGTTTCCTGAGGCATTTGTGAATTGTATTCGGCATCTGCTTTCACCAATAAGAAGCTATAATTATTGTCATCGATTAATATCAATAATTAACATCGACTATATTTCATCCCCGTAATTCCACGCGAGTAGCCGTGATAACCCAATGAAAATAACCTCTGCCTTCGATTTGGAGAGCGAAGGTTTGAATCACGTCCGGGTCTTGAACATCTAACTTTTCAGTTACTGGCACATGACAAATTAAATATCAAGTTTCTCAAACGGTAAGGAAAAACATGGTGAGGACGCCTGCATACTTGATTATTCTCTTAATCCTCTACATGTGAAGTCTCCGCATTGAGAAAGCATGGTGGGCTGTAGTCTAACCCCTCTCGTTCTGAGAGGAGACTCGTGCTCAACAGTGGGTCCTACGGGAACGGAAACGAGATAAATACATCAAAGGCGAAGTGATAAAATTAGATCGTAATTGAGCGAGAACGGTGCGTGCGCAGAATTCACGTGCGCCGTCCACGTGGCCCAAATTGAGACATAGCGTTGGGCTTTGTTGTGAGAATATACTGTTCATACCAAAGATTTTATAATAGAGATATGTCACTAGCGCTTCAATTTCATTAAGTCGCATAGTAAACAACGAAAGTTATTTAAATAAATAATGCCTAAATATTGTATACTTTTAGCAGACTCAGAAGTGGTTTACAAACAATAAGAAAAGTAATATCGAACAATGGTAACCAAAATAAGACCCTAGAATGACAAAGAATGACCTTGAGTGGAGTCACGCACTTGTGAACGCTGTGTGTAGGGTTATAGGATTCTATATTCTATTCGGATTTTTGATTTTTTTTCGCGATATCTCGGAAGAGTTTCCGAGATATCGCGAAAAAAGTGTGGCGATCCCAAAAACTTGTGGTTAAACTTCTGTTGACCTCCCACACATGTTCCAAAAATTGCGTCCTCTAAAAATGCAATACTACGGACAACGACGTAAACAGTAGGTACAATATAATGTCGTTGGTCCTTTAAATTGTAACATTTCAATGGACTAACAATCACGCGAATAGACACGTGACAGTGATGAATATAAACGACTTGACCCCCGAATTTTAAATTGGAAAATGAGTCGGGCTATTTTTATTAACTAATTTTGTTATTTTCCAATGATATTTTATAAGGTATAGACGCCGGCAAGTGAGTTGAACCAAATGACAGTTTTATGCGCATGTACAATTTTGAACAAGTGTCAGTCAGCTTTCCCGATGCTTCCTACAATTATCGCCATATTTCAATCAGTTTACACGACAACTTGACTAATTATATACCAAAACCTTTGATCATCATCATCATCATCATCATCATCATATTCGGCTCCCTGTAGGTCACGGGTCTCCTCTCAGAATGAAATGGGTTAGGCCAATAGTCCACCAAATGCGGATTGGCAGACTTTACACACGTAGAGAATTAAGAAAAATTTCAGGTATGCTCACGTTTTTTTCTTCACCGTTTGAGACACGTAATATTTAATCTATATCTATCTTTACTTATAATAAAATACTGAAAATATTTATTTTCGGTTTTTCGTCTGTCTGTCTGTCCGTTTTTTTTTGTTATTCGGGCATCACGCTGAAACTACTGAATGACTTCAAATGAAACTTGGCACGGTTTAAGACCATAACACGGAGAAGATTATAGGATACTTTTATTGCGAAAATAAAATAAGAAGGGGGTGAAATAAGGATTGAAAGTTTGTATGGAAAGACCTTTATTTTTTGAGTTACAGTTTTAAAGAATTGGTTATAAATCATAAAAAAAAATACAAAATATTAAGTGATTCAAAAATTCAAAAAATTTTAAATATAATCTCTAAAGGGGTGAAATAGGGCTTAAAAGTTTACATTGATTTCCACGTGGACAAACACATTTAATATAACTGAAAAGTTGGAGGTGCATGCCCCGAACCAGATTCGAACCTATGCCCTCCGAATCTTAGGCTGCCGTAATGGATATGACACTTATGTACTTAAATTAAAACATTACATTAGTATGGATATATAAATAAATATCATTTTGAATTGAATAAACAACGTCTCTCAACTCAAACTCAAAAGTAGGTAACTTCCATACAAATTGATTAGCTTATCTAAAAGTCAGGATGCAGACTTCACGCTCCACTCACATTCCATATGTTTTCAACACGTGACAGAATAACATGAATATCGATGTTTGTATTACCTACTTAATTTGAATTTTTTGAACTAAATTAATAAAATCTGAAGTTTTGGAAAATCGAGAGAAAATTTTCCGAAATTCCCTAATGTATACAATATTTTATAGACTTCTTTTTCATAATTTTGATCTAAGTTCGGGGATGATGAATATGTCACCGTAAAATTGTAAATACCTTTAGATTATAATCTATCGATTTATTTATTTATATAATTATCACTAGCTGACTAGATTCCTGTAGGAATTTGGGGATAATATATAGCCTATAGCCTCGATAAATAGGCTATCTAACACTGAAAGAATTTTTCAAATCGGACTAGTAGTTCCTCAAATTAGCGCAAATCAATCAATCAAACAAACAAACAAACTCTTCAGCTTTATAATATTAGTATAGATAGTATAGATTCATACACTTAGGTACATTAGTAAACCATGCGTGGGTGATAACATCTTAAAAGGTTGAGTTCAAATCTATTTCAGTTTCGATGTAGCAGAGCAAGGACTGTTTATTTTATACATTCATGATAGAGAATTGCTTACATATGTCGTCACGTGTCAAGATGAATACTTAAAGGTACTTACGTGGATTACCTACTTTATTATTACCTACTTATGATCATACTTAATTAGATAGCTCCTTGGATTTGTTCCAAAGGGATTTTTTTTCTCTTATTAGCGGACGAGGCAGACTACTTTCGCGTGAAATTTTGTTTTATTTAAATCCCGCGGGAACCATGGATTTTACAAGTAGCATTAAGCCAACTAATGTACCTAACCGTCGTCTGCCGTCTCAAGAATCACTGCCTTCTGTATCCGACACATAATCCAACAGTTAAGTGAAAGCTTCTTAAGGTGTTGCTCGAAGATTTTCGTTATGAGACCATTTACTGAAACAACTTATTGTATCGATTTTAAAACGCTTCAAACTTTTAAAATAAAAAATCGGTTGTCTGTAAAGTCGGTTTACTGACGATGGTTGAACGTGACAACGTCATAAGAAAATACTGATGGAATGGTTGCATTTTTCAAAAGAAAATGTTCGTTTTTCTAAAATACTGTTTCATAATCTTCATAGACCAGAATATAGTTCATTTTTTGTAAAAAAAGTTGGCAACCCTAGAGCGATGGAACGACGCATTACGTCATCTTTTTCGAGTGTGCAGCCGGCCCTATCGAATTATAAGACTTTGTCACGTCAAAAATTTAGATAACGCTAAAGATACCTTAACATCGTTAGTAGAATATCGTTTCATTTCTTTGAATTTTTACTTGCACGGTTGTAAAAAGTGGGGCAGAAAGTTTCACAGGTTTCGTTGCACATCTCTGGCCTCCGTTATCTAGAGGCATTGACCCAAGTCACGTGTACTTAGGGTTGCCACTTTAAAGTTAAAACTTGACCATATTTTTTTTTTAATAAGTAGGTAACCGTAAATGAGAGCCGTGATAGCTCAGTGGATATGACCTCTGCCTCAGATTCCGGAGGGTGTGGCTTAGAATCCGGTCTGTGTCATGTACCTCCAACTTTTCAGTCATGTGCAGTTTAAGAAATTAAATACCAGGTGTCTCAAACGGTTTAGGCAAAACATCGTAAGGAAACCTGTATACCTGAGAATTTTATTAATTCTTTTTTACAAGTTAGCCCTTGACCTCACCTGATGGTAAGTGATGATGCAGTCTAAGATGGAAGCGGGCTAACTTGTTAGGTGGAGGATGAAAACCCACACCCCTTTCGGTTTCTACACGGCATCGTACCGGAACGCTAAATCGCTTGGCGGTACGTCTTTGCCGGTAGGATGGTAACTAGCTACGGCTGAAGCCTCCCACCAGCCAGACCTGGACAAATTAAGAAAATCTCAATCTGCCCAACCGGGGATCGAACCCAGGACCTCCGTCCTGTAAATCCACCGCGCATACCACTGCGCCACAGAGGCCGTCATTCTCTACATGTGTGAAGTCTATCAATCCGCATTGGAACAGCGTGATGGACTGTTCGCCTAACCCCTCTCATTCTGTGAGGAGACTCGTGCTCAACAGTGAGCCGAGCATGGGTTGTTAATGATGACTATGTGTCACGTGGTTTTTTTGTATTGAGACAAACGCGGAACTTGGGCTTATTACAAAACATCAACACGTTGAAGAACCTCGTGCCACAAAGGCAACGAGCCAACGGCCTTAATCTTTAGCCTTACGAGGCGAAGGCAAAGATTTTATATCCTTAGATATGTCATTAGTGCGTCGAAACTGAGGAAAATTAAATTAATTAATTCCATTTAGTAAACAACGAAAGTTATTTTAATGTTGGCAATAGGCTCCGGTCTCCGTGGCGCAGTGGTATGCGCGGTGGATTTACAAAACGGAGGTCCTGGGTTCGATCCCCGGCTGGGTTCATTGAGATTTTCTTAATTGGTCCAGGTCTGGCTGGTGGCAGTTGTGCCGTGCAGTGGTAGTTACCACCCTACCGAAAAAGACGTAACGCCAATCGATTTAGCGTTCCGGTACGATGTCGTGTAGAAACCGAAAAGGGGTGTGGATATTTATCCTCCTCCTAACAAGTTAGCCCGCTTCCATCTTAGACTGCATCATCACTTACCATCAGGTGAGATTGTAGTCAAGGGCTAACTTGTAAAAAATAAAAAAAAAGTCTGGGACGGATATGACGTCGCTCGATTTTGTTGGCTCGTGCCGACGCTAGGTGGCGCGACTTGTTTCGTAAAGAGTAGGGATTTAGAGAGGGGTAGTGATCAGTTGGTGGGAACGACTTGCGTTATAAGGCGCTCGTCGTCCGGTCGGCCTCTGTGTGCTCTCTCTTTATAGGTTACTCGGAATGAGCGGGGAGAGTGACTTGAGTGAAAAAGAGGAGTGTTGTTAACTATCAGAGACGTCTTTAACCCTACACACAGCGTTCACAAGTGCGTGACTCCACTCAAGGTCATTCTGCCATTTTAGGGTCTTATTTTTGTTACAGTTTGATTTGATAATTAAGTTGTCCTGACAAATATTGTGAATTGTTCGACATTGGTTTTCTTATTTTTGTAATCCATTTCTGAGTCTGCTAAAATTAACCTAAAATATTGTCCACAGTGTCGAGTTATGTGTTTACCTAAATATTGTCTACACTGTCGAGTTATGTGTTTAGAAATATTAAAAACTATAAATAGCTAGATAAACTAGCATACGCCGCGAGGTTTCACCCTATTCATATTCAATGCAAACAGACAAACAAACAATCAAATAATTCCTCCTTATAATATTAGTATAGATATATACTTTATGTAAGTAAACACGATAGTGTGCATGTGTGCGCTCAGTGGAGTAGCTAAATTCGGATCACTTTTTGCGGTGATATTGTTGGCACGTAACATATCTAGTAGTATAATATCTTTGGGCGAAGGCAAGTCACGTGCTCAAAAACCTGAGCCTGTGTACTTGTAAGCTGATTTAATAAAATAACAATTCCATTTAACTAATAAATACATTTCCGTAATTATTTATTCGCCGTTATTTGGATTTTTGATTTTTTTTTTATTTTGGTATACGAGATACGATTATTTACCTAAGTATAAGGCTCGAGTTAATGAGGTTCTCTGTTTGCGTGAAACTTTGTTTTTTTTTTTAAATGATTCATCAAAAACAAAATTAAAGTTACGAAGGTTCCAAAGCGCCTTGATCCGAGAAGAGCTCACAACAAACTCAGTCAAGGTTTATTTTTTTTACCCGACTACGGCGAAGCCAAAAGGAAGGTATGGTATATGGTAATGTATTTGGCAGTATATGTAATGGTATTAATTTATTTGGTATTTTATATGGGATTTTATTGGATACGTTCTTGGGTGACAAAATAAATAACAAATATAAAAAGAAAAAATAATTAATTGAAGTTTTAACTATTAACTATTATCTTCAGTCTTAGACAATTATTTGAAGTATTTTGTAATTTTTTCTTGCTTGCTTGCTTGCAATTTCGGCAATAGGTATTTGCAAGTTAAAGTTTAAATTTGCAGATTTTACGTCAGTTTCGTCAGTCAGATCAGCTAATAACGTATTTAGCCGCGAATATAGGAATTGAGTCGCAAAGTTTTAATCCGCAAATAGTGAAAACGTGAAAAAAGGAAGAGTGAATAAGAAGTTTTTACTGTATACAAACTTATCTAGAACTAAGTACACACTCTTATAGTGCATTTCAACACCAGGAAAGTGTTTATCGTGTGGGTTATCTTTTAACTTTTACATCTAAAAATGTTTTTTATATCGTAGATGAAACTTAGACCTTACGTTTCATACTGAAATTTCCATTTTCAACATGCACCGCGTTTAAAAAAAAAAACAAATTTGCACCGGTCGATTATACCAGCTTCCATACAATTTCAGACAAAAATATTTGCAAAGGGTCAATGCACCGATGGATTTAACTGAATTAAGGGTTATCAACCCCGATAAAGGTAGCAACACAAGTTAGCTGTAAACTTTCAATATAATTACAATATCGTACAAAGTTGTTTGCCAACTTGAACAATGTATCGAGATTACGGGTCAACGACCCTCGGCCACGTGACTGCGATATGTGAAGGATTCGTTTCCTTATTATTATGGCGATGACGTCACTGTTTCTAAGTCTACATCATTGTCACGTAATCTTTGGACTTTGGATATGAAGTCGTTTATCTGGGAGATTAAGTGGCGTGACCCCTGCCCCCGATTCCGGAAAGTGTGGGTTCAAATCCGGGGCATGCACCTCCAACTTTTCAGTTGTGTGCATTTTAAGAAATTAAATATCACGTGTCTCAAACAGTGAAGGAAAAAATCGTGAGGAAACCTGCATACCAGAGAATTTTCTTAATTCTCTGCGTGTATGAAGTCTGCCAATCCGCATTGGGCCTGCGCGGTGGACTATTGGCCTAACCCCTCTCATTCTGAGAGGCGATTCGAGCTCAGCAGTGAGCCGAATATGGGTTGATAATGATGAATTTTGTCAAAAACCAAAAAGTTTGGTAAAGGCTAGTGTTTATGGACTTACGTGACGTCATGAAACAGATAAAATATAGACAGACCATCATGGCCGATAGCGTTTCAGCTCATACTCGTATTTTCAAAAGATATTTGAAAATTGAAATTTTTATGTATTCATGTCTCGAAAAATATGATATTTTTTTTAATGGAGTAGAACGATAATAAATAATTTAAGAACTTTTTAAAAAAATATCAACTAACCTATTGTTAAGGTAGTTGTTTCAAACTATGTCAGCGTCTTCCCTTCCCGACCACGATGTAGGCGTGACCATAGCACGTGTCACGCCGGGCGATCACCCGACGATTGTAAAGGGATTTTGTGGGTTTGGGTGTACTCTTCTATAACAAGATCCCCAAGACTGTGATGGACTTGCCAATGCACAACTTTAAGCAATGTGTTAAAAAACATTTACTTAGTCGAGGTTACTACACTATTGATGAGTTCCTTAACGACGAAGGTGCTTGGAGGCCATTGGATCAGCTTCCACCTTCACACAGGAGATAAAACTATAAGAAATTGTAATTTAATTGTTATCAAATGTAAATTGTAATACTGTATGACTTTTTCAAAAGAGCAACTGTTGAGTTTCTTGCCGGTATCTTCTCAGCAGAACCTGCCTTCCGAACCGGTGGTAGAATCTTTACAAATAGTCAACTGACGTGTCAAAAGTGCTTGTAAACTGAGCCTACTTGAAATAAATGAATTTTGAATTTTGAATTGAATTTTGAATTTTGATTAACAATAGCGATACTTATAGATAGCTAGTTGTGTTCGGCGGTTTTACTTGCGTAAGTATATACAGCCGAATGTAAGACAGCCATTGCATAAAATAATAGATTAGTTGACATTTTTTTTAAATGGTCTTTTAAACTTCATTATCGTTCTACTAGATTGAATTTTTTTTTTTATATTTTTTTGAGACGTCATTACATGAAAATGTTAGTCTTTAAATACGTTTTTGACAATACTAGCCAAAACGTCTGTCGGCCATGACGATCTATATTTCAACTGTTTCATGTCGTATAACAAATCCCTTACAAACGGAGCGTTTGACAAAATTATTAGTTGACAATTAATTAGACGTTTAGAACATCAAATAACTTTGTCACAAAATAGACGAAGTTAGATAAGACAAAGTAGACAAAGTAAAATAGGTTGCGAACAAAAAACGTAACGCTGTCATTCGTTCATCCAATTTTGCTGCCCATATTTTTTTCATACCGGTTATTTTATAACTAAATCGATTCTTAAGGAGTTAACTCCAAAACAGTGGACGCAAATGGACGCATGTTGTATGGCATTTGTTCACAACACCCAGACACTAGACAACACTATCTTAAACACGTGACCCTAGCACGTGCTCGATGACATAATAAACTCATTCACTCCGCCATAAGTCCTACGATCCAGTTCTCACACAGTCGTTCCGTTCCTCCAAGTCTTCTACACCACGTAATCGGACTTTACCGAGCATCTGCGTTCGTCTAAACCTTCCAGTGACGCTGGACTCCATTAAGAAACATAATATGACAAGTCTATATTAAAATGCTGAAGAGTTTGTATGTATACCAACTATGTAAGAAAGGAGGATAAGATTGGATAGAAACAGGCGTTACTTTGCGGAGGTACATCATGAATAGATAATAATTTATTTATTTTGCTATCATCTGCGAAAAGCCGACGAACCCATGCGACAACGTCACCCAGGTCCGACAAAATGCTCTCTACGTACGTTTCACCCCGAAACCGCAGCATCCTCATTCCTCAGGAGATGTTGACTCTACAACGTGCAATTGCAAAGGATAAAAGCTTTCCACGTGGACAAATTCTAGTGGACGAATTCAAGTAGACAAATGTCTGAACGGCCTCCGTGGCGCAGTGGTGTGCGCAGTGGATTTACAAGACGGTGGTCCTGGGTTCGATCCCCGGCTGGTTAGACTGAGATTTTCTTAATTGGTCCAGGTCTGGCTGGTGGGAGGCTTCGGCCGTGGCTAGTTACCACTCTACCGACAAAGACGTACCGCCAAGCAATTTAGCGTTCCTATACGATGTTGTGTAGAAACCGAAAGGGGTGTGGATTTTCATCCTCCTAACAAGTTAGTCCGCTTCCATCTTAGACTGAATCATCGCTTACCATCAGGTGAGATTGTAGTCAAGGGCTAACTTGTAATGAATAAAATAAAATAAAATGTCTGCTAGTACACAATCAGAAAAAAACAACAGTGGACGCAAATGGACCCATGTTGTACGGCCTTCGTTCACAACGCCCCGACACTAGACAACACTATCTACATACACGTGACCCTAGCACGTGCTCGATGACATAATAAACTCATTCACTCCGCCACTAACCGGGTCACAGTGTAAAATTATACAGTAACGAAGATAAATGGGCCTGGCATCGATAACAAATTGTTTCAGCGATAAAATTATTCACGAAATTAATAAAATTTATTATCCTTTCCTAGTGTATCCTAAGCTATGACAATTTATCTATACTAATACTAATATTATTACATATATTATAAAAACAAAAAAAAATACTTTCTAATCGATCCAATAGTCTTTAATTAATCGAGTAACGTACATATAAAAATAATTTTCTTTTCCAACTTTCCATCTTACCCTGTGGTCACACCAATTGATATGTGTATCAAATTTCAACTGGATTAGTTTGGTACATCAGAATACAAAAAACAGATATACAATAAAATGTGCGCGAGTGATATGTGAAAACCTCCTCCTTTTTTTGAAGTCGGTTAACATGGTAGGGTTGGGAAGGTCGTATTAGGGGGTACCTACAATCTTACAATATTTACCTCTTAATTTCTGGATCTACTGTAAACTGATTCAAAAAATTCTTCATACAGATTATTAGTGATTCATAAGATAAAATTTTTATCCCTGTATTCTGAGTGGAACGGGAAATACCCAGATGAAACCGCAGCGCGTCTACTAGTCATATTATATGAATATTTCGTGACACGAATTTGTGGTCTCACTCCTATATAGCGGCTCAACTGATTTTAATGATATTTTTTGTGTTGTTTATTTTTTTTGTATTTCTATATTAATATTATAAAGAGGAAAACTTTTTTTGTATGTTTGTTTGTTTGTTTGTTTGTTTGACTGTAATGAATAGGCTCAAAAACTACTGGACCGATTTTAAAAATTCTTTCACCATTCGAAAGCTACATTAACTACAAGTAACATAGGCTACATTTTATTTTGAAAAAAAAATAGGGTTCCGTAAGATTTTTGGGTTTTACGAACACAAGGTGTAAAAAATCAACCAGAAAAGTAGGGTAGGGGTAGGTAGGAGTAGGGTAGGAGTACTTGAAAGTTTACATCGAGTTTCACGTGGACGAAGTCGCGGGCGTCGGTTAGTTCTGTATATTAAGAAATGATGTTAGAACAACATTTGCCAAATCAGCTACCTAGTTTAAATATATAAAATATTATAAATTCATATTAATTTTGATTTAGTTTAACTTTAATTAGATAGTCAGTCATATAGTATATATAATACCTACCAAATAATTTTATAATATAACGACCAATTAAGATAGCATATTAATTATAATAATCATATAAGAATTAAGTGTCCAGCTTTTTCTTGGTTAAAATTATGCTTTACATAATATCCAGTGTTCTACTAAAATGTTTAAAGTTATTCGGCAATTAGGTATTAAGGTATTATTTTTATTTTAAAACTACTAGGTATATAACTAAAAATAACTGTAATCAAATAAGTAATCTATACTAATATTATAAAGAGGTAAAGTTTGTAAGTTAGTCACATTTTTTAAATGGGGTAATCTTCGGAACTACTGGTCCGATTTCAAAAATTCTTTCACCAGTAGAATGCTACATTATCGGGGAGTGCTATAGGCTATATATTGGTATCATATATATTAGCCGAGTTATCACAGATTTTGTCATACAGGTCGGACTAAAAACCTTTTAAACAGACTTATTCGCATGCGCTGCCTTAACCATTGTGTAAAATTGAAATTAATGTATGGAGACTTTATGTATCTTTAAAAGTTCTACAAAAAAGTCCGCGACGCCATATATCTATCTTCTATATATTAGCAGATATAGTACCTTTTGTGTTTTAAAAACTATTAATTTTAGTAGGAGTAGGGTAGGGTAGGGGTAGTAGTAAAGTTGACATCGAAATTTACGCGGACGAAGTCGCGGGCGTCCGCTAGTTATCTATATGTTTCTTAGGATATAGACAATGCATTGCCGAAATGTTGTGCAGCATGATCAAATTGAAATAATTCACGTGTGGTTTTTTTACATTATTCTACCTGTAAGGTAGAATTGGTAGTTTAAAGCTTATAGGATTCGATGTCTGATGATGGCCAGGTAATACTGAACCGATTTGGCTGAAATTTGGAAAGGAAATATCCTTTCCAAATTTCAGCCAAATCGGTTCAGTAGTTTCGGCATTAAAGAGTAACAAATATCCAAACATCCATACAAACTTTCGCGTTTATATTAGTAGAATTTTCTACGATTACAATAATTATTCTCACCACAAAAGATCCATTTACTAAGTTTAAATGTTCACAACAATTTACGTAACCAACATCGCTCACACATTTAGAGCCACGTGCGCGGTTTTACACATTTTTTGTATGTGTTTGTTTTGACGGCCGATTGGCGCAGTGAGTGCCCAGCCTACCGCAGCCAGGGCCGTGGGTTCGATTCCGACAACTGACAAATATTTGTGTTTAATATTCTAACTTTAGCAACAATGCTAAGCTTGTAGCTGGAAAATTTATGGTATTTTTTAAAAGTTAATGCTAGTAGAACACTGACTCAATGATTAACATCGCTAATGCACGCCATTGACGATCAATTATTCTCAAGTTTCTGCAGCACCCACGACTATAACTGATCGTGTATTGGTCACTGCGTGCATGACGGCTCGACTTATGAACGTCTTCACTGCCGTTTGTGCTGCATAAACGTGAGAATAATTGACCGTCAATGGCTGACTTAACAATGAACGTTACAAATCAAACCTAAACCACTGAAACGATTATAAATATTCTTTCAGCACAAGAAAGATATATTATCACCGGGTTACCTAGCCTTTATTTTATACCTGTATTTCAACGGAAGCCTAAGCCTCCTCATAGGACAGAGGATATAATAAATAAATAAATATACTTAAACAATACACATCACTATCTAGCCCCAAAGTAAGCATACAGAGTAGCTTGTGTTATGGGTGCTAAGAGAGTTGATATTATAATATTAATATACATTTATATACTACATATAAATACTTATATAATGTATAAATATACACAGACACCAGTGTCTGTGTGTGAACACCCATGCTCATCACACAAATATTTTCCAGTTGTGGGAATCGAACCCACGGCCGTGGATGCAGAAAGCAGGGTCACTACCCACTGCGCCACGCAGCCGGATATAGAACCTAAACATACCACGATGCTCCAATGTAGGTTGGTGGGCTTAGGCAGATAATATCAGCCACTGACGATCATCGTGTGTTGGTCGCGACGTGCATGGCATCAGGCCGATCGCTACCAACACACGATTTATCGACTGTCAAGCAGTTAGCGCTGCAGGCATGTGAGATTACTTGATCGTCAGTGGTCTTTTAGTCAGTATGGTGCATGTGACGCCTAAAAGAACATCAGCATTAGTTGTGAAACACATTTCCGTCCACGTGCTCTTTGATCGTTACGTACGAGCATGTTTATACGAGTAGGTATGTGGCGTAAAAATATTCCCAGACGGCATAAGTAGCTACTACGTAAAAGTTTTTTATGGGAACCGACTTGATTTCTATGAATAGATATCACTGTACCTACAGAAATAATAAAATTATACAAGGATTTTTTTTTTCTTTTACTAGTTAGCCCTTGACTACAATCTCACCTGATGATGCAGTCTAAGATGGAAGCGGGCTAACTTGGTAGGAGGAGGAAGAAAATCTACACGCTAAATCGCTTGGCGGTATTTCTTAGCCGGTAGGGTGGTAACTATCCACGGCCGAAGCCTCCCACCAGCCTGATCTGAATTAAGAAAATCTCAATCTGCCCAGCCGGGGATCGAACCCAGGACCTCCGTTTTGTAAATCCACCGCGCATACCACTTCGCCATGGAGGCCGTAAATCACTGGAATGATTATACATAGTCGGACATGAAATCTTCAAATTACTTATAGTGTATACCCTAGTTAAAAATCTTGTGCACGCCACTGATTTGTGACTACTTTTTGTCTCTTATTAATGCCCAACTTTCCTAAAATGCTAGGGTAGGGTAGGTAGGGTAGAAGCGCACATAAGGTCCATATTTTAATAACATTGACCAATACATTGAATGACGTATTTATTTCATCATCATCATTATCAATTCGGCTCACTACTGAGCTCGAGTCTCCTCTTAGAATGAAAGGGATTAGGCCGATAGTCCACCACGCTGGCCCAATGCGGATTGGCGGACTTCACACACGCAGAGAATTAGGATAATTCTCTGGTATGCAGGTTTCCTCACGATGTTTTCCCTCACCGATTGAGACACGTGATATTTAATTTCTTAAAATGCACACTACTGAAAAGTTGGAGGTGCATGCCCTGGACCGGATTCGAACCCATGCCCTCCGGAATGGAGGCAGAGGTCATATCCACTGGGCTATCACGACTCTTGACCGGGTTTACTAGTACTATAATAACATTGACCAACACATTGAATGACGTATGTATATTTATTTACTCTGTTTATATTATGAGGTCACGTTTGTAAGCACGATTCTGGCCAATGCAACACTCACTCGACCGGTGTGTCGGAGATATTTTGGTCTCCGTTACAATTATTTGTGAATCGAGTGCATTCCTTTAATAAATACTCTGACTATTTAGACTATGGACCTGTTTCGCACCCAAATTCACCAGCAAAAATATTTGTCGTTTTTGGGGGGGTCGAGGTAAACTCACACTTCGAAAATATATAACTCCATTAAATGTATTCTGTGGCCATACACTCCACACAACTATAAATTTGACCCGCAATACACACACGCGTAATTTTTACAGAGACAAACACATCGCTTAGACTATCCACAGATTAAATACATAGAATATTCGATTACTGATCGATTTTTAGCTGTTCCGTCAAAAGAATCGATTCTTTTTAGAAATAGTTTTTATTAAAAATTTGATATAATTAAGGTATAAATACTTACAAATGAAACGTTACTCCATCTTTTACTAAACTACAAGTTTTTAGCCGTTTTTTATGCCATTCAATTACACAAACCGGCATTCTTAGGGAGCTTTTTACACGACGAAAACGATTATAACAATGATACATCGATTCTATAGCAACAGTTTTTATAAACGCGTTAGATTTTTGATCTTTGTCAGAGGGGGAACGGTTAGCGAGGCAGGTCCTCTTATTAATGGTCGAAGGATAAATACAATGATATTTTATTATCAAAAATGTTTTGTCAAACATCAAGTCAAATATCGTAGATACCTGAGAATTTCTTATTTCCTTAATTCTCTGGGTGTGTGAAATCTGTCAATCCTCATTGGGCTAATAAATCTATGAAATGAAGTAAATCGGTAATAGCTACCTGCCACACGAGTTTGTACCTCGAACGCTTAATAATGTTTTTTTTGCAATATTTTTAGTTTTATCTATATTTTTTGAGCCCAGTGGATATGACCTCTGCCTCCGATTCCGGAGGGTGTGGTATCATCCGGTCCGGGGCATGCACCTCCAACTTTGCAGTTGTGCATTTTAAGAAATTAAATATCACGTGTCTCCAATGGTGAAGGAAAAATATCGTGAGGAAACCGGCATACCAGAGAATTTCCTTAATTCTCTGGGTGTGTGAAATCTGTCAATCCTCATTGGGCTAGCGTGATGGACTATTGGCCTAACCCTCTAATTCTGAGAGGAGACTCGTGCTCAATATGGGTTGATAATGATGATCAGTACCCGAATAGATCAATCACATTATCAATGAAGCAGTTAAGACTTACGAGCTACCCGCATAAAATATGGACGTACCTACATGTTAATAATTATTTTCGAGAAAAAAAGTAGCCTATACTGATGTTAATGAATGCTGTAATAAAGATTTTTTCTTTCTTTCTTTCTTTCTTTCTATGCAAAAGTAGCCTAGAATATTACAGCTAAGATACAGCTGCGTATTTCATATCATTTGCTGCGTGAAATAGATAGATAGATATTCTTTATTTGCACACCACAAAGACAAATAAAAGTGAAACAAAAAAATTATTAAGAGGAGATCAGCATACAAAAGGCGGCCTTATCGCTAAGTAGCGATTTCTTCCAGGCTACCTTCGGTTTAGGAAAACATCATAACAATCAGTTTTTCACAAATCCCGGGAAACCATGGACTTTTCGGGACTAAGAGTAGTCTATGTGTTAATCCAGGGTTTTATCTACTTTCGTTTTTTTCATCCTAATCGGTTTAGTAGTAGCGACGTTAAAAACAAACATCCATGCAAACTTTCGCCTTTGTAATATTAATTTGTTTGAATTTGAATTAAATTTATTATTTTTAAATTATTTTAATTGTTTAATATTCATTTTGTAATTTTAGATTTATTGTTGTAATTATTATTTCTGATTCCTCGAGAAACGAATTGCGAAACTGTAATGTTTCTCTGGGCATATTTCATGTGTATAAAAAAAAAAAAAAATTTGTGTTTTAGTAGAAATAGGCTGCAAACATAAATAACGTTATTCTTTCACAGCATCCGTTGAAGGAACTCTGAAATAAAACACATACATACACAAGTCTCACACACGCTCGTAAGTACACTCCGTACGCACATACGCATTACACACACAACAAAATCTTTCTGTAAACACGTTAGACGTTAATAACACCAAAAAACCTTCATATTCGAGATAAGGAGGCAGAGACTATTTGATTACTACGCACGTTACCCACGTGTCACTCTATCAGCTATGAGACTCTACGAGCGCTTGTGCACTGACTTAAAACTGAATTCGAGCAAACATTTTTTTTTTTTATCACAGGAAAACCCACCTCCAACAAGAATAGGAAAGGACTTTCCGGCTTAAATCCTACGAAGTTTGTACAGATAGGTAATACATAAATAGAAAGAAAGAAGAAAGAAAATAAGTTTATTCACTTTTTAGTAAATAAATAGGGTAAATTATATATTAATTCGTAGACATTACCAGTAGAACCTAGATGAGGTACCTATTTAAAGTCGTCTCTCATTTATTATTTCTCCTTTTTTTTTAAATTTTTAACAATTTTATACATAAAATATACAAAACACTATTAAAAACTTATAAAAAAAAAATTCAACCCTCCCGCTGCAGCCTTTAAGTGCCCAAGCAACCGGTGGTCAGAGCTCCAGAGTGAGGAACCTCCTCACAATACGCGCCGTCTCAAGAATCACTGCCTTTTGTATCCGACTCTTGATCCAACACTTAAGCGAAAACTTCTTAAGGTGTTGGTCGAAGCTTTTCGCTATAAGACCATTGATTGAAACAACTATCGGAACAATAATAGTTGACTCAACATTCCACATGGCGGTAATCTCGTGAGCAAGGTCCAAGTATTTTGATACTTTTTCCTTTTCGGCTTTAATGAGGTACCTTATTATTATGTCTGCAGGGTTTTTATGTATATCGGTGTGCCATTCAAATAATGAATTCACTTCATCGTTTAACATCATATTTTCGTTTATGCAATAATCTAACATCGTATTTTCAAGGAAATTACATTTAAGTATGTTCATTTTACGTAAAGTGGCAGTAAAGTCACAGTTTTGACGGCCTCCGTGGCGCAGTGGTATGCGCGGTGGATTTACAAAACGGAGGTCCTGGGTTCGATCCCCGGCTGGGCCAATTGAGATTTTCTTAATTGGTCCAGGTCTGGCTGGTGGGAGGCTTCGGCCGTGGCTAGTTACTACCCTACCGACAAAGACGTCCAAACGATTTAGCGTTCCGGTACGAAGTCGTGTAGAAACCGAAAATGTGTGTGGATTTTCATCCTCCTCCTAACAAGTTAGCCCACTTCCATTTTAGACTGTCACTTAACATCAGGTGAGATTGTAGTCAAGGGCTAACTTGGAAATAATAATAAAAAAAAAGTTGAAGTGGCAGTGGCAATTAGTTAGGCGTTATATACGTATTTTCGTTAAAATAACACAATTACGAAGTATAGGATGAAAATCGATGTAGTGCCTTACTATTTGAATGGTACACCGAGTTACGTAATAACGCTGGTAAGCACTTACGACGCAGGTATTGTGTTTGTCTATTATCCAGTTGTCTGTAAGCTCGACTGATTCCGTCGAGTCAAATTTCGCTTCTGTCTGTGAGCTCGATTGATTTTGACTAGTTTTTTCGCGTCGCATATTTTATTTTTTAGTAATTTTGTATTATCTTTGTGTTTCTCTCTGACTTACATCGAGTCTAGTGAAACAAAAAAGGATGACATATAGTCCTTCATTACTTCAACAAAACACGTCTATGATTATGAAATTATTTTTTAAAAATCGTATTTTCCCAATGTTTGAACGGATGCAGTGCACAAGCGTTCTCGACACGTGAGCAATGGTGTACGACCAAGGCCACGTTAAAATTGTATTGGTATGCGTATTTATAAATGCATTGGATGGAATTTTACAAGGTGTTATTTTTGGTAGGTTAAATAGTTCATAAATATTTACGAAATTGTTACAGAATAAAGAATGATACAGAATGAGTTTTTACAAGCAGCGCGTTAAGGGCGGTGAAACCCAAAAAAAAAAACAAATGTCACGCGTCTCCATAAGACCCCGAAATATACAAACTTTTTTCATAATTTGTATTTCGCGATTAAACACCTCAGACCAATTATGGAAGGACCTGTATCGCACTCATAGTCACGAACAAAATGGTCTGTCATTTTTGTATATATCTTATACTAAACTAGAAGTTTTCGCCCGTTTTTTACACAATTCAATTACACAAAAAGGTATTTTTAGGGAGCTCTTTAACCGACGAAAACGATTACAACTATTTAACATCGATACTATAGAGACAGTCTTTATAATCGCATTAGATCATACACTTTGACAGAAAAGTAACGTCTAGCGAGGCAGGTCCTATACAGTAATTGGTCTGAGTTTAACCCAAACAACAAATACGTAAATTGATATATTAATAGACTAATAAATAATCAATTACCAATAAAAATACTCTATCTTATTTCTTTAATTTTTGTAAATAGTTTTTAAAAATATATTTTAAAACGTATGACGCCATTTTTCTTGAATAATATTGAAAATTACTGATGCGACGCTTCGTGTTGTACTGACTCTAAAATATATTCGTATTTGAATATGTATTTGGAATGACTGCATCACTGCCATGTCCCGTACGCTCTATCTGCCTTTTATTGTAATCTGTGGAAATATTAAACTAAAATTTAAAAGAAAGTGATATGTATTTGCGGCGCTTTCAAGGCTTTGGGTCCTTGTTCATCGAAGACCATAATAATATTAGTGATAATTATGGTGTCTGATAAGCTGAATTAGATCCGGTGATCCCAAGAACTGGCGCATATCTGGCCCTTTGGTTCTTTTTAGGGTTCCGTAGTCCACGAGGGACCATTATAGTTTCGCCATGTCTGTCTGTAAATTAGCATGAAAATGTGAATAAAGTCGTATCTTGAAAAAAATATTTTTTTAGGGTACCTTCCCTAAATGTAAAATGGGAATGATTTTTTACTCGTTTATATCATGTGGTGAGTGTGGGGCATCGTTGGATAGGTCTTTGAAAAATAAGTAAGATATTAAGCTTTTAAGAGCATTTTTTTTGTTAGAGTGAAGTGTCTGCACCCTCTACCGGCTAAACTGTTATTTAAGGATACGGGAAAAAATTCACGATAGTGGGATCATCGTCATCATCATCATCATCATATCAGCCGATGGACGTCCACTGCAGGACATAGGCCTTTCGTAGGGACTTCCAAACTTTACGATACTGAGCCGCCTGCATCCAGCGAATCCCTGCGACTCGCTTGAGGTCGTCAGTCCACCTGGTGGTGGGTCTACCAGCACTGCGCTTTGTAGTGCGGGGTCGCCATTCCAACAACTTGGGACCCCCAACTTCCATCGGCTCTTCGAACTATGTGCGTGATAGTGGGATATATAATTAAATTAGAAGGAAAACTATAACAGCTAAGTAGTAGTAGCTATTTATAGTTATAGTCGACCAACTTAAAAAACATAACTGTAAATCGAAAATTGCATACGAATTAAAAAGATAAAGTTGTTAGTTATATTATAATCTAACGGTATTTACAATTTTACGGTGACATACATAAAGAAGTTTCTATTTAAAAATATATATTTACTATTATAAACTACACAATGGCCTTCGAAGTCACGTTAATTTTAATGGTACAGAAAAACAAACTACACAGATAACATTATGTTAATATGTCCGTCACGAGACCAGATAACTGTAACGTAAAATGTTAACACGTGCGCGATATTATCGCCAAAAATATTTCTAACAGAAGGCTTATCAACCTTTAAAAACCGGCCAAGTGCAAGTCGGACTCGCGCACGTTAGGTTCCGTACAATCTATACTAATATTAAATACGTGAAAGTGGATAGTTTAAAGGATGGAGAATGACATAGGCTACTTTTGGCTCTTTCTAACCCCCACCCCACTTCCCTAAAATGGGGGGCGGAAGTTGGTACGGGGCATTCCGCAATTTTAAAGATAGAAAGCTAAAAATTAGTAGATATGCAGACTATTTGTGACTATTTTAGGGAACGAGTAGGGTAGGGTAGGAGAAGTGTAATAGAGAAGAGGCACGTAAGACAAAGCGAAGCTTAAGAGCGCGCAGCACGTCGGTACGATATGGATAAAATTCGAAGCCCAAGCGAGACGCCGAATTATGACTTTCACGCGATTGAAAAGCACGGAGCGATTGACGCGCGACGCATATTTTATGAAGTGAGCGCCAAAACCATTTTTACCTAATTGCAAGTAAATTAAACAACATAACGAAAAACAAAATGGCCATGTTCAAGATATATACCTAATTTTCTATACAAAACAAAAAATTAAGAAAATAAGTTTGCATTTCCTGAGATTGAAAGCAAAATGTGAGCAAAACATGTATTTTTCAAAAAAATAAACTATCGAGAAAAGTTTTACAAATTGTGCATGGTACTAAGGTCATCCAGAGTCTGTGCCATGATGACTACATCATCCGCGAACCGCAGTTGAGTGATGTACTCGCCATTGATGTTGATGCCAAGTCCGCTCCAGTCCAGAAGCTTAAAGACGTCTTCCAGTGCGGCGGTAAATAGCTTCGGAGAGATCACATCTCCCTGACGCACTCCTCGCTGCAACTGGATTGGCCTCGTAGTCTGATCCTGAATACGGACTGACATAGTGGCGTTTTCGTACAAGCACTTCAACGCTTGGATATACCTGTAATCAATTCGGCATCTCTGCAATGACCTTAGCACAGCCCAAGTTTCCACCGAATCGAAGGCTTCCTCATAGTCCACAAACGCTAAGCAAAGTGTTAGGGGCGGCTCAGTATCGTGATGTTTGGAAGTCCCTACAAAAGGCCTATGTCCTGCAGTGGACGTCCATCGGCTGATATGATGATGATGATGATGATATAATATTTCTTTTTTAAATAGATCTTAAAATGTGTCCATTATACGAATCCTTATATTGATGACGTAGCCAAATTTTAAAATGCAACGATAGCTAAAGGCTTGTGTTAAATGGGTAGTCGGAATTATTTGAATTATTTTGTATGAAAACATAAAACTTTTTTATCCGACTTCAAAAAAAGGAGGAGGTTCTCAATTCGACGCGTATGTGTTTGTTTTTTATGTTTGTTACCGCATAACTTCGTAATTCCTTAACCAATTTTAAAAATTATTTTTTTGTTTGAATGAGTATACTTCCAGATTGGTCCCATTCTATTACGTGGTTCCTTCAGAAACGGCTTTAATTAATACGCCAGTGGCTTTGCACTGCCTTCAAAGTGATCAGAAGGATTGTTGCACATACGATGTTAATTTTTAGTTTAATTTTGAAGTCGGCTCAACTTTTTTGTTAAAAAAAAATATTTTTAGTTAAAAAATATTAGTTATGTAGTTCGGTTCCTATAAGCGATCTCGTCAGCACCTTGAAGTTATGGAAAATACTCCCGAGCACCCTGTATAGAAACGAAAGACGTTCAAATAGTAGCTTAATCGAAAATATCGTTCTATCTTTCGTAAAGATATTTCAACTCTGCCGTTATTGGTCGACGTTTGTATTTTTCTCTTTACGAGATTATGTTGTTTCCGCTTGCTAGGCTAGGTATCATAATTAAATACACTCATACATACTCTTTTGTAGGAGTCTGCTTTTGGAATGAGAGGGGTTAGGCCTTAGTCCACCACGCTAACCCAATGCGGATTGGCAGGCTTCACACACGTAGAGTATTAAGAAAACTCTCAGGTATGCAGGTTTCCTCACGATGTTTTTCCTTCACCGTTTGAGACACGTGATATTTAATTTCTTAAAAAGCACCTGGAAAGCTGGAGGTGCAGGCCGTATTCGAACCTAAGCCCTCCAGAGTCGGAGGCAGAGGTCATATCTACTGGGCTATCACGACTCAAAATTCATGTTAATTATTAAATACATGTAAACATTACCTTGTAATTATGGCCTTCAGCTTTTTTGACGCAATCTTCACCTTACGTTGTTGATTCAGTCAGTCAAACAGTTATTAATAATAATATGCCTATTGCATACATCTATCAAGATAAGATAAGATAACTATTAGTCATTCGTGAAAAGCAAACTACTAAAACATACGAATATATTACATATATTACACTAAGTAAGTAGAAACTGACTATCTTAATATACCCATAAGTTTTTTGTTTTTTTTTTTTATTCTTTACTAGTTAGCCCTTGACTACAATCTCACCTGATGGTAAGTGATGATGCAGTCTAAGATGGAAACGGGCTAACTTGTTAGGAGGAGGATGAAAATCCACACCCCTTTCGGTTTCTACACGGCATCGTACCGGAACCCTAAATCGCTTGGCGGTACGTCTTTGCCGGTAGGGTGGTAACTAGCCACGGCCGAAGCCTCCCACCAGCCAGACCTGGACAAATTAAGAAAATCTCAATCAGCCCAGCCGGGAATCGAACCCAGGACCTCCGTCTTGTAAATCCGCGCATACCACTGCGCCACGGAGGCCGTCAAAATAGAGAGGCCATAAGTCCAATTTACTGGTAGAACACTTTAGGGACTCGCCGTCCGCTTAAACATATAAGTTATATCTACCCTTCGTTATCAACCCATATTCGGCTCACTGCTGAGCTCGAGTTTCCTCTCAGAATGAGAGGGGTTGGGCCAATAGTCCACCACGCTGGCCCAATGCGGATTGGCAGACTTCACACACGCAGAGAATTAAGAAAATTCCCTGGTATGCACGTTTCCTCACGATGTTTCCCTTCATCGTTTGAGACACGTAATAATTTTTTTATATATTTTTTATTTAAACCAACACTGATACCTCTCCTATACAATAACATAAATAATGAATGTTAATACCACCTGTAATCTAGGACCTTGTAACAACGTATCGGAAAGTTCGCAATGCCTTACAACCCTAAATAATAAGCTCCTGTTTAATAAGCCTTATTGAATATTGATCAGCCCCTATTCATTACTGAGTAGGTACTCCCTATTCGGTAGGGACGTATGGATTATGGATTATTTGTATTATTGCCATTACCATTTGATTCCGATCGTTTGTTTGATAACGTGACGCGGTTGGATCCACGTGCAATTCGATGTCAATACGTAGGTACGTATCTAGGTTTATCACGTGCGTTAACAATATGCTGAATTTGGAATTTTGATTCGGTAAATAATACACATCAAAATAAATTAATTAAACAAATAAAAAAACCCGACTGCATATGCATATGCAATTTATGCAGTTTTTTTTATTTGTTTAATTAATTTATTTATTTCACACGATAGATGGTGAATTTCGGATTTATTTGTAACATTGGTTACATGTTACAAAGTACGATAATCTATAACATTTCCACGTCCTAAATGTAATATTTAACACTAATTATTTGGACCATTGAGGATCTGATTATTTGGTACCTGGTACTTCTTAAAGCTCCATGATGTAAAATAGTTGCTGAGTAAATTTTATTTAGGCCATTTTTCCGAAATGGGCTCATACAATTGAAGTGGTGTAGCGTACTTTACCTGTACGTGTTGACCTCCTCTACTATTGTAAAACTTGTTATACAACACGATCAACTTGCTAGTAGACGTATGCTAGTCCGAAGTAGACGTAGTAGTAATGTCATCCGGTGCTTACTGGCGGATATCACACAGTAGGTAGATAACCAATTGATTTGATGTTTATTTTAATAGGTTGATAATAAAGACCAAAATAGTGAATAGGCCAGTTGTACTCATAGAGGTCCTACTTTGGCAATCCATGTATCTAATGTTGGAAATAAGTAGTCTGAGCAGTATATGACGTCACTCGACTATTTCGTGCTGGCTTGTCCCGACGCTAGGTAGCGCTGGTTGTTTCCAAGAGTGGAAGTGGTTGGATGGAGGCGACTGGTGGGGTGCGTTGCTTGACGTACAATTGTTGAAAATGTTCTGGTGAGCATCTATTCGCCAACGTTTCTCGTGGAGTTATTATTCTGAGTTAGGCACGGAGAATCTTTTTACATTTTGATTTAATTAAGTTGACAAATATTGTGATTTTTTTGTTCGACATTGATTTTCTTATTTTTATAATCCACTTCTAAGTCTGTTAAAACTATTGTACATTCACCTTAACATATGTGACCTTATCTTGTCCTTATATTTTTTGTTTAACTCAATAGCTAATGGAAAACGTACGACAAAGAGTCTCGAATCCCACGCGCAAACAAGGCCTTAGGTGGAATATCATAACAAAACACGCGTATCTCGTCTCGACTTACCGGCGTCGGCGTGGGCGACTGTTTCCATGCAACAGTTGCCTTGGAGATATCGATGGGGATAAAACACCCTTTTTGGACATGTCTCCCGGCGAGGGAATGAGTGTATCGAACGCCTTGTTGTGCAAAGGAAGGTGGAGGGAACTAGGCCACGCGGAAGGTGGCAGGACCGACCAGATTAAATCTGCTTTAGGTGGTCCTTTGCATGAATGTACAATTGTACACGACTCACTACACACAGGGAGAAGTGGTAAATGCTCGTGAGGCGTATTACATCTGCCTCCAACACGTCCTAAAGACCACGACCGCTCTGTCAAGAGCGCAGCGACAAAGAAAAATGGAGAAAATTTGAGACCTTTTGTAAAGAAATTATTATTATTATTTTTTTATTCTTTACAAGTTAGCCCTTGACTACAATCTCACCGGATGGTAAGTGATGATGCAAGATGGAAGCGGGTTAACTTGTTAGGAAGAGGATGAAAATCCACACCCCTTTCGATCTCTACACGACATCGTACCGGAACGCTAAATCGCTTGGCGGTACGTGTTTGTCGGTAGGATGGTAACTAGCCACGGCCGAAGCCTCCCACCAGCCAGACCTGGACGCCGTCTTGTAAATAAAAACGTGCATGACATCATGCAGATCGCAATGAGAGTAGGACACTTTCTGGCCCAATGAAATGGCGGCGGAATCTGGCGGATTGGCAGACCTCACACAAGTGAATTAAGGAAATAGGGATGATGACAGTTTTTTAAATTGTATATAAATTAAGAGTATGCTAATAGTAAAGCAATTTTGTAAAAGTAAGTAGGGTATCTGCGTCCATTACTTTCGGAGCTACAGGGATTTAAAGAGTCAGATTTGCGGCGCTGCCGCGGATCCCTGAAAAACGCCGAAGGCGCCTGAAGGCAGTCTTATCCACTGGGCTAACATACAGTGAAGTGTAGAAGGATATAGGCGATACTTCTAGCTTGTAGCACATAGTAGATAGGTGCTTGTAACTGGAAGTAGCGATAGATAAGTTGTGTACACAAAACATACGTACAGGACACGTGACAAAACTGGTATGTATATCGTCATCAGTTATATGGAACTCGTACGTAAGCCATTTGTTATGTTTACAATGAATATGTCACGAACAACTCGCATTACAGGTCGAGCAACGTGTCGCGGAAATTAAGTAAGTGCTTACAAAAAGTTTGTATTGTGTGAAAATAATAATAACCTTCACTTCACGTGTTGCCAGTTATCAAAAATATGAATGCATTAAGACGTGCCATGGTGCAGAACATCATCATCATTATCAACCCATATTCTTCTCACTGCTGAGCTCGAGTCTCTTCTTAGTATGAGAGGGGTTAGGCTAATAGTCCACCACGCAAGCCCAATGCGGATTAGCAGACTTCACATACGAAGAGAATTAAGAAAATTCTCAGCTATTCAGATTTCCTCACGATGTCTTTCCCTTCACCGTTTGAGACAAGTGATATTTAATTTCTTAAAATGCACATAACTGAAAAGTTAAAGGTGCACGCCACGGATGGCTTTCAAACCTATGCCCTCCGAATCGAAGGCAGTCTTATTCACTGGGCTAACATACAGTGAAGTGTAGAAGGATATAGGCGATACTTCTAGCTTGTAGCACATAGTAGATAGGTGCTTGGAAGTAGCGATAGATAAGTTGTGTACACAAAACATACGTATAGGACACGTGACAAAACTGGTATGTATATCGTCATCAGTTACATGGAACTCGTACGTAAGCCATTTGTTATGTTTACAATGAATATGTCACGAACAACTCGCATTACAGGTCGAGCAACGTGTCGCGGAAATTAAGCAAGTGCTTACAAAAAGTTTGTATTGTGTGAAAATAATAATAAGCTTCAGATCACGTGTTGTCAGTCATCAAAAACATCGAGCTATGGTGCAAGACTATACTCCGTTAATATTATCGTAGGAATGTTTTTAGGGTTCTGTAACTGAGAAGGAAAAACGGAACCCATAGAAGATCACTTTGTTCTCTGTCTGTTAAGCTCAAGACCCTTTATTTCGGGAATGGCGCCTGCCTGTCAATAGTTTTGTGCATGTGTGGGGATCTTAAAAGTACGTACCTGTTGTACGTACGTGTTGTCAGTCATTAAAAACATCGTGTCATGGTGCAAGACTATACTCCGTTAATATTATCGTAGGAATGTTTTTAGGGTTCTGTAACTGAGAAGTAAAAACGGAACCCATAGAAGAACACTTTGTTCTCTGTTTGTCAAGCTCAAGACCCTTTATTTCGGGAATGGCGCCTGCCTGTCAATAGTATTAATTGTGCATGTGTGGGGACCTTATAAGTAGGTACCTGTTGTACGTACGTGTTGTGTGTCATCAAAAAAATCGTGTCATGGTGCAAGACTATACTTAGGTAATATTACAGTAGGGATGTTTTTAGGGTTCTGTAACTGAGAAGGAAAAACGGAACCCATAGAAGATCACTTTGTTCTCTGTCTGTCAAGCTCAAGACGCTTTATTTCGGGAATGGCGCCTGCCTGTCAATAGTATTTATTGTACATGTGTGGGGACCTTAAAAGTACGTACCTGTTGTACGTACGTGTTGTCAGTCATCAAAAAAATCGTGTCATGGTGCAAGACTATACTCCGTTAATATTTTCGTAGGGTTCTGTAACTGAGAAGGAAAAACGGAACCCATAGAAGATCACTTTGTTCTCTGTCTGTCAAGCTCAAGACCCTTTATTTCGGGAATGGCGCCTGCCTGTCAATAGTATTAATTGTGCATGTGTGGGGACCTTATAAGTAGGTACCTGTTGTACGTACGTGTTGTGTGTCATCAAAAAAATCGTGTCATGGTGCAAGACTATACTTAGGTAATATTACAGTAGGGATGTTTTTAGGGTTCTGTAACTGAGAAGGAAAAACGGAACCCATAGAAGATCACTTTGTTCTCTGTCTGTCAAGCTCAAGACGCTTTATTTCGGGAATGGCGCCTGCCTGTCAATAGTATTTATTGTACATGTGTGGGGACCTTAAAAGTACGTACCTGTTGTACGTATGTGTTGTCAGTCATCAAAAAAATCGTATCATGACGGCCGCGTGGCGCAGTGTGTAGTGACCCTGCTTTCTGCATCAACGGCCGTGGGTTCGATTCCCACAACTGGAAAATATTTGTGTGATGAGCATGAGTGTTTTCCAGTGTCTGTGTGTATTTATATATTATATAAGTATTTATATGCAGTATATAATTATATATTAATATTATAGTATCAACTATCTTAGCACCCATAACACAAGCTACTCTGTGTGTATTGTTTAAATATATTTATTATTATTATTATCATGGTGCAAGACTATACTCCGTTAATATTATCGTAGGGTTCTGTAACTGAGAAGGACAAAAAAATTATGCAAATTGGTCTATAAATGACGAAGTTATGCGCGAACACACATAAAAAAATATATACGGTCGAATTGAGAAACCTCCTTTTTTTGAAGTTGGTTAAAAACGGAACTCATAGAAGAACATTTTGTTCTCTGTCTGTCAAGCTCAATATCCTTTATTTCGGGCCTGCCTGTCAAAAGTACGTACCGGTCACTAAAAGTGCACAACTCGAACGTGTTACACGCGGCCCAGCGGCCATGACTGTATCTTATAGTGCAGCGCGTTCAAAATTACTATGGAATTAGGGTCATGGGCTAACAGCACGTGTATACTATATACAGCGAGCGTGGTGCGACCTACTTGCTCACTCACAAGTACGTACTCATACAAAAAGATATGACCAATATTTTAGAATTTAAACTATCGTGAGTGTTATTCATATTAAATGATTATGAAACACGGCTAAAACTCACGTGATATTAGGTCGGAGTATGCCCGACTAGTTTCGAACCCATACGGGGCCCTTAGTCATGAGCTGGTTCTTGCATCGCGGCACGATCCAAACTAGTCGGGCATACTCCGACCTAATATCACGTGAGTTTTAGCCGTGTTTCATAATCAATAAATATGACCAATATTCCCATTCCCCTCCAACTATACGGAAAAGACTGTGCTAGGAGTGGGTACGACAATAGACCAACGGGGCGAGGATCGAACCACCACCCCTCGGTGATGAGTCAGACCGCTTTTACCGTTGAGCTATTGAGGCCAAACTTTACGTTATATCTCTACAATGGGGATGATGACTAGGTTTGAATATATTGATTTTTATGATACATTCGGGTAAATAAGGTCAATTTTAACTAATTTATACATAAAAGCAAAGATTGTCTGGATATTTGCAAAATAAATAAGATTATTAAATTTCAAAATCTGTTAAAAAGCTTTTATCGTAATTAGATGAAAGTTCATACAGTTTTAGCATCGTTACATTAAATGTGACATTATTTTAATAAATGAACTATAAACATAAACGCACAAGTAACAAAGATATTAGTAATTTTGTTTGATCGCCCATACAAATCTAACGATCATTATGTACCTACGACGTCATTAATTCGTACCAATTTGTTTGGGGCGTTTTTCAGGGATCCGCGGCAGCGCCGCAAATGTGACCCTTTAAATCCTTGTAGCACCTACGACGTATGCAGGTTTCTTTATGATGTTTTCCCTTCACCGTTTGAGACACGTGATATTTAATTTCTTAAAATGCACACAACTGAAAAGTTGGAGTGCGTGCCCCGGACCGGATTCGAACCCACACCCTCCAAAATCGGAGGCAGAGGTCATATCCACTGGGCTATCACGGCTCGCCTTCGCCATTGATAGCCAGTATTCTATGTAAAAACAGGGTTCGTCGACACAACGTGCCTCAGTCACGGATATACTCCTGTAAATCTCCTGAAAATAATCAAGATTCTGAAAAAATAAGTAATAACTAAATCTTTTTCTCGTGCCAATTAAAAAGATTAATCCATGGTAGGTACAGCGGAAGGTCCGTAGCCAAAACGTGAGCGGAAAACGGTGGTCATATTTAGTTACACGAGACTCGGTGTGCAATCGGTTGCCTCATTCTGTTTTCAGGTGGTTAAATGTTACAAAATAGTCCATCGCGTATTATTATTTTTATTATTATTATTTTTTTTTATTTGGGTCAACAAACGATAAGATTACATTTCAAGAAAATCAATTACTTACATAAAAACTAAATCGTAAACCTACACCGTTAACCACAGATTAATTAATATACAAGAAAAGTGGAGACCCTTCAAAATCAAAATCAAAAATCATTTATTTCAAGTAGGCTCAGTTTACAAGCACTTTCGACACGTCAGTTGACTATTTGTAAAGATTCTACCACCGGTTCGGAAGGCAGGTTCTGCTGAGAAGATACCGGCAAGAAACTCAACAGTTGCTCTTTTGAAAAAGTCATACAGTATTATAATTTACAATTGATAACAATTACTGTTTACATTTCTTATAGATTTACTTCCTGTGTGAAGGTGGAAGCTGATCCAAAGGCCTCCAAGCATCTTTATCATTAAGGAACTCATCAATGTTGTAGTACCCTCGACTAAGTAAATGTTTTTAACACATTGCTTAAAGCTATGCATTGGCAGGTCCATCACAGTCTTGGGGATCTTATTATAGAAGAGTACACCCAAACCTACAAAAGATTTTTTTTACTCTTTGGAGACGATATGCAGAAATAACTAACTTATGGCCGTGTCTAGTAAGACGTGGGTTTAAATCTCCTCTTTTCTTTTGTACAAATTAATATTTTGTCTTACATATACTATACTGTTATATATATATATATATATATATATATATATATATATATATATATATATATATATATATATATATATATATATTGACAGGCTACCTAGTAGTAGGCTACCTTAGTATACCTATTTCTTTAAACTTTTGACGAAGGGACTCGCGTGATTTTGACTTTGGGCCATGGAGTCGCAGTGCCAAAAAATTTTTCCGTACCATTTCACCGCGGCTTGTTGTCTCGACTAGTGACAAGGGCTGGCTCATTTTTTGCGCAAAGGATCAGCCTGGCTGTCCGGCGCGGAAATGTAGCCAGTATTCTTGCCACCATTCCACGTGGGCATGATGTGTATAGTTATTAGGATAAGTTAGCCTAAGTTCCTTATTGTATTCTTTCTCAATAAAAAAAAAAGAAAAGTGAAATATTAATAATGTATTATGAGACAAAGTTTTAGTTTAGTTTACAAGGAACCTATAAATTTTCGCCATGTCCGTCTGTTCTGTTCGTGGTTTAGCTCAAAGACTAACGCTACTAGAAAGCTGTAATCTGTATGTACTCGTATTTATATTAAAAATAAGGAGTCAGAAAATAAAATCTTGAAATATATTTTTTTTTGGGCATGTAAATATTACGAGCTTCTGAAAACCTGAAAACAGTATTTTTCAATTCACGCATCCCTTTGCATAATATAAATGTTGTTAGTGCTCATTATTTTTTGTGTAACATCGAAACCCGTTTACAAAAAAACCGTAGTAACTAGTAAACATGCACATTTTCCAATCTCACACACAAACGCGTGTCTGTACAGATACATTTTTTACAATGAGTATAGTGTAACTTTATTCCTTCTACCAATCAGAAACCTGAATCTGAAACTCCCACAAGTTAGTAAAACAACCCAATAACCCGTAAAGTTGGTAACTGTAAAACGGTGAAACGAATCTGTTAACAAAATGTGGTGATGAATATTGCATTAAGTTTCGCTTGTTCGCATTATTCATGAACACGCGGTCTCAAGGCCCTCACAAGTGCAAGGGTTTTCTAGGTTTTTATTTCAGCTTCTTATTTTTTTTTTTTTGGCAAAGGATACAATGGGGACGATGACTAGGTTTGAATATAATGATTACATGAAAATGAGATCCAATTCAGGTCCACTCTTGTAAAATTTTTTATAGTGAATAAATCTAACTAACTAAAAAGAAATGAATAAAATTAAAATTCAAGTTTTTCAGTTTTATCAAGATGGCGGCCTTAAAGCAACCATGACATGACAATTGACAGCAAACGTCAAAACGACTACTGCATTGAAAACGTCATTTGCATTTCTTGGGAGGGAATGAATATTATTTCAAAATAATTAAAGTAAATTCGTTGTTTTGTATAATCAAAAATAGTTATGAACAATATTTTCTTTTAATTCTGCCAGGGTACAATGACTGATCCTGGGCTTCATACAATTTTGGATTATCTCCTTTTAGTTTTTAGTTTTTAAATATGTTTTTAAGTCAAAATGCCTGTCGGCCATGATAGTCTATGACATCACTATAACAAATCCCTTACAAACGGAGCGTTTGACAAAAATATTAGTTAACAATTAGTTTGACGTTTAGTGTGTTGTGACGTCACAAAATGGTCGACAGCGTTTTTGATGTTTGAAAAATTTGAATGATTTTTAAATTGAGTTTTACTTATAAGAAATCCCTTACTTTCATTAATTAATATCGATATATTTCTTACCCTAATTCCCGAGAACTGTCCGGGAGAAACCGCAGGGCGTTTGCTACTCAGTAACTTACGTCTTTGATATATCCATGAGTGTAGGTATTTCGTAAGAGAGCATTAATTAAATTATGATTTTCCTTTATCAGTTTTTACAGTTAGATACTCTTTTGTTCTACGAATGCAACGCTGGGAATTTCATAGTACTCATGAATACTAAATAGCGGAAAATAACTGGAACACGTGCTTAGCAACGAAGACTTCGATAAAAAAACTACTAATACGTAGTCTAGTAGTTTATTTGCTTGTGTTGATTTGCATCTTAGATGGAATCTCCTATGGGGATGATGACCAGGTTTGAATATATTGATTTTTATGATACATTCGGGTAAATAAGGTCAATGTTAACTAATTTATACATAAAAAGCAGAGACTGTCTGGATAATTTTTGCAAAAATAAATAAGATTATAAAATTTCAAAATCTATTAAAAATCATTTCATAATTAATCGTTATTAGATGAAAATTCATACAGTTTTAGCTTTAGTATA